>NC_090922.1:1421522553-1421831907 GCF_040938575.1 Ambystoma mexicanum | reverse complement strand
GTTTGGTGATAGGAATAGAGAACTCTATGCAGTTGTGGTCAGTCCAAGGCAGTGAGATCAATACATTTCCCCATTGAAAATTCACATTCATTATCATTGCCCTTCGAAAGTAACAATTTTGTCGAGTGTTTTACTAACTATAGCCATTAAAATATAGTCTTAACAGAAATAGTATAGTGCAACAAAAACCAAATTTGAATGTACATTGTGCTTTCCTCTAAATTCCAATTTGCATTTTTCCCCCAAACATTATCCCATTAAGAATATTCTCTTTCCATCAGAATCCTATCTGTTATGTGCCTGTGTTTCTTATTCCAAAAACCAATTTCCTATTTTGACAGTTAAGCCACTTTCCTTAGCTGCTTATCACTTTAAAGCCTGCTTAAAAAACGAATTGCAGTTCTGCTGTGTGTGTTTTCTGCTGCATTGTTTTCTTCCCAAAATCGATTTTCTTACCTGTGTTCACATTGCATTGGTTCCCTGCTCAGTAGTCCGTAAGCTTCCTTATCATTTAAGTGCAGCCACACAAATTCCTTTCCTAGCCATCCCAATGCAATTGTAAACTGATGTACAAGTAAAAATTCTAATCCGAGTATGTCATTTTGCTTCTTTTGAAAGTTTACAATTTCGTTGCTGGCCTCCTATCTTGGGGAGGTGGGCTGGATCCTGATTTTTACCTCATCCTACTGACTCCTTGCCACTACTTTCCATCCACAAAGAATTGTGTTAGCAGGTGGTTGGGGGGAGTGTTGAAAGGGGAGTGCATAACCTGTGTGCTATCTATCATTCTGAAAAAAGATTTTGCTTCTGTTTTCCATTAAAGGCTTAGGTACATTATGTTAGGAATTTGAATTAACTGTGTTGTGGGATTACTGCATTTGTATTGCCACACAGGGGTGGCTGCTGCCCTATTATTTGATTTTGCTCTGATTGTTCATTGAATTCTAAAAATAAATAAGTATTTCATTGTTGCACACCGGCCTGGTTCATGTTCCATTGCGACACAGGTATTTGTCAAGGTGGGTGTGAGACAGGTTGTAGGGCTTCTCAATAAAGAACCCAGCGTTCAAATAAAAATAATAAAATGTTTTTATTGTGCGCCACATTCATTGTCAGTGGAAGAAATCCCTGGCTGGAGTGCGCTGTGTTCTAAAACCGTTACAAGGGTCTTTGGGGCATATTTGTGGGTCCTGTCGGCTGGCCAGAGATTATTTGTCTTGCTCAAGGAGAGGTTGAGCAGAATCCCAGGGACCAAGGCAATATTTGGTCCCACCTCTGTGCTATTTGGGGCAGAGGTTGGGGACAGGCATGATGTCAATAATGCGATTAGACATGTGCATATTATGTTGTTTGCAGCTACAAAAACCCTCCTCATTACATGGAAGTCCCCAAAGGACCCAACTGTGTGAATCGTTAAGGAATGGATAGAGCAGAGCAGCTTTGGGATGAACAATATATCTGAACAGATCTATGTTGCTAGCCGGGTCTGACCCCTATTTAATATCAGCAAAATTAAAATAAACTGTAGTAATATTTGGCACAGACTTGAACACATATCATTTGACCTTCATCCATGATGTTGGTGCGATTTCTTTCCCCTTATGGACATTGCATCTTTTACTTGTTTTATTAGATACTGTTGTTTTTTTTGGGTACTGGTAGGCAATGAAAGGAATGGGGTGGGGGAAATTGTCCCCCCTTTTTCTGTTTTTCCTTCCGGAGGGCGAGGGGCCCTGTCTTATATTTGTGAAATGTTTCCATATGGCCATTGGGGCCTATTTGCAGTGATCTTATTCCATCGTGTTTGGGCCTTCTGGCCTCTGTTCTGTTCCTCCTTATTTGTTGGTTTGGTTCATCTACTTTAATTATATTCTTCAATAAAAAGACTTAAAACAATAAAGGGATGCAGTTCAAGAGGTTTGGTGCATGAAAAAAGAAGGATTGCTTGCGGAGGAGTTGTGAATCGAGCAGGTTGAGTGAGGAGTGTGTCTCACCAAATATGTGCAGTTTAGCTGCCAGGTATGCTGTGTGCTACTTGTGATGGCTTTCTAGATGATACAGGCAATCTTGAACAGTATCCCGGAATGGAGAGGGAGCCAATGTAGTTAGTGTAGGATGGAGTGATTCGGTACATTTATACCGTGCTGCAGTGTGAAGGATTGCTTTTAGGGAAGCCAAGTGAGCAGCTGGAATCTCCATCAAGAGGGCATTTCCTCCACCGATATGCAAGACCACTGGCCTGCAATACAATCCAAACGTCCTGCAGCGTGATGAAAGGTTTGATTTTGCGAATGGGTGGAGTTTTGGAGCCAGGCCGTTTGTGCCTTCTTGACTATGTGCTTCTGAACAAGCAGGCTGCCATCAATGGTGAAGCCTGAGGATTCTGCTGAATCCAAGACTTGAGGCTCAAATCTTTCTAGGAGCATATCATTGAGCCATTGTTGGACAAGTTGTTATTTAGCAGTTTAGCAATTTGTACACACAGGCGGACTGGACTGACACCAGTGCACATGTTGTGGTTAAGGCAGGCCCCCACAAAAAGGCACCATCACCAAAAATAACCCCAGCGAAACAAACATGGAAGTGAGTGTTGTGCTTGTAGAAAACATACTAGCCCCAACAATGCCACTTATTAAAAAACTTGAAGGAACTGTTAGACCAATCTGTTGCCTTTATAATAGCCTCAAGTCTGACCCATCCCTATTGGTTTTGGAGGCCATAGCACCTTCAGTAAAGTATGTACACAGCTAGAGGTATTTTTAATACTAGGAGCCAAACCGCCTGTAAGGAGTTAAGCATCACAATAAGGAGCTGCTGTTTATTCCTTCTCCTGATAGAAGCATTAGTTGAATTATGTCATGTTATGTTATGTTGATTTATACCGCGCAATGCTACCATCCAGGAGCAGTCTCCAGTTGCTCAAGTTGCTCTGTAAGATAGAGGACATGGTTGGCTAGTGAGGGTTGAGTGAAAGGATAGGCCCAGATCCAAGGAAAAACCGGCATCTGTGTGTGTTGGTTTGCAGATGGCTGATTGCGTGCACTGGCTTGGTGTATCCATACCAGTAAGGGCCAATGCCTAGGTTGTTTTCTATGTCAATGCTTTTAATGGTGGCCTGTCTGTGTGTTTTATGAGTAGATTGGCTGGTATTTAAGGTTGTGTGCACTGGCCTGTTGTAGTCGTATGCGTATAGTCAGTGCCAGGGGTTGTTTTTTGTATGGGAGTCTTGCATATGTTGGGTGTATGCTTGTGTATGAATTTGCTAGCCCAATGGTGTGTATAGTACTTGGGTGGTGTGTTGGAGGGGTGTAGGAGTGGGATGGTTAGTACATTGGATACTATCTAAGTTCTTCAAGGTGGCTAATCTACACAATTCTATCTAAATGTGATGCATGGTTACTCTTCACAATCTTATCCAGTGATATGTGTGGTTACTTTCATAATCTGTCCAACTGTGACACGTGGCTAATCTTCGCAATTCTATCTAGATGTGACACATAGCTAGTCTTCACAATTCTATCGAAATGTGACGCGTGGCTAATCTTCACAACTCTAAATGTGACGGATGACTAATCTTGACAATTCTAACTAAATGTGATGCATGGCTTGTCTTCACAATTCTATCTCAGTGTGATGCGTGGCTAGTCATGGCAATTGCTAAATGCAGAAAATGTCTAACTTGCATAATAAGCTAAGTGCAGCATATGGTTACCTTAAACAATGTGGCTAAATGCAAGATGGATACAAAAATGGGCTTTATTATAATAAGTCATAAGAGTGGTGGGGTTTTAATGGAGTACAGAAATTGCTGTACTTCCCGCACACACCACACTTACCTTGTCCGTCACTGCTGGTTGACTGCAGCAGACTTCCCAGGTGAACACACCCAAACACAGAGCTGCCCTTTGCCTGTGGCCCTTTGCTGAGAACTGCCCAGGCAGAGGCTGCCCTGGGTGGACACAGTTAAGAAGCAACTTCCTTTGAGGTAGTAGCCAATCTCGAGCAGGGGAGGCGGGCGGAAGGCGGTAAAAGGGCATGGCAGGGCTCGAGCTCCACCACTGAATTAATCAATGCATAGGTAAACATTGCATTACCACACCACCAAACTACAGGTTTGGAGTTAAGACAGAGGAAACACCACCAGCAGAATGCCTCTAACACCTACGCCCTACCGTCCAAAAATGACCAAATCCTAGGTACTGGAGGTCATCAGAGGTAGTGGTGGTAACGGTGATACCGTTTGATGGCATCTCTGTGGTGTTACCACTGAGATAAGACCAAAATTGTAATGAGGCTGACTGTCTCACGTTTACGTTACACACCCATCAGTACTTCCACGCCTACAACCAGGCACTCATCACACCCAACAGTGTGATGCCTCTTTAAAAGAGATACTTTCATTTGCAGTGAACCTTGTGGTGGTCTAGGCTCCAATTCCTCAGGCTACTGTCCTGTAAAAATGCACCAGCACTGCCAGAGAGTCACCGCTCTGACTTCTAGATGCCCCTCGCAAAGTCGAGAACAACGGGGGACATTTTGATTCCTGCTTTCAGTTTTTACCAAAGGTTTTCCTTAAAAGGTCTGGCCTCAAAATGTCATCTAAAGCTGCTCTGCTGTTTCCCTCTGGAGGCCCTGTTCCTGGTCTTACAGTTCCTTTAAGCTGTGTGTCAAAAGGTGGTAGTTGAAAGGCAATTAATGAGCGAAATCAGCTGTTAAAGGAGCAGTTTGGACACATGGAAACTCGGTTTGTTAAGATACAGCAAGGAATGCGGCTGATAAAGTGGTCGGCTGCACTGCCAGAATTTCAAGCCACGAAACCTTTTCCAAAAGGAGAATTCAGCTGTAAGGAAGGGCACGTGGACAGCAGATGTGCCTGTCCAATTGAGTTCAGCCTGGGGAGGCAGAAACGGCGCTCTCGTTATTGACTTTTAGGACAAAGCAGAAGTCTCCGCAACCGGTTCCTCTTGGGGGAAGCTTCTGGATCTAAATTAAAGCTGTCATGGACATCGATTGTGGATAAAGTACAGAGTATCAACGCCTTTACCAATATAGATAATGTTATGAACTTCTGACAGAAACTTCAAGTGCTTGAAGAAAGCGGAAGTTGCAGAGTTCATATGGGGTAATTGCTGTTTTAAGTTGCAATTCTTTTCACTGATCTAAAGAAGTTTATTTACAGGCACAGTAAAAGACCCATGGAGCTCTTTAAATAGGGTACCAGTTGACTGCATACCCCAATAATGGGTTTTCATGCCTTCACCAAATTGTATTATGGGACTTGTAGTCGTGTGCCCTTTGACTAGAATAGAATGCACTTAACTACAGAAAAGCCCAGAAGTGGACTAGTAATGCCTGGATGGGCATGGAGTCCTCTGCCAATATTCATGGCCCACATCCTTCCACCCCAGGATCTTCTGAGAATATTGTGTATAGGAGCCTTTCTTCTCTACTGGGTCATGACTTTTGGCCTAAAGTAATCGATGGCTGTTTCACTTCCTGCTTCCCTGATGCCACCACTAGTCTGGCCTGGCAAGGCCACTGCGCAAAGTCTTAGTATTTTTTCAATTGAAAATGTACAACTTAAACCTCAAACAGAAACACGTTTCTGTAATGTCAGTGTGCCCATGTTTGCGCATTGATAAACCTCTGTATCTGTGTCATGTTAGACATACACTTAGGGCCGGAATCATTGAATTTTTGCACAGTCCAAAGTGACTTTGTGACTTTGCACTGCTGGAAAGTGACTTTGTACTGCCGACACAAACCCTGATTCATGGAACTGTACAAAGTGTATTTTTGCAGTGCAAAGTCAGTGCAAAGTAATTTTTGCAGTACAAAAAGACTTGGCACAGACTTTTTCAGGGAGCTACAATAATACCCACCTCAATCATACTGTGATTATTGTTTTTAGAAATCATGGCATTTTCATTCATGAATCCCACAGATACGTATTTATGATTTAAACCATAGAATCCTTAAAGGAATGGTTCGGTCAAAAATGTTTATTGTCCCTACGGATCGGCCATGTGTTTTTAAGCTTAAGTCCCACGATTTTAGAAAAATTTCCCTTTGGACTTACCAGAGTTTTCGTCCATTAAACGCACGCGAAAACAGGCACCAGGGCGCTGCCATTTTGTGATAATCCTATCACTTGCCGCATCGCGCTGGCTGACCTGCTTTTGCGGCACTAAATCATATCCCCTGAGCGTGACATTTTACAAAACATTCATATTCCCTGCCTCTCTCCGTGACGTTACTGTGCTGCGTAGGCAAACACGCCCAGTCGTCTTTTACGCGACTTCACACGGAACCCAACACAGATCAACTCACAACACAGCGCGCCACAATTCAGAATATGAAACTGTACTTTAAAATCAAACAGCAACAGGGTACATTTGGTAAAGTACATTTATTTGACATTAAATTTTTATAGAATATACATCAATTTGCATATTAAATCGGAATGTGATTTTTTTTCTTTTCTCTCGATCCGGAAATCCGTAAAAGTTTATCGTGAGTCACGCGCTGTTCCTTTATGGTACACAGGGTGTTGGTTTTCGTTAAAAGAAGCACTTTGGCCGCACGGTGAACCGCAAGGATGTTCCATCAACTAGGCACTAGGCCAGCGTAAAGGTTGATATGTTGCTTCTAGCCGCTAGTACCGCGTAAGGGCATATGGGCCCTTGGTGATCATCCCATAAGATCGTCAAAGTGGTGCAGTTGTTTACGATAAGCTGCAACTGGCGGTTGAAAAAAACATTTGCTGGGGTCTGAAACTGGTGGCAGTAGGAGTAGGGTAGGATATACCTGTTTTGAAAACATAAAAATTATAAATAGTCTCGCCAGTCGATCTTTATTGCTATTATTCATTTTATTTATTACGGCCGATCAGAAACTATTGCTTGCAAGGATAGTGCAATGGAGAATGTTCGGCTCTAAAATCAATGCGAAAACTAACGAAAGAAATCGAGGTTAACACACAATGAGAAACGACTGTTTGTATACATGCGTGTGGAATGTGGACCTGCATGCCCATGTGCCCGGTACAAAGACGATCCCACAAACGTTTTACTTGCTCTTCGATCATTCATTCATACATTCATTAATTATTCATTCCGGTATAATAGCGTCTAAAGAGTTACTTACATTATATTTTCAATTTCCATTGTGTCTCTGCATATTGCAGTCCTTAAATCCCACTGTGCTCGTGACAACGATTTTTCGTATACTGAACTAACATGAAACTCGGTCTAGTTTCCGAATGTTCTGCCTTATCGTCTCTTACGTTGTTGCCCACCTCCTTCAAATGAAGTCCTTTCGGCATGGTCCCTGTCTCTCAAGGTCAAAAAACAAGAGAACCTTATACTGCCAGTGTGAGTTGTGGGCCTCTCCAGGCCGCGAGCTGAAAATCAAAGCCGCTGACCCTCACTCGAAATGAGCATACATTCTTAATTTGCAACATCCCGTAGTAAAGCCATCTGTGAGAACCTGAATTTTCGAATGCATCTATGTACTGGGCCTCAATGTCCAAATGCGAACTGGCTTCTCTCCCATCTGCAACGGCTCGCTTGGCGCGTTCTAAGGCCCCCAATTTTGTCCTCGTTGTCAGCGAGCTCTGCAGCCCTAGAGAACCATAACTATGGGGATATTTTTTTGGGGGAAGGTCAGGGAAAGTATAAAGTACCCGAGGAGTTGAGTTGAAAGTGAGATTTATTGTTTGTTTGTTTTATTATTTGCAATACGCAAGCCTCCCCTTGGTTAACAGTGCCCAGCATTTACATGAGATTGCGAAACTTAGTTACATCAACAAAAATATATACATACACATATTGACAAGGTCAGCAATATGAGGTGAATAGAGAGAGAAGTCAAAGATGACACCCAGGTTGATCGCCACCCAGGATGGTGAATGTAGGGCTTAGGGTTTGCATACTTTGTATGTACACTGTAGAATAACATTTTTTTACAAAAAGACAATCAGATTATAATGATTTAAACTGGGATTTGTACTTCTCAACGAGTTTTTCTTTGGGTAGACATGGCACAGTGGCAATGTTTGGTGGCAATGCATCAGTGCTCTGCACAGAAACGCTCAAAATTCCTTATAGGTGCTTCTCGAGTACAGCAACAATAAGGCCTTTAACAAAGTCGAACTCCATTTCCTCATAGACTGGTTTGATCACCCATTGCTTACTTCTTTTTGCAACGGCGTAGTGTAGCGAAGCATCCCTACATTACCTGTAGTTCTAGATTGTTCACGGCATGCATTCTCGTTATGGGCCAAGACCGCAAGTAGAGTCCTATATTTCAGGCACTGCATGCTGAAATGCAAGCGCTTTGGCCTGTACTTTAGGCACATATTATGGAACACTTCCAAACCTCCTGTGTGACAGAATTCTGTCAGCCCCCTCAAATCTCGTGATAGAGTTTTATCGAAAACAATCTTCTCAATGGCTTTGTGTGTGGGCAAAGATGGAACCAACCACGTCTTCTTCCGTGCCTCCTCTGGGGACAAAGGGCCATGTTCACATTGGTGGAAATGTAGGTTTTCTGTCCAGCGGTGAACGTTGGTACAGTGGTGCATCAGTGACCGCCATTTTTCAAGTAGGATTTCCACTGACCCTTCACAAGTTTTGGAGCTCCACCAAAGATGGTTGCTGATAGACTGGCACCATTGTGAAATACTTTCCAAACCTTTTTTTTCCCTGCAGCCGAGATTTTCTTATTGATTGATTTAGCAAGATGCCATACATCAAATTGATGTTTAATATGTGGGAACTGCTCTCTCATTGTCTTGGCAATTGAAACGTGTCTGTCCGTGGCTATGAGGTCGATGTGCATTACCCTCGATTGTAGATATTCCTCTGATTTTATAAATCCTAGTTTCTCCATGGCCACTGAGAATTTACATTGCGACACCTGCACGACCACCAAACTCACAATTTTCTTACTATCCATGTCCTGAAAGTGGTAGGTGCAGTACTTGGCAGAAAATCCAGGGCTGTCGCACTGTCCATGGCCGGCTAGCCTGAATCGTTTGCCTTCGAATGTACTTGCTAGAGACAATTGTTCAATTTTCCAAGCATCACTAATGGCCGTAAATAGATAATCACGTTGGTATCTGTAGTACTGTGTTTTCGAAATGAAATGGAGTCCCACAAACTGGAAGAAAGACTTTAACTTTCTAAAACTGGAGCCAATAAAAAGTGATGCAGCTACACACAGTAGATTGCCTGCTGGCAGTTTCCCCAGCATCGGTTGTGCAGACCATGAGACCATATGATTTATTCTACAGGCAGCATGTATTGTTACGTTACTGCCTTGTTTTTGATGAGTCACATGAATCAATGGCTTCCGACATACTTTCCCTCTGACGGAATGCCCACATTTCAGCATACTTATAATATCCATCAAACAACTGTCGAATACTATGTATTTGCCATCTTTCATTAGACTGTCATCCGGCATCACACTTGTTTCGGACTGCATCATTGAGGACATAGCAGCACTGAAAGAAATATCGCCAATATCAGGTTCTGATGCGTCAGTGAATACTGCTGCTGGTTCATTCTCTGTCATTTCAACATCTGTTACTTCAACATTGATGGGAGAACACAACATTGTTGACAGCTTTTTGGGTGGCATTTTTTTGGCGGGTATAGATTGTGTGAATTGATCTGCAACTACTTCAGAGCTATCTTCAATACATTTAGTATCATCTTCTTGTGGTGTTGCAGTCGCACTATAGCAATGGTCCATTACAACTTCACTGGATTCTCTGGACACATTAATTTCATATTCTGGCCATTGGACATGAGCATCTCTAGTCTAAACATGCGACGTCTGAATGAATAGTTCCTCCATAGTGTAAATGGTCTGGCAAGCAACATTTACACCTCTCATTCGCTTCGCTGTCTGTGTATGTATAGTTCGTACACCCACGGGTAACTAGAGGACAGATTGGAAAAGGGATGTTCAGTTTAAACACAAGATAAAGTATAGTACAATTGACTGGAAAAAAACATAAAATAGTTCCCAGCACAAAAAAAATTCAAAAGTTATGAACTGATTGCAACTAACCTTATTTTTGTTTCTTTTCTTTGCAACTTTTTTGACTCGACCTTCAACATCTGCACGCTGTAGCTCTGATTCGTTTCCGCATCTCTTCCCTTCCTGTTGCGCTGCAACGACTATATTTTCTGTATCCGCATACACAGCACGGATTGAGGCTCCATCGACTCCCTAAAACAGAGTACTTTCATTACTATGTATCACAATATTGTTAGCATAAAACACACGTGAGGACGAACACACAGGTACATCTCAATAGCTAAACACGATTTAAACATTGTGTAGAACAATCAAATGACAAGTACATGGCCTTACCTTGACCAACAAACAGTTGGATTCAGCAGGCCGAGCAGTATGTTGCAGGAGAACAGGTAGATGGCCACAGGTAGCACACTGACGAGGTTGCTCGAAGCGGTCACAGATGGCACGACGACGAGCAGATTAGCATAGATCTCAGTGCTTCTCAGGTAGAACGTTCAGGAGTTGACTTGCAAAGCACAAAGATGTTCTCATGAGACATATCAAGTGGTTTATAAAGTATTAGAAACAGTGGTGTGTTTGTGAATAAATGACGTGTGTATGTCGTAGTGTTATGTGGATTGCAGGGGGCGGCCTGCCTCATAGGAGGCCTGCCTGCAGACACAGGGTCTGAGGAGGCCATGTGAGCGATTGCCCCTTTGGAGTGGGATACCTTTTGAAGTGTACATGGTGTTTGGCACCTTGGCCGTTATCGCCCCTGACAGCACAGCATTGCAGCGCTCATGCACGGGTGCGAAATGCCTTTGATATGGGAGGGGGTGGATGGATGGGCTGGTGGGCGTGCAGACAAAGCACAGGAAGACTGCTGAATGGAGACACACTTATGTGGATTGCAGGGGGGCAGCCTGCCTCAGGGGAGACCTGCCTGCAGGCACGGGGTCTGAGGAGGCCATGTGAGCGATTGCCCCTTTGGCGTGGGATATCTTTTGAAGTGTACATGGTGTTTGGCATCTTGGCCGTTATCGCCCCTGACAGCACATCATGCCTTTGATAGGGGAGTGGGGGTGGATGGATGGGCCGGTGGGTGTGCAGGCAAGTGTGTGGGAGCGAGGGGCCATCAGGCCCCTCTCATCCTTTACTTCTCAGTAGAAACTCAGACCAAGTGCCTCCAGTAGTGGGTTCGCCCCCTGCCCTAATGTGATGTTAACTTTGGTTGACATTCGCGTAGATGGGACCACTGAGCAGGACACGTGGCATCCGTTTTTGTACCCCCTTTCGACTCCATCTTGGTGACCAGGCCTCACTGCGATAGAACAGCGCACAGAGCAAATGGCCCCCACCCTTGTTCCCACTCTGACTGGAAAACTCCGGAGGTATTTACAACAGCTAATAAATGTAACACATCAATCTTCCTCTGAGATCACTGTCCTGCATGTGAACCAGCCTGAACTAAGCACATAGCTCGTTCATCTCCACAAACGTGTCCTTGCCCACGCACCCTCGCCAGTGGAAACATACTGCCATTCTGACCCGGTGTCCCTGCAAGGTATCCTCTTCATGTGCCAGACCACTGACCACGCCATGATGCCCACCTAGCAGATCCCCAACTAACATTAGACCCCTACCACAGTATATCATTGCCTATCAATAACAAATGACACATACCGGAGATTCTTGTGAGCACAGACCCACACTTCAACCAGTGTGTTAATTGATAGTACAGATATATGTGTGACTTTTATAGAGACATAACCTACTGAAAGACTTTGAACAAGTGTTATTTAGTGCATGCATTATTGAGAATATATTATGTTAGCTTAGATAGTGACCACCCCGCTTCACAGCGACCTGACCTTCACCAATTCAGAGCACAGATGTCTGACCTCCATCCTTGAAAGGAGAAACACTTCATTCATTTAAAAAATCCAAACAACCGTTGTTGAAATATATGTGGTGTTTTATTTTGTATCTTATTTTGATGGCACAAAAATACAAGACTTTACACATTGTACAGGTCAGGTTGCAGCACAGCGAGGGAATATCCCCTGTACTGACCGCTGCCACTCGGGAAAGTTTCTCTCATGGCACGAACGGCACAGGCGGGTATTACTCTTCGAACGTGGTGTCCAAGCCTCCAGTGAAGCCACCATGTAAAGGAACAATAGGCCACCAGCCAGTACCACCTGTGAAAAAGAATGATACAAACTGTTTTTAAATGAACAAGATAAGTTTATTAAACGTTTGTTGTCAATGACAATTCTTGTAACTAATGGCATTCTGCTTGGACAAATGCTATCTAGAGACTGCACACTATTGAATGACTTTCATGCGTTAACATGATATGTATATGTAATTTTGGATATAGTAGAAGACCATGAAATAGGAGTGGCATCACAAGCAGAGTATACTTACTTGTTACTCGGATTACGAGGACGAACAGTTGCGCGAAGTTCGTGCATAAGCACCATCATTATCCTCAACATGGACCATGTGAGGCAGGCTGCCCTGAAGTCTGGCAGCTCGGTGATGCATTGCGTTCGTGGCTCGCCTTCCGAGATGTAGGCCACGCATCCCGAGTTTTCACAGCAGCAGCAGTTCTCCTCCTCGGTTGGCATTAGCTTGCACCGATTGCATGTGCACCAGGTGGAAACACCGTCCATGCGACTAGGTCCAGTGTCTTCATCCGTTGATTCGTCCTGCCAACTGCTGTCCGAAGCCCGATCGTTTTCATGTGTTTCCCTTTCCAGTAGTTCCTCCTCGGTACATTCGGGCTCGTACATGTAGGGCATTGTTGTAGCCATTGTGTGGTAAACAAACTAAATAATTTATAGTGATGATACAGGTGTTCACACGGGCTACATGCGGCAAAGGTAGCTGACCAGAGCACAGAAACGAGTCACAAAATATCCAAAGTAACACAGAGAGAGGAATGGAATCATAAAATCTGCTGCTGTGTGTTGTGAAACGGTCTGTTTATACTTATTGAGTAAAGAGGCTTCCTGCTGTTTCCATGGCGACACATCATTAGCTCAAGCGCAGCGATTGTTGACACGAGACGTGCTTTGGCATTGTGAAATGGGCGGTATGCATCTGCTGATGACAGGCTCAGGGGCGGATGATATGATTTAGTGCCGCAAAAGCAGGTCAGCCAGGGCGATGGGGCAAGTGATAGGATTATCACAAAATGGCAGCGTCCTGGTGCCTGTTTTCGTGTGCATTTAATGGACGAAAACTCTGGTAAGGCCCATAGGAAATTTTTCTAAAATCGTGTGACTTAGGCTTAAAAACACACAGCCGACCCGTAGGGACAATACAAAATGTTGACCGAACCATTCCTTTAAGGAAACTGTCACTGGAGGAATGTCTAGAATCCACCCTCCAGTCTGTAGTATAAGGAGAGGGGATGGGTCAGCAGGATTAAACAACTTTATTTGCTGTGGTAACAATCAGCAAGTAATTCTAACAAGGGTTCCTTATATGTCCATGGATAAGGAGGTAGGTTTGCAGGACAGAGGTGTCCTGGTCTGCTCTGCAGTTCTGAGGCTGTCTTCAGT
This sequence comes from Ambystoma mexicanum, assembly GCF_040938575.1. Classification (NCBI taxonomy): domain Eukaryota; kingdom Metazoa; phylum Chordata; class Amphibia; order Caudata; family Ambystomatidae; genus Ambystoma; species Ambystoma mexicanum. The sequence continues at coordinate 1,421,818,303 of NC_090922.1, read as the reverse complement.
CCCTCATTAGGGTTGCGCAGGAAGTCTTGAGAGATTTCGCCATAGCACGTAATCTCACAAGGTCCCTACACACCTCCCTTAGATAAGCAAGCAAAGTTTATTCGATTTGAAAGTCATCATACTTCAGCAGTCTTCTGTGCTCTCTTCTAGGACGATCTTCCATCCTACCACCTGCGTCATGTGCTTGACTTGCTTCCTATGATGTTTCCGATGCCTCTCTTTCTGTCTCTCATTCCGTGATTTATCTCGTGGAGGTTTCTAATTCTCGCCCTCTTGTAGCACCTCTGTTGCGGCTTTCATAAAAGGTGAATTCTTTCCGCTCTGCGAAGCTTCTTAAACATTGCCACATGCTCCATGTTCTTACACGGCCATATTCTGTGTGAATGTGATTTGTCCCTCTGTGGATGACTTTTACTGGTTGACTGAACTTTGAACCTGTTCTTTGGTCTTTTCTTGGTAGTCGTATTTTGATCCGGACGCCTTCCTTGACTTTGCAGCCTTGGGTCATTCTTCTCTGATTGCTCCATCTCTTCATGCATGCTTTGCTGATTTCCAGCCTCCAAACCACTTCTGCCATGTCTACTTCATCATCTTCTTTGACTCTGGTCAACCACAATGGCACCAGTGTGGATGCTGCTCTCCTCCCCCTCAGCATTCGAAACGGAGACACTTGGGTGATGCCGTTGAGGTTTAATCTGTGGGCCGCAACAGCCTCCTTGACTGTTTTGAAAGGATCAATGCTAGAAGCAGTTGCTAACTGGATGGCTCCTTTGATAAACCTATTTGCCCTCTCCACTAGTCCATTGGCGTGGGGATGATACAGCACAGCCTTCTTCTGTTTTATGTTGTGTTTGTACAGGAATGACTCAATTTTCCATGACACAAGCTGTACTCTATTGTCCGTGACAACATCTTTGAAGATACCTTCCCCTGAAAAATGGATTTGAGGACTTCTATGACAGTAGCTGTAGTAATGTTAGGAACAAATTCTGCTTCTACCAATTTAGACAGGTAGTCTACCATCATTGTGCCATACCAATGCTCGAGAGCCATTGCCTCCAATTTTCCTATGAAATCGAACCCCACTTTGTGCCACACCGCTTCTGGGATCTCTGTGGGAATCATCAGGGCTTTTCTGGTCTTTAACCGTTTGTCACTGTTGAGACACTCGTGCTATCTCAATCATGGACCATATTTCCTGGTCCATAGCAGGCCACCACTACGCCTTTCTCACCCTTCGTCATGTCATGGTGTTTCCTAAATTCCCTCAGTGGGCCCTGCACTGAATGACTCTTCTCATTCCCGCTGAGAGTATTACTTTATCTCCATTAATGAGCAATGCTTCCACCTCTGAGATTTATCCGCCACTTTCCATTATGGTGTCATGCCTTCAGGTATTGGTTTGGAGGCAATAGCACCTTCAGTAAAGTATGTACACAGTTAGAGGTATTTTTAATACTAGGAGCCAAACCACCTGTACGAAGTTAAGCATCACAGAAAGGAGCTGCTGTTTATTCCTTCTCCTTATAGAAGCATTAGTTGCATTATGTCATGTTATGTTATGTTGATTTATACTGCGCAATGCTACCACCCAGAGGCAGTCTACAGGTGCTCATGTTGCTCTGTAAGATAGAGGCCATGGTTGGTTAGTGAGGGTTGAGTGAAAGGATATGCCCAGAACCAGAAAAAACTGGCATCTGTGTGAGTTGGTTTGCAGATGGTTGATTGCATGCACTGGCTTGTTGTATCCATACCGATAAGGGCCAATGCCTAGGTTGTTTTCTATGTGAATGCTTTTTATGTTGGCGTGTCTGTGTGTTTTATGTGTAGATTGACTGGTATTTAAGGTTGTGTGCACTGGCATGTTGTATCTGTATGTGTATAGTCAGTGCCAGGGGTTGTTTGTTGTATGGGAGTCTTGCATATGTTGGGTGTATGTTTGTGTATGAATTGACTATCCCAATGGTGTGTATAGTACATGGGTGGTGTGTTGGAGGGGTGAAGGAGTGGGATGGTTAGTACATTGGATACTATCTAAGTTCTTCAAGGTGGCTAATCTACACAATTCTATCTAAATTTGATGCATGGTTAATCTTCACAATCTTATCCAGTGATATGTGTGGTTAATTTCATAATCGGTCCATCTGTGACGCGTGGTTAGTCTTCGCAATTCTATCTAGATGTGACACATAGCTAGTCTTCACAATTCTATCGAAATGTGACGCGTGGCTAATCTTCACAACTCTAAATGTGACGGATGACTAGTCTTCACAATTCTAACTAAATGTGATGCATGGCTGGTCTTCACAATTCTATCTCAGTGTGATGCGTGGCTAGTCATGGCAATTGCTAAATGCAGAAAATGTCTACCTTGCATAATAAGCTAAGTGCAGCATATGGTTACCTTAAACAATTTGGCTAAATGCAAGATGGCTACAAAAATGGGCTTTATTATGATAAGTCATGAGAGTGGTGGGGTTTTAATGGAGTACAGAAATTGCTGTTCTCCCCGCACACACCACACTTACCTTGTCCGTCACTGCTGGTTGACTGCAGCAGACTTCCCAGACGAACACACACAAACACAGATCTGCCCTTTGCCTGTGGCCCTTTGCTGAGACCTCCAGGCAGAGGCTGCCCTGGGTTGACACAGCTAAGAAGCAACTTCCTTTGAGGAAGTAGCCAATCTCGAGCAGGGGAGGCAGGCGGAAGGCGGTAAAAGGGCAGGGCAGGGCTTGAGTGCCACCACTGAATCAATCAATGCATAGGTAAACAGAGTTACCACTGCATTACCATGCTACCAAACTACAGGTGTGGAGTTAAGGCAGAGGAAACACCACCAGCAGAATGCCTCTAACACCTCTGCCCTACTGGCCAGAAATGGCCAAATCTTAGGTATTGGAGATCATCGGAGGTAATGGTCGTAACAGTGATACTGTTTTATGGTATCTCTGTGGTATTACTGCCGAGATAAACCAAAAGTGTAATGAGGCTGACTGTCTCACGTTCACGTTACACACCCATCAGTACTTCCATGCCTACAACCAGGCACCCATCACACCCAACAGTGTGATGCCTCTTTAATAGAGATACTTTCATTTGCAGTGAACCTTGCGGTGGTCTAGGCTCCAATTCCTCATGCTACTGTCCTGGAAGAATGCACCAGCACCATCTGAGAGTCATGGCTCTGACTTCTAGATGCCCCTCGCAAAGTCGAGAACAACGGGGGACATTTTGATTCCTGCTTTCAGTTTTTACCAAAGGTTATCCTTAATAGGTCTGGCCTCAAAATGTCATCTAAAGCCCCTCTGCTGTTTTCCTCTGGAGGCCCTGTTCCTGGTCTTGCAGTTCCTTTAAGCTGTGTGTCAAAAGGTGGGAGTTGAAAGGCAATTAATGAGTGAAATCAGCTGTTAAAGGAGCAGTTTGGACACATGGAAACTCGGTTTGATAAGATACAGCAAGGAATGCGGCTGATAAAGTGTTCGGCTGCACTGCCAGAATTTCAGACCACGAAATCTTTTCCAAAAGGAGAATTCAGCTGTAAGGAAGGGCACGTGGACAGCAGATGTGCCTGTCCAATTGAGTTCAGCCTGGGGAGGCAGAAACGGCGCTCTCGTTATTGACTTTTAGGACAAAGCAGAAGTCTCCGCAACCGGTTCCTCTTGGGGGAAGCTTCTGGATCTAAATTAAAGATGTCATGGACATCGATTGTGGATAAAGTACAGAGTATCAACGCCTTTACCAATATAGATAATGTTATGAACTTCTGACAGAAACTTCAAGTGCTTGAAGAAAGCGGAAGTTGCAGAGTTCATATGGGGTAATTGCTGTTTTAAGTTGCAATTCTTTTCACTGATCTAAAGAAGTTTATTTACAGGCACAGTAAAAGACCCATGGAGCTCTTTAAAGAGGGTACCAGTTGACTGCATACCCCAATAATGGGTTTTCATGCCTTCACCAAATTGTGTTATGGGACTTGTAGTCGTGTGCCCTTTGACTAGATTAGCATGCACTTAACTACAGAAAAGCCCAGAAGTGGACTAGGAATGCCTGGATGGGCATGGAGTCCTCTGCCAATATTCATGGCCCACATCCTTCCACCCCAGGATCTTCTGAGAATATTCTGTATAGGAGCCTTTCTTCTCTACTGGGTCATGACTTTTGGCCTAAAGTAATCGATGGCTGTTTCACTTCCTGCTTCCCTGATGCCACCACTCGTCTGGCCTGGCAAGGACACTGCGCAAAGTCTTAGTATTTTTTCAATTGAAAATGTACAACTTAAACCTCAAACAGAAACACGTTTCTGTGATGTCAGTGTGCCCATGTTTGCGCATTGATAAACCCGTGCGTCTGTGTCATGTCAGACATACACTTAGGGCCCGATTCATTGAATTTTTGCACAGTCCAAAGTGACTTTGTGACTTTGCACTGCTGGAAAGTGACGTTGTACACAAACCCTGATTCATGGAACTGTGCAAAGTGCATTCTTGCAGTACAAAGTCAGTGCAAAGTAATTTTTGCAGTACAAAATGACTTGGCACAGACTTTTTGAAAGAACTACAATAATACCCACCTTAATTATACTGTGATTATTGTTTTTAGAACTCATGGCATTTTCATTCATGAACCCCACAGATACGTATTTATGATTTAAGCCATAGAATCCTTAAGGAAACTGTCACTGGAGGAATGTCTACAATCCACCCTTCAGTCTGTAGTATACTGAGAGGGGATGAGCCAGCAGGATTAAACAACTGTATTTGCTGTGGTAACAATCAGCAAGTCATTCTAACAAGGGTTCCTTATATGGGCATGGATAAGGAGGTAAGTATGCGGGACAGAGTTGTCCTGGTCTGCTCTGCAGTTCTGAGGCTGTCTTCATTCCCTCATTAGGGTTGTGCGGGAAGTCTTGCGAGATGTCACCGTAGCATGTAATCTCACGAGGTCCCTACACACCTCCCTTAGATAACCAAGCAAAGATTATTTTATTTCAAAGTCATCATACTTCACCAGTCTTCTGTGCTCTCTTCTAGGACGATCTTCATTCCTACCACCTGCGTCATGTGGTTGACTTGCTTCCTGGGATGTTTCCGTTGCCTCTCTTTCTGTCTCTCACTCCGTGATTTCTCTCATGGAGGTTTCTAATTCTCGCACTCTGGTAGCATCTCTGTTGGGGCTTTCACAAGAGGTGAATTCTTTCAGCTCTGCGAAGCTTCTCAAACATTGCCACACGCTCCATGTTCTTACACGGCCATATTCTGTGTGAAAGTGATTTGTCCCTCTGTGGATTACTTTTACTGGTTGACTGAACTTCAAACCCGTCGATTGGTCTTTGCTTGGTAGTCATATTTTGATCCCGCCGCCTTCCTTGACTTTGCAGCCTTGGGTCTTTCTTCTCTAATCACTCCATCTCTTCATGCACGCTTTGCTGTTTTCCAGCCTCCACACCACTTCTGCCATGTCTACTTCATCATCTTCTTTTACTCTGGTCAACAACAGTGGCACCAGTGTGGATGCTGCTCTCCTCCCCCTCAGCAATCGGAACGGAGACACTTGGATGATGCCGTTGGGGGTTAATCTGTGGGCTGCAACAGTCTCCTTGACGGTTTTGAGAGGATCCATGCCAGAAGCAGTTGCTAACTGGATGGCTCCTTTGATTAACCTATTTGCCCTCTCCACTAGTCCATTGGCGTGGGGATGATACAGCACAGCCTTCTTCTGTTTTATGTTGTGTTCGTACAGGAATGACTCAATTTCCCGTGACACAAGCTGTACTCCATTGTCCGTGACTAAATCTTTGAGGATACCTTCCCACTGAAAAATGGATGTGAGGACTTCTATGACAGTAGCTGTAGTAATGTTAGGAACAAATTCTGCTTCTACCAATTTAGACACGTAGTCTACCATCACAATGCATACCAATGCTCGGGAGCCATTGCCTCCAATGGTCCTATGAAATTCAACCCCACTTTGTGCCACACCACTTCTGGGATCTCCGTGGGAATCATCGGGGCTTGTCTGGTCTTCAACCGTTTATCACTGTTGAGACACTCGTGGCATCTCTCAATTATGGAGCATATTTCCTGGTCCATGGCAGGCCACAAGTACGCCTCTCTCACCTTTGTCGTGTCATGGTGTTTCCTAAATGCCCTGAGTGGGCCCTGCACTGAATGACCCACTGAGAGTATTACTTTATCTCCATTAATGAGCAATCCTTCCACCTCTGAGATTTATCTGCCACTTTCCAATATGGTGTCATGCCTTCAGGTATGGCCCTTTCTTCTGGCCATCCGTTCCTAATCCACTCTCTCAGTCTCACCATGGTGGGATCTTTACGGTCTTCCTCGTTCCAATGTCCTTCACTTAACTCTAGGAATTCTGGGCCACTGATGTCTTAGATGGATGCTACAAGGCATTCATCTTGCAGAAACGTGCTTTCTTTTTATTTGTTTCCCGATAACCTTGACATGCAGTCTGCCTGTGCATTTCTCCACCCGGCTATGTGGGTTATTTCAAATGTGTATTCCTGCAGTTTGGCCGTAATGCGTACCAACCGGGGTGTTGACGACATTGTCCTACATGTACTGAGCATATGCATGAAGGGCTTATGGTCAGTCACCAGTTTGAACTTGGGGCCCCATATGTAAATCCTGAAGTGATCAACAGCCCATGCGCAGTCCAACATCTCTTTCTCCACTGTGGAGTAATTCTTTGCAGCTGGGACAGGGCTTTAGAGGCAAATGCCACTACGTGTTTGGTATCCCCTTTCTTCTGGATGACTATGGCACCTAAATCACACGCACAGGCAACCGTGGTGATGACTGTATCCCACGCTGGATTGAACGGTTGTAGGCACAGTGCTACCATGATCTGTCCTATTATATTCTCCACAGCCTCCTTCTGGGCCTCCTGCAAAGTGTACACTGCCCCTTATTTCAATCGGTTTCTCAGGGTCATCATGATTTCTGAAAAATTGGAATGAACTTGGCATAGTATTTGGCAAGTCCCAGAAATGACCTCACTTCTTTCTTGTTAACTGGCTGCGGAGCCTTGACAAGGGTTCGCACCAAGTTGTGTTTGGATCATATACCTCAGGAAGAAATCTTGTACCCCAAATATTCAACCTCTGGTGCCCTTAGGATACACTTTTCATATCTCAACTTTACTCCAGCATCCTGTAATTTGGTAAGGACTCTTTTGAGAGTGACATCATGCGTGTGTTCATCCACGGCATAGAACAGTATATCGGCCTGGAAGTAGGACACATTTCCTATGTCGCGCAGTAGTAAGTCCACAATGTGCTGAAAAGCCAAAGCTGCAGACAACAAACCGAAAGGCATCGTAGTGAAATGATACATGCCAAACGTGGTGATAAACGCTGTGAGTGGCTTGGATTCTTTGTGAAGATGAATCTGATGATATTCATCCCTCATATCCAGCTTGGACAACACTCTGGCTTCCTTCATCATGATGATGCGTTCATTTATTCTGGGGAGTGGGTATCTATCAGAAATGACTTTTAAGTTAAGGCTGCGGAGGTCTATGCACACCCTCAAGTCTTGTGAGCTTTGCTTCTTGATCAGGACGATGGTGCTCAGAACTCTGAGGATTCCACCTCCTCAATGGCATCCTCTTTCACCATTTTATTGAACTTTTTTCTGAGTATGTCTCTGGTTGTCGCTGGCACCAGCCGTACATTATGCTTTTTATGGACTGCATTTGTCTTGAGCATGATCTTGTGTACAAAGTTCTTGGTTTTCCCTGGTCCTTCTGAAAACAGTTTGGGAAAGTCTTCTTTTACCACCGCCACTCCTCCTGTATTGACTGTTGTCAACACTTGATCTTCGGTGCTAGGATCTAAATTAATCTTAAGCTTGGCTTGGTCATCCCATCCTAGGACTGCTGGGCCTTCTTGTGTGAAGTATACCCTCGTGGTGTTCCCTCTCCACTTGAACACCACCGTTCCATTGATATGCCCTAGTAGGTTTACGGATGCACCTCCAAAAACTGTGGGTTTGTGGCGTGTGCTGAGAACTTCAACCGTTTCGGTGCCCATCATTTCTTTGTATGTACGTTGGGGCAGTATTGTCAGATCGCAGCCCGAATCAGCCTTGACTCTTGTCTCCTTGCCATTCACTCTAATTGCACAATGAGGCTTTTCCATCCTGGCTCGTGAGCTGTTTACCCTTAATACTGTGGGTCTCCCTTCTTCTTCAGATGAGGATTCCCCTGCGTGCAGTGTTCTGCTTTAATGTATGTGACTTTTCTATTCCGCCATCTGCACACCAGTGAAAAGTGTCAAATTTTCTTTAACAGAGAGCATTTCTTGCCTCTTGCTGGACATTATCTGTCTTTGGCTAAGTGTTTGGTGCTGGTGCATCTGTGACACTTCAGTGGTTCCTTCCTTCCCCACTTCCCTTCTGTTATGTCAGACACTTGTTTCTCTTTCTTATTCCTAAAGGTCATCACTTGGACCTCTCCTGGGCCAGAGCTTCCTGCATACTCTTTCCGTCGTCCTGCAGTTTCTTCCACTGCTCTCGCAATCTCTATGGCCTTTTCCAGTTGGAGTTCCTTCTCCAAAATAAATTTGTCTTGCGCTTTTCTGCTGTCGGTGTGGACTGTCAACATGTCAGAGATCAATCCTTCTGCGTTATTGCCAAAGTTGCACAGTGCGGCTAGTTTGCGCAGCTTGGTAACGTAGTCGTCAATGGGTTCTGATACTTCTTGTTTGCGATTGTAGAAATGTATCCTGTGCAGCACAGTATTATCTTTGCTGGCAAAGCGCTTAATAATTCTTCTGACGGCCTCTTTGTATACGTCATCGTTTTCATCCACCCCTGCTTCGGGCGTAAGGCCTGCAAACACTCTTTGACCTTCCACCCATAGCACGTTTAATAACATGGCTCTGCGCATTGCCGCTGTGTACCCAGCACCTCCTAGTTCTTCCAGGTAAATTGTGAACAGGGAATGCCATTGTGGCCATGGAATTGCAGGCCTACCTGGTGTTTGCAGAAATGGCGGGTGCATTGTTGCTCCTTTCATGATGATGTGCGGGTTCTAGTCTTGATCCTCGTTGCCAAATACGTAGTATACAGATAGGGGATGAGCCAGCAGGATTAAACAACTTTATTTGCTGTGGTAATAATCAGCAAGTAATACCAACAATGGTTCCGTATATGTCTATGGATAAGAAGGTAAGTATGCAGGACAGAGGTGTCCTGGGCTGCTCTGCAGTCCTGAGGAAGTCTTCAGTCCCTCATTAGGAGGAGCGCCGTGAGCACAGCCTGCTCTATAGCATTGGCACATTCACAACTGTTCCTGGCGCGCTTTCCAGCTCTCACCCTGTGGTACAGGAAGTCTTGCGAGATTTAGCCATAGCGTGTAATCCTACGAGATTCCTACACAGTCCAATCCAACTTCTGTTTGTCTTTCTTAAGATGTAGCCTCCCCACCACTGTCCTCCTCTTGCCTCTATATTAATGGCGTGGACTAGGGTAGCCATGCACAATATTTTCAGATTATCCATGCAAAATACATCTGACTACAGTGAATCTAATCTGGGGTTTGAAACATATGGCACTCCAGACGTTCTGAACTCTGACTCCCATGATCCTTAACCATTGACTATGCCGGTTGGGCTGATTGGATATGTAGTGCAAACCATCTGTCGAGTGACAGGTTGCAGACACCCTGATCCACATGATGTTGTGTTCATAGTGAGTGATTTTCCTGAAAACTTGGTGTGGTTGGTGCATCTCAGGGACCTTACTCGAGGTCTGTTGATCTTTCTTTTCTAAATCAGATTTTATGTTGAAACTCTCCATGTCTATGAGCCATCTCATGGATGTTATGGCATGTAGAGAGGCATATTTTACATCTCTTCAATAACACTTATGAAGCCCCTGAAATGATTCAAGGTTGAAACCCAGTGTCATTCCACTTGCTTCCTTCTCTTACCCAGACTGAGCCCCATTTGCTACAGCATTACTGTTGCCCACCTTTGCCATTGGTGGAGATTCCTACAAATCCCAACTCGTTGGATAATTGGTTTCTCTACCAAATGCGTTGGTGTAGTGTTCCTCCATTTAGGAAACCAGTACACTGTTATGGACCGTCTTCCACTGGCTTTTTAACTCTTTTAGCTTCTTTCCGTCTATTTTTTGGGTAGTAATTTGGAGGTGGATTGTAGGGGTATGGCTTTTATGGTGTGGTGGCCATTCTTTGAGTATCACCTAAAAAAACAAAAAACAAACAAAACAAGGAAAAAACTACATATTTTTATGGCCGAAAAAATTCAGGATTTAGGCACCATTTTACAATAAATAGTTGGGGTTGGGTAAGGGTATAAAATAAGGTGGAGGGATGTGGGGATGCGATAGGGGGGACTCCCCCCGCAATTAAAATAAAGTGTTAAAAAAGGATTTTCTTTTTCAAAATTCGACCAAATAAAATGTTTTGTTTTGGGCCTAGTTTTTATTTCGGTATTTCAAAGTAGAACTATTTTGTGTGCCAATCTCAGACATATTTGGAAATGCCTGCACTTGATGCTAACATGTGGAGCTTCTACATAGGTGGAAATGTTGAAGAACAGGCCCATGTTGAACTATTAGGAACCCACATATCAGAATACAGGCATATGTCACAGGAGATTCTTGTCATGTTGGGACACAAGTGGGCGTGTATTTATGGAGCTGAGATGAATATGTTTACAATGTCTGATACACATCATTTGAAAGTGTATAGACTGTGCCTGCATGCGGTTCAGTACCTGCTTAGCCTCGTTGCAGATGATCTGGAACCTCACGCCAGTCTTCATACTATAGTGATGCTCCCTGAGAAGCTGGTGGCGGTGTGACATTTCTGTGCAATCAGGTTCTAGATTGCCACGGTGTCTGCTTCGTGCAGTCACTCTTTCTAAGGTTTGAACCAGGCAATGACTGGTATGACGAAAACTCATGATGACCGTCACACTTGTTCCTACAAACTGTGCTCATTATAGCATCTGAAGAAGTTTGGTGCACTTGACTATACCCAGTTTAATTGACCAATGTATTGCATCTCTATCCTTCACCACTGGCTATGCTTATTGAGATCTTATGGCCATAGATGGGTACTATTAGGCAGACAATGTGCAAGGTCACCTTCAAACTTAAACCCAATAGACTGGGCTCAGTAGACATGTTTCATCCCAGTTTGATCCCCGTAGGGAACTGGGTGACTACACATTTCTTAAAATTATTCTATTTAAAATAATGGCCCTACTGGCAAGATAACCACAACGCGCGATCCCTGCAGCCATGTGGCCGGAACAGCTGTGCATGTATCTAGCACCCTTGAAATCAATGAAACTTTTGTTATCCGGGTTATCAATGATTTATCCAACACTTTGCGATTTGCTGCATTTGCAAAACGTTTTTTCCCAATTTGAGAGTTTGCAAAGTTTCTTTCCATTACTTTAATTCCCAAGATGAGACCAAGTCACCATTTCATTGTTGTTATTCCATTTGGACTTCTCGTACTCCTTGGATGATCAAATGCTGGGATGTTGGGACTGCAACATGTTACAGCCACCTCCCCATTTTATCAATGTTTGGGGTATTTATAAGGCGCCTATATACAACGGGCCTCATTATGATGTTGGCAGACACGGTATGAACGGTGCCGGTAAGGCACTGGCACCGTTCATACCGTGCCGCCGAATTACGAGTTCTGCTCGCGGGTGGCTGACAGCCCGCCAGGTCTGACCTGGCGGGATGTGCGGCACCCGCGAGCATAACTCGTAATTGCACCGGCACTGTTATCAACCATGCTCCCCACCCCCATTTTGCCCTATGTAGCAGATTGGCGATCGGGAGCCCGGCAATACTGCCACCCATGAATGGGCAATTACCGGCCTATTCAACTCGTAATGGGCCGGTTATTGCCCAATCGTGGGTGGTGGTGCCAGTAGCGAGTTTGGCGGTAGCCGTGCCTGTAAAACAGGCACGGCCACCTCCAAATTCGTAATGAGGCCCAATGTGTTTCGAGGCTCAACACGAGAACATGCAATTTCAAGCACATCTGAGGGGCCTTGAGAACACTTCAAAGGTGGCCAGTTATGGCACAAATTTAATTTAATGCTCCATGTCTTAAGGGCCTTTCATACATTAACAACCCTCTTTGTGAGATAGATTTGTGCCCTGTCCTCGTTGCCACTCTCTCTGGTCCTACAATGCTTGCTATAAAGAAACAGAGGATGTAAGGCAGTGCCTTCTCTGTGGCGGCAACACAACTGTGGAATTGTGGCACACACTCACTCAGTCCTTGACAATCATGTCCTCTTCACAAATAATGAAAGACATGTTGACTATGTTTTCTTTTTTCTTATAGCACCAGGAAACGTCGCCAATATAACATGGCATATTCCACTTGTCCCACCTGTGTGCATGGGCAGATGTTCTGGAACATAATGCTGCAGTTTACTGCATCAATGTAGAGATAGTCTTCCCATTGACTTTGAACCTTCTCATCATCCGATGCAATGAGCATTTTACTGGCTCAGTGCATGAATCAGACATTTTAAGAGGTATCAGCTTGCCAGTTGTCATGACTACAGCAGCATAGAAGAGGTATGTGCTTCTGGGTGAGTCCTCAGTTTTACTTGCTTCAATGAATTGTCTTCTGTCGCTTATTGGTTTTCTTGTACTATAGAATAAGGGCTAAACTTTATTATAACAATGTAATGTTGGTATTTCTCTTGAAGTGAATGAGGTCTGATAATGGCTATTAGCACATGGTGATCAATATTGACCTCCTCTCAGCCAATTGGAATGTTAAGAGTGCAGTCAATAACTACTGGTATTGACTGCGCTTTGAACATTCTGGGCCTCATTACGAGTATGCCGGTAAAACCGTGTTCATTACCGGCATGCCGGAATGAGTGGGTCCGTGCACGTATGAACCTGCTAATAGCGGGTCATTACGAGTGCGCGAGCACGCGCGTTCCCCCATGCCGGTAGTGGCAACACCGACATGCCGGTAAAGGGCCTCCAAGCCCCCTATACCGGCATCGCGGGGCCCGCCCATTGTGCTACCGCCTCACACTAACCCGTAAATACCGGCACGGTAATACCACCATGGTATTACCGTGTTCGCAAAAAACAGACCCGGAAATTACGTCATCGCGCAGGAACGGGAAATGGGCCGGCGGCCATCTTTAAAAACACAATCCATTGCCATCCTCCATTACTACCACTACACCCGTGTTGTTGAGTGCCAAAACAGAACCAGGATGTCAAAGGCCACCGGAAAAAGCAAACAAAGCAAACAAAGGAAGAGGAAGCAGCGCTTCTCAGATGCAGAATTGACAATGCTAGCGGACACCCTACAACAGCATGCTGACATTAACCGAAGCACGGACCTGAAGCATGCGGCCCAAACGCATAAACAACAGGTGTGGCAGGAGGTTGCGCAGAGGGTAACAGCAGTGGGGGTTACCCCAAGGAGTGTCCTGGATTGCAGAAAGCGCTGGGACGACCTCCGCCTCCGTGTGCGGAAGATCCTTGCAGAGAACCGGAGGGCCGCAATGGCGACAGGCGGTGGCACACACTCCCCTGTTAAGCTCACCACATGGGAGGAGATTGCAAGTGGATTCATCGATCCAGAATCCATCGAGGGGATTGGAGAGCAGGAGTACGGGGCAGCTACTACAACAGAGGAAGGTGAGTGAACCATCACATCCACCTATAACAAAACATGATGTGACACAAGTGAGGTGGGAGTCAGAATAGGCAAGGCAATTCCCATACCCAAGGCAACATCAACTCACCAACAGAATATTGATTGCCACCCCCTGCACCACACGCATGCTGCGTGAAATCTGTAAACCCATCCATGCCCATGTCCCCCCCACACCTAGACAATCCATTGACACCAGACATGCAATCATTGCCAACATGTCCCCTAAGTACACCAAATGCCACACAACAGAAATGAAATCATGCCTGAATGTATCAAGATATAACACTGCCACAAATCACAGCTGCCATTTGGCAATCTCACTGATGACCTGCATCTCTTCTATCCCCCAGGCACTGATGAGGAAGGTGGAACCCAGGACAGGGGGTCAGGCACATCCAGTGCAAGCAAGGGGACCAGGGACACCGCAACCCCCTCCTCCAAAAAATTTCCTGTGAGCACTCCCAGTGTGCCACGCAAGGCATCATCTCTGCAGGGGGCACCTGCTGCGACAGTGCCAGCTGTACCGCCGGCCACCACGGACGTCCTGTCCACAGAGGTGGTTGAAGAGGCTGAAGAATTTTTGGGATCGCCCAGCCCAACACACATTGGCACCCCCTACCCCCCTGCAGAGACAGAGAGCCTGGATGACCCATGTCTCCATGACTCCGACCTCGGGGACTCGGACATCGGCATATTTGAGGACGACAGTGCCCAGGACAAGGGCCCCACGCAGGTGCCTGCCACCACCCAGCCCTCTACCACCCAGCCCTCCGCCACCCAGCCCTCCACCACCCAGCCCTCCGCCACCCAGCCCTCCACCACACAGCCCTCCACCACCCTGCCCTCCACCACCCAGCCCTCCACCGGTACACCTGCGACAGAAACCCCCTTTGAGGTCCGTCTGGGAAGGGTGGAGGCCCGTCAAGACGAGATGCTGCAGATAATGCAGCAACAGGTCGTTGCCGGTAATGAGGCCATGAAGGCCATAGCCACGGCCATTGCCGCAAATACAGCAGCCGTGGAGGCGTCCACGTCTGCATTCAGGCAGTGCATGGGGTCACTGACCGAGGCCCTACTAGCCAACATCAGGCAAGTGCAGCAGCCACACCATGGGTCTGACAGAGGATTGACAATTGACACCTCGACCACGTCAACACCTTCCACCTCTGTCCAATCAAGCCCCGTGCGCTTAACGCGCATGAGTGCACTGTGCATGGCCATGGCACCCCCAGACCTGAAAGTCGCCAAAAAGTGACTTTTTGAAAAATGGAAGAAATGTGAGGAGTAGGATTGTTGAAGGCAACACTGTTTGTTGCACACATGGGGACATCTGGGATCTGTGGGGTGGGTGAGGGAGTTTGTTGGGCTGTTCACTGGGGTCTGTGGGGTGGGTGAGGGAGTTTGTTGGGCTGTTCACTGGGGTCTGTGGGGTGGGTGAGGGAGTTTGTTGGGGGATCGTGGGAGGGGGGAGTGGGCACAGTTTTGCACTTTCATATAATACACAAGTTTTCTGGAGAACAATCCATGGCTGGACATTGTCATTTTTGGTGTGCATCCATTTAATGTGTTACGGTGTTCAGTCTCAAAATTACAACATTCCCTTTGTGCATTTTCACATTGGCCCAGTGTCTGACTGACAAAAGTCATTCATGGTCCCTGTGTCTTAAAAGTATTCGTCAATTAGTGCTTGGCGTAAAGCATGGCCGTCCCGTGCATCACATACTGGCAGGAGGGCTCCTTCGCCTCAGTCTCCATCCCCTTCATCCTCACCCGGGCCATGCATGTCAATGTCAGGTGGCAGTGGTACATTCCTTCGGACGCACATGTTGTGCAGCATGACACAGGCCATGGTGATCTTTGCCACCTTCTCAGGCCTATATAGGAGTGCCCCACCAGACCTGCTTAGGCAGCGGAACCGCGCCTTCAACAGGCCAAAGGTCTGCTCAATCACGACACGGGTACGAGTGTGCACACGATTGTACTCCTCTTCATGGCTGTTCTGCGGGTTCCGCACAGGGGTAAGTAGCCACGGCCTCAAGGGATATCCTCCATCACCTGCAAGCAGATACAAATAGGTGTGTGTCACTCTGAACTGACACCTTCAGGGAGCATGGTCATGGCAGCAGCTATTAGGTGTGAGCATGCACATGTCCCTGTACGTGTACCAAATAGTCACCTATATGGGATGTATACTGGAAAGAGGTGTGGAACACTGGATGGGATTGAATAGATGATGCAGGGTGTAATCATGCATGCTGAGGCAGATGTGCTGTGGCAGTGCAACAATGTTTAGCCTCCAATTCATGCTGTATACTCTTCACTATGCATGGTCCCACTAGCCGCATTGGCACAGTTGCCATCCTATTCAGTCATGCATTGCTTGCCATCACCATGGTGCCCCGGTTGTGGCTCTTACTTGTTGTCAGCCATTTGCATTATTTGTGATATGTGGCCCAGTGATGTGTCATTTTCCGTTTGGCTGTGTCAGGTGAGGAGTGTTTAGCTCTGCATTCATTCTCCACTCACTGGCTATTGCCACCCAGATGTACTTTTAGCCCCCCATTTCCCACCCTGATAAACTACCCTTCCTTTCCCACCCTGGTAAACTATCCCCCCCTTTTCCCACCCAGGTGTACTATCCCCCCCTTCTGGATCCGCACACATGAGTACCCCACAGCATGGCCATGGGCCTGTTGTGCAACTCACCGAGCAGCCAGGCACGTGGTCCAGCATGTCGCTCCATGTGACAGGGTAGCGTGGAGTTGCGCAGTACCATGGCATCATGTGTGGATCCAGGAAATCTGGCGCAGCAATGGGTGATGATTTTGCTGGAGTCACATACCATTTGCACATTGATGGAGTGGTATTGCTTGCAATTGCAGTACACCGCCTCTATGGCATGGGGGACTACCAATTCCACATGGGTGCAGTCGATGGCACCAACACAATTGGGCATGCTGGCCAGTGCATGGAAGCCTACTTTGGTTTCGGCTATCTCCTGGCCAGTCCGTGGTAGGGATATGTGGGTGCTTGCATGCTTCAGGAGGGCATCCAGCACTTGGTTCAGCATGCGTGAGAATAGTGGTTGTGAAATGCCATGCAGCTGGCCCACTGTGTGTTGGTAGGTGTCTGTGGCCAGGAAGTGTAGCACAGACACCACCTTCAGTAGTGGGGGGATGGCAGTGCGTATTTGTATGTGGCTGGCAATGTCGTTGTGTATCATGTCCACTATGGTGGTGATGGTGTCACGGTCCAACCGGTACAGGGTGTGGATCTGCTCAGGGGTTAGGTTGAATGGGCTGGGTCTGGTGCGAGGGATTGGTGGCTGCCTACGAGGCGCTGATGGCTGTGCTGGTGGTAATTGCTGGGCCTGTCTCACCCTCCTTCTCCTCCTGCGTCTCCTCTGTGCTGCCTGTTCTTGCTGCTGTAGTTGTTGTTGTTGTTGCTGTTGTTGCTGTAGTTGTAGCAGTATAGGCATGCCCTCCTGCGCCATGATTGCAAATGCTAGTGGTAGCATTTTGGTGCAGGAAGGGGTGTGGTGTGTGGGTGTGCTCCTTTTGTACTGGGCCACTCTGCATTGCCTACACCTGTGGGGGGGCGTTGTGGTGTGTGGGTGTGCTCAGTTCATACTGGCACAGCCTCCTTTGACTCCACCTGTGGGGATTGTGTGCACCTGTGGCAGCTGCCTTGTATCTTGGTTGCTGTTTGCGGGTGGTCCGCGATGCCTGTTTTTCTGGCATCATGCAGCCCGTTATTACCGTGTTCGCGATGCCGGTATTTGCATGTTTGCGTGGGTTGTGATTGCCCCCCTATTACCGGCATGCCGGTATTTACTACCTGAGGAGGCGCGTGTGCCGTTAATACCGGTTTTTTGTGGGTCAGAATGCGGAACGTTAAATGATGCCGGTATTTACATACATACCGGCATCATTTTTCCCTTACCGGCATAACTCGTAATGAGGCCCTCTGTCTTCATTGTGATATACATATCCTTCCTGCTACTTAACTTAAAAGCAGATTAAGATGTCTCTATTCATGCAGTGGTCATCTCCTTTATGCTCGGGAAAAAGCTGTGCTACATGGTGGTTGTATACGGAATTCTTTGCACCATCACATTTCGGCAAAACGTTCACTGCCAGACAGCACACAGCGATGTGACAGCAATGCCGCACATGGATCGGGCACCACCGTAAGAGAAAATGTTGCAGGCAGTGGAAGTGACTAGAAAGCGAGTGTGGCAACCTAACAGCACATTTCAATTATTGATAAATGAATGCACTTCCTGTATGTAACACCAGTGTGAGTCAGTTTCATTAGCTACACACTCTTGAGGGAAAGAAACATCTTGTAAACCCTTTTGTATCTAATGAAAGCTTTGGATGTTTACTCTTAATTTTCAGCTAATTAACAGAATGTGCACAGAACGCAGTTGTACAATTCAGTCAGGTAGCTTATTGGAGTTAGCAGCTAACCAATGGCCACCCCCAATGTTGCAACATGGCGCGACCGCGGAGAGAGCTTACATCGCTTGAGAAAGTTCTTGGATGAAAGAATAATCAGTAAATGTAAATTGGACTCAAACAACCTTTCACTTGGCATTCTTGTGACAACCACATGATTTCTTTGCTGGCGGACATAAATCTTTACACAATTGTCTGCGTGTGGGAATGACAGATCAGGACTTTTCAGCTGCACTTGAGTAAACTCTCATTGGTAATTCTGATTGAAGTTTCCATATGATGGCCGATAGGGGTGTTGCTAGGTCTGGAAAGGATCTGTGGCTATGCTAATGCCGAGACGGTCGGGACTCGGAGCTAGCTAGCCTTTTGGTTGTTGCACTTGTGCTTCTATCAGGGGTTACAACCAAAAGGCCTAGGGCTATAGCCCCCCAAGCTCTCTCCGAGAGACGGCTCTGATGCCCGATAACCTGCCTTAGGCTCAGTGTGCCCTTGATGTTGATGTTGATGTAGTTTTGTAATGAAGCATTCACAGTGCAGACCTCAGTTGGAAGAGCAGAGCTGGCATCAATACTTTTGGTGACTGTGGCTGTTACTATGTCCATGCTTTTCACTGCAGCATTTGCACGCGGAATGCTTACAAGCCATTAACAAGCCAAGTCATCTAATCCTTGATGGTAGTTGGCTCCATTGCTGTGTAGTCTTCTCCGGCCCTTTTAGTGCAGTTAAAGCAATGCAGCTTGCACTTCTAATGCGCTCACCCTTGACCTCAAGTGCATGTGTATTGGCCGTGCTGTGCTGGTCTTTGTAATTTACGACCATCACCAATGGCAAGCAGGGGTCTGATCTCCTCTTCATAGCCAGTGTCCACAGCTGTGGTGGGCAACCTACATCCCTCCAGATGTTTTAGTCTAGAACTCCAGTTAGCCATGGCCATTGGTGAGGGAACGTAAGAGCGGTAGGCTAACACATCGGGGTGACCGCAGGTTCGGGAAAACTGGTTTAGAGCATTCTTCCCTTTGCATGTCGAAATAACATACCTGTTGGTCTCTCTCATCTCCAATCATATTATATCATTATCAGCATAACATTCAACATGCCATCTCTCGGTGCTTCATTTCCGATAATTTTTTAAGTTTTGTCAAAAACTGATCACTTTTCTGTATCCAGGTGCATAGTCCTTGCAATATTGTTAGCTCCACCACTATAGATAGTTGTTTATAGTCCTAGCGCCATGATGCCCTTTCAGGCTCACAAAGTGCTTTCTAAAAACATTATAACATAACATAACATAACATAACAGAAAATAGAACATCACAATCATGATCATCTCCTCATTTATAGTTAGGAACTTTATGATTTAGACACTCGTCTTTGAACGTGATGGGTGCTTTAAGAGATCCCCACTTTACGTTGACCCATCCCTGAAACTGTTTGCTTTAGGATCAACTTCATTGTTTGCAGATGCTCCCCTAGACCCATTGGCATAGCGGGGGCCCCGCCTCCACCACCACCCTGTGTCTTACGGGGACCCCCTGGTGATTTTAGAAAGAAATTATGTTTTCTGGAAATCATTTCTTTCTTTCGGGAAAGAAATGATTTCTTTTTAGATTGGAGTGGAAATCATTTCTTCAGAAGGCTGTAGCGGAGCAGGTGGACAAGTCATCCATAGCTCCCACCCCATCACCTCTGTAAAAATGGAACAACAGGAGAAGAGCCCTGTGTGGGACTCCAGAGGTCATCACAATACAGCATTGAGTGTATGGCAGACGATATGCACTCCGACAACCATATTGAATGTACCAATGCACTGGGAGGGTGGAAGGATGTCTGCACACACCATTGGACATCATAGAGCTATAAATGAAATCTAACGAAGGTAGAGTGGCGTCATGGAGGAAAGATACTGAGACACACTCAAACAATATGCAAATACTCAAAGAATAAAGATGTAACTGAAGTAACAAGAGAGACGTGTAATCGAGATACGAAGAAATCATAAATGCAAAGAAGATAAAGTAACCTGCTGACTAATACATGTATATATGCAGAAACGCAAGGCAGATGAGATATATAGAAGCTTGCTATATTTATTTATTTATTTATTTATTTATTACATTTGTTATTCGCCCAGACCCGAGGGTACCAGGGCGAAAATGCAGGTGAGTTGTCACATTGTATACAGTGTTGTAGTACAGTCATATCAAACATTTTTGCACTAAGGTTACAACAAGCATATAGTTAAATTATTTATACCAAGTTACATTTAGACAGGTAGCCACTCTCAATTTGTTTCAGCACTATTTGCAGTTCTGAGGGTGACCCCTAGCTGTATAGCTGTGGGACTCAAACAATTAATATTTATTGAATAACCAAGTTTTCAGTGCTTTTTTGAATCTTGGTAGGGAGTCCTCATTTTTCAAGCTAAGGGGTAGTGCATTCCAGTGCGATGGGGCTAGCACTTTGAAACTACTTCCTTCAGCTCTGCTGTATTTGTATTGTGGAACTTCTAGGAGGGCCAGTTTTTTAGATCTCAGTGTCCTACAGGAGATTTTTTTCTTAATGGAGTTGTAGAGATAGCTAGGCACTTTATTGGTGATACATTTGTAGACGATACTAAGGGTTTTGAATATAATTCTTGCTTCAACTGGCAGCCAGTGGTTTTCTCTTCTAATGCTGGATATGTGTTCAGATTTCTTTAATCCTAGTGCTGCTCTAATAATTGGATTTTGTTTAAATTGGTTTTGGAAGTTCCTAGAAAGAGGATGTTACAATAATCCAATTTCGTTAAAATCAGAGGTCTGGCCAGTGTGATACAATTTGAGGGGGTAAGAAATTGGCAGCTGAGTGTGATAAGTTTTGCTGTATAGGCTGTGGACGAGGAGAGGGCTGCTATTTGTTTGTGCATAGAAAGGTTGGCATCTATGTAGACACCAAGCGTTTTAACTTGTTTAAGTACTGGGATCAGTGTACCATCAATGTTAATATGAGAGTAGTCCGGGTGGACGGTGCTTATTCTATTTTGGGAGCCCACAATGAGGACCTCAGTTTTCTCATTGTTAAGGCAGAGGCTGTTGAGGGCCATCCAGGTCTGGATTATAGAATATACTTTGTTTATGGTGACAGTGTCTTGGGTGTAGTCGCCTGTAATGGGAATGAGGATCTGGGTGTCATCTGCACAATTGGTGTAGATGACACCCATATCGTCTAAGGCCGAGAATAGGAGTTTAGTATATGCATTATAGAGGGTGGGAGAGAGGCAGGATCCCTGGGGGACTCCTATGGGTACTATTATGGGGTCCGCTTCAAATTTTCCGATGGCAACTCTGGATGTCTGGTCCGTTAGAAAGGATTTGATCCATTTTGTAGCGTTACTGGAGAAATTAAAATCTTTTTTTAGGGTTTCACATAGTTTGTCATGGTCTACCAGTTCGAATGCTGCTGATAGGTCCAGTAGCAGTAGGGTGGCTAATTTTCCTGAGTCTCTAATGGTGTCCAGTTGGATTTTCAGGTCCAGGAGGGCTGCCTTGGTGCTATGGTTAGGTCTAAAGCCTGAATGTCTGGCTCCTAGCAGGTTATTTTGTTCGAGGTGGGTTTGTATGTGGTTATAGGCTATTTTGTCGATGATTTTAAGTAAGAATGGGACAGTCGTTATGGGCCGGTAGTTCGTGGGCACTAGTGGATCTGGAGTGGGCTTTTTTAGTAAAGGGGTGACCCATGCTGCTTTAATACTGACTGGGACCTGATTAGTATGAAAAGAGGCATTCCAAAGTTAGTGATTATAGGTGTGAGAATGGGGGCGCAGAGTTTAATTAGGTGTGCTGGAAAGTTATCTCCTTTGCAATTGGAGGCTTTAAGTATGGATATTGTATTGAGTACCATATCCTGGGAGACTGGTGTGAAGTTGAAGCGTGGGGTGGTGTTTTCTAGATTAGTGGTGATTTGGTTAGCCTTGGAGTGTTTATCAGATAGGAGATTTCTTTTGGAGATGATTTTGTTTTGTAGTAGCTTGATTTTTGATGCTAGAGCATCTTGGATGGTGGTACACCAGTCTTTGCTTGGTTGGACTGGGTTAATTATGGGGATCGGATTCTCCAGCTCCTTGAGTATGTTAAATAGCTCTTTGCTGTAGGAGGATGCGTTCCTGATTCTGGTATTAAAGGAATTTGGTTTATGGGCAATGATGGCTGTTTTGTAGATTTTGTTTGCGGAGTTGAATGCTTCCAGGGCTTCTAGGGTGTGGGTTTTCTTTAGCCGGTGTTCGAGTGATCTTTTAATCCATCTAAGTGAGACTAATTCCTCATTGAACCAGAAAGAGGACTTTTTGACCTTGCGTTTGGTTTTATTAACGTTTTATATTAAGTATCATTGTGCTGGTGAGACAGTTATGGTAATGGTCCGCCAGAGCACTGGTTTCTTTAGCAGTAATCATATTGTTGTTAAGGGAAGTGGCTAATAGGGGGTTGAGGTTTTCTGCTGTAAGTCTACGGATGTTTCTTGTTACATAAGATTCTTTGACTACCGTTTTTGGTAGGTCTGGTTTGTGGCATAGGATAGTGAAGTTTATACTATGATGGTCTGACCAGGGTACTGGGTTAATGGAGTCTATAGAGACTATAGTGTTGAGTGGTAATATCCAATCTAGTGATCTTCCTTTTGTGGGGGTAGGGGCGTACACAAGTTGTGTGAATGCCATATCTTTGAGTGCACTGTATAGTGCTTCTGCTTTGTGGTCTAGGGGGTCATTAAAACCTAGATTCAGATCCCCTAGAAGTAGACATTTTGTATTAGGTTTAATGAGTGGCGTTAGCAGTAGTAGTATGTCTAGTTCTGGTTGAGATTTGGTGTTAGGTGCTCTATAGATGGTTATTATATTTATAGTAGTCTTATGGTTAGCGGCTAGTTTAGCTAGCAAGACTTTGTAGCCATCTGGGTTCTCAATAGGGCAAGTTCTTATTTTGAGATGGGTTTTAGCAATAATAGCTACTCCCCCACCTACTGATTTCGTTCTATCCATCCTAAGAACTGTAAAGTCTGGAGGGATGGCAATGGAGATCGAAGGCCCTGAAGCTTGGTGGAGCCAAGTTTCAGTCACTATAAGTAAATCAAGTTGTTGCTCTGTGATAAGCTCATGTATTTCTGTGGCGTGAGCGGGTATGGACCACGCATTAATGAGGGCTGCTTTGAGGTGTATTGGTGTAGGGGGCACTTTGGCTGGGGGAGGTAGGTGTGTGTTAGTGGTCTCAGTAGCAGTGGTTTGTTTGGTTGCGGTGGGTCTTTTAGAGTGTTTAGATTGGGTCATTAATGGAAGTATGCTTACTAAGTTAGCAGAACAGGCGATGGTATTAGTCCTAAGAGGGTTGGTGAGTCTGGATCTGAGTCTTTGGGTTCTTATGGGACATAGTATTGGGATTTGTTTGGAATGCTTAATTTTAAGGAGGTCCCTGCTTGGAGAGCAGGAAGTTGTAAGGGTCCGTGATCTGAGTCTGGTGCGTCTAAGAGCACTAAGGATAGGAGCAGTCGTTATGGGTACTGAGTGGGGTGTGTTGGCTCTTTGTGGCTTTTGGATGCCTTTGTGGTCTATTAGGCCATTGATCGGATAATGAAGATTGGGGAAGGGTTTAGTACTGGGCAGGAAAGGCTTAGGGCATGGGTGGGGTGATGACAGGGGGAAAACTGCTCTGGAGAGGCCATTATCATGGATAATGAAATGGGTACCAGTGCAGGGTGTGTCATACGGTACGACACAGAAAGGAAACATCATGATAAGTAACCAGCTTTGCATGGTTTGGTTAGGAGGGGGGAAGGGAGATGACTAGCTATAGAGTACCTGGAGGGTCTCACCTATGAGTCGTGACTAGGCGCGTAGTAAAGCCGAAGGCTACTGCTATTTGAATGGGCAAGCTAAAGGGTACTGAATCAGGGCAATGATAGGGGAGTTTCTTAAGCAGGATTCCAATGAGCTACGGTGCTAAACAGTTTAGTGGTGAGAAAGAGATAGCAGAAGCAGTGCTTACTAACAACACAATCAATAAAGAAGCAACTGAGCACCTATGTGCTGAATATGGCAACAGGCAGTGTTTTCAAATATCATAATAGTCAAGAAGCGACTGGGCACCTGTGTGCTGAATATGGCAACAAGCAGAGATTGCAAATATCACAATGGTCAAGAAGCGACTGGCCACCTATGTGCTGAATATGGCAACAAGCAGAGATTGCAAATATCACAATGGTCAAGAAGCGACTGTACACCTGTGTGCTGAATGTGGCAACAAGCAGAGATTTCAAATATCACAATGGTCAAGAAGCGACTGGGCACCTGTGTGCTGAATGTGGCAACAAGCAGAGATTGCAAATATCACAATGGTTAAGAAGCGACTGGGCACCTGTGTGCTGAATGTGGCAACAAGCAGAAATTGCAGATATCACAATGGTCAAGAAACGACTGGGCACCTGTGTGTAGATAGTGGCAGCCGTGGCAATGAATGTGGGTTTACCGGCAGATTATATTATATGCTAATGTGCATCGAGATATTGCATGGATTTAGCAGTAGCCTAGATAAATGTAACAATACAGTGATAAAACAAGGAGTGTAGGCTAGAACATGCAATGTAACGTTTAGGTACATGGGTAAATTGCCATATAGAAGAAAACATAATGTCGCTAGAGCGGCCATGATGAAAAATGGAAGTCAGACTCCTTTTGAAACCAATCAAGCAACCTCAGAGACAGACCAGGGCTGCAGAGTCAAGTGATGTTGGAAAAAACGTTTTGTGTGAGGAATGAAGAGGAGTCTATTGTCCTGGGATCAAGGATGCTACTGCAAGGAATAATTGCAAAGCACAAAGGGAGTCAAAAGGATGAGCCATGTACGTAAGATATATTTGTCTTAGATTAAGAAAAGAAGAAAACATCTGCAAAAGCCAAGTATCAGACGATTAAACATGCAGAAAACCAATGCAAGATGGCGTGAGCAAGTCTCCAGAGGCCAATGAGGGCAATGACACCCAACTCAATTGAATCAAATAGCAGTAAATAAAAGGTTGTGAGGGACACTTTTGTGGTCTCCTCACAAGTGATTAAGAAGTCAAAAACAAGGGCTATTCATTAAGCCCAAATGAAGATAATGGTGTGCCTACACTCCCTTGAAAGTCCCAGAACATAAAACAGGCTTCAAGTACAACTACAAACGAGAAGCCTTGGCTTAGGGCTGGAATAATGAGAAATGATAGTCTAATTGGAAAAGTAGGAAGTAGTGTGGCGATACTCTCTGCACTTGAGTTTCCTTTTGCTTACTTGGTGCTAACACGCCAAAAGTCCAAGGTTGGGAAAGCATGCTAACAAATCAGAGGGTCCATGTAGCAACACGCTACAGAATATTGCAAAGACCAACCTGCTGCCATGTTTCAGTTATAATCAGCATTATATGTATTTAGATGTGGCTCAAGGTTTGCCCACTAGATAAGGGGCACCCAATGATGTTGTTAACACTTATGTATACTATAGGTACATACGTTCTGTAGAGGAGCAGGTGGACGCATTCTCTCTAGTCACCGCCCCCTTACTACCGTCCTACTGGGGTATGAGACAAAGAGCTACAATTGGGAACCCATGCACAAGTGTATGCGACATGTCCATACCGCGTCCATTATGTGAAAGACGACATGCACTCAGGCAGCCATTCAGAAGATACCCTCACGTTGAAACAGTGGAAGAATGCTACCAAGAAGGATGTCCCTTGCCGAGCTGCCAGAATGCAGCCATGTATAAAATGTTCACAACATGGATGCACGTTAAACAAAGCCTAATGACAGCAAAAGGATCTCCTAAGGAAGATACATGAACCTAAGCTGAAACAATAGGAAAATACTTAAGAATGATGATGTAACTTAAGCGCTAAGAGTAACATGTACTCCATGATGCAGTACATATGAACACAAATAAGAATGAAGTTGCGCACAGGTCGATAACTGTAAATACGCTGAAACACAAGGTAGAAAGAAACTTGCTTATGAGAGGTATATGTTCAATGTTTAAGACGACTATTAGAAGAAGAGGGATAACGGCTCATGTCAATCAACCCAGCTACCTCAAAATACGATCCCAGGATCTTAATGCGGAAAGAGGATTAAGAAGCTGTTGTCCCTTGCAAAATAAAGGAGTACAATGGCTGGGAACCAAGGATGTTAATTTGAGATTTGGAGGAAAAGCACAAAGGGAGTCTACGAACAGACCATGTGCAAGGAAATATTTCTCAAAGATTAGGAGGAACAAGAACATTTACTGATGCAAATATTGGACAATTAAAAGGGCATGAAGTTAACATGGATAGAGTGAGCAAGTCTCGAAAGGCCGCTAGGAGCAACTGCACCCAGCATAATTGAATGAAATGGTGTAATGCAACATCGAGATGGACAATTTCATGCCCTTGTAACATGTGATAAAGAGCTCACAAACAAGGGATATTTGTTAAGTCTGAAGTTAAGATGATGATGTGCATACAGTCCCTTGAATGTCTCAGACGGTGCAGACTGCCAAGGTCAGCCTATAAACAGAAGACACTGACATAAGGCCTACCGATGACAGAGGGCAAAACTAATTGGGAAAACAAGACGAAAGCTGACGTATCTCCAAGCACCTGGGTTTCATTTCCATGTACGTCCTGCTCGCAAGCCGAATGTCGAAGGTTAGATTTGTGTTGCCAACCAATAGGATTTAGCTTGCCATGCACTTTCACATACAATGTTGCAAAGTATTATTCCGCTTCCATATTCTCTGCTATGACGAGTGCCTTACACCACATGTTTAGAAGTATCTCAGGGTGTGTCTCATCGATAAGAGACCTCCAACGAGGAACTCACACACGTATTTTCTATTGGTAGAAATGTTCTCATAATCCAATCCCACCCCTCAATAGGTTTTTGCAGCTTGCCATGTAGGATGACATCATAAATGACAAATCTAGCATTATATAAACTAAGTATAATTGAAAAGACAGTGTGATCCTGCATGAGTCGATTTGATAAGTGTGTATTCGCCAGGCTTTAGATTAAAGCAGTATTCCTTTGAGTCTGTCAGGTTGTTTGGTCTGAGATATTTTATTGGTAATTCCATCTTGCACACAGATGCTTCAGGGTGCTAGAGAACATTTGGTAGCACAGGATTGTCCAGGGCTAATTGACCTAGAGCCCAGACCTAGAACCCAGACCTATATTCCCAGATGATGGACGGCTCCCACCATAAACCAGACGAGTGCAGAGTTTCATGCGATGCACAAAAGGATCACGTGATCAACATATGGTCGACAGGTGCCCGCAGACGAATGTCGAACTGGTTGATTGTGGGAGAGTTGATGACGAGGGATTCGAGCTGAGTACCAGATGTAAATAGACCATTGCAGTTGGTAAAAACACAAGGGGGAGGAATTATACTCGTGTTATATTCTAAATAAAAGAGACATAAAGAGAAACTTGATTGTTGGGGATTATAAAAAGAAGAGAGATAAGGATACATCAAATTCATGGGCTCAAGAGAGACGGAATGGGTACACGCTATAGCTCCATAATAGGTGCATTATGCATTCCTAAAGGTAGAACCTATTAGAAGAGTGTGTATCAAACTCCCAGATGGGGTAATAAAGGAGAGGAGAATACATCCACTAAGACATTGGGGAAAGATGTACGTAAAGCAAATATATATATATATATATGTACAATGGGTGTGCACATATGTAAAGAGTATAATATTATTGTATAAAAGATAACGTTTTTAAAGCGAATAACAAAAAACAAAGATTGAATAGCGCAACTAAATAAATAAATAAATAAGAATTCCTTACACTTTTTGACATGGCTTGACGTCGATCAAAAAGCTTGAATTAGACAAATCAAAATAGAAGTAGAAAAGACATTTTAAAGATACTAAAAAAACAAGAACGTATTAATGGAAACTGTAAACAAAGGAGTTAGAAAAATGTTAAACAAAGGTAGGGAAAATATTTTGGTCTCCTGGAACACAAGGGGCGAGTGATGGTGCCTACTCAAATATATTGAAACAATTAAGTACTGACAGTCTGAATTGACTTGTCGTAACGAAGAAACACCTCTCACACCTCTATGCAGGACACTGCCAAGATATATAGCCAAGAATATGCAGCACGAATGTCTTAAGGGCACGACCAATAAGACATTTATCTCAGAGCTTCCAGGAGGCTCGTTGTCAAAGACTGTATTGTAACATATTTACATGCCACACATAAGTGAAAGAAGCTAGAGAAAGAATTGGCAGTACTAGAGCTTTGGAAAATAAATGTATCAGAATGTGAAAGAAGACCCAGTCTATAGGGTGTGGATGCTTAGTCAGCATAAAGGGGAAGAGGTAATGCATTCAGCTCCTCTTTCCCCTGAGAAACAAGGTATAGAAGATAAAGAGAAGGGATTTTACACTCTAAAGGAATTGAAAGCAGCAGCATGGTATATTAATCCAGCATACGAACCCACTGCTTATACTAGTGAAAAGACTGAGGACGAGAGCAAAAGTAGAGAACGCAAATATATACAGACACGCAATGAAAATAACCAGTGTCTGAGAAAAAAGATAGACAGAATAAGCAGCTAGAGATAGAAGAAGAGGCAGAGAAACAAATAAGAATTACATATATAGCTAAGGGTATGACAATAGTACATAACAAATGGATGGGAAAACAAATATTGCTCAAACTAGATGACAAATGTACTGGTGGAGTTCGAGAAAGAGAGGAAAGGGAAGAACAAGACAAGAAAGTGAAAAATAAGGAAGAATAGAGGCTATATAAACAAGAAAGAGACAAGGAAAGTAAGCGAAAGGGAAGAACGAAGACAATATGAGGCAAAAAGAGAGAACGAGAGGCTAGAGGAAGAGATATGAGAAGAACTGGAAGCCCAAAGATTTGAAAGTATGCAGGTTACAAAGAAGGTGAGAGGGAGAGGAATTAAGGGAAATAAAGAGAAGGGAGGAAGAAATGAACAGAAGTAGGGGATTTAATGATGATGCGATTGAATATTTGTGCCATAGGTGCATGAGACCCATCGAAACACAAGAGCGAACTGAAGAAGAAGGAGGGTCACAACTGTTTTGAGGAAGGTGGCGAGGAACATTCGATATGCCAGCATGGAGAAAAGAAGATACAGAGACCATAGGAACAAGAATGGGGAAATTATATAGACAAATGAGGTATAAAGAAGCGTATAGAACTCGAGAGGGCGAACAAGGAGCATCATTTAGGGGAACAGGAGGAAGCGTTGAAGACGTCAGAGCAAATGATCATACAACTATATCTTTAAGTGTGTTAGATGTTGAGGATGCAGAAGAGGATAATAGTCATACGGGTTGGGGCATAATGATGTCAGACGAGGAACGGAAACAAAAGAAGGAGATGCAAGAAGAGGGTGCATATCGTATTTTGTCAAGAGACTCAAGCATAGATAAAGGGGTATTATGGTTAGATCTATAGGACCCTATAAGAAAAACGCTGGAACCAACACCATATGCTGAACAACCAGATGTACGATCGTATAGTACAGGGGGTGAGTCCCCGCCTTAAGTGAGCAGACTAAGGGCATTTCCGGGAGAAAACAAGCCAGTGATGATAATGCCAGGACGACAAGGAATGAGGGTAGGTTTGACAAAGGATCAGGGATTTCACAATTCTCAGCATTAGAGAAAGGAGGGGGTCCACCAAAATATATATCATGGCCCAGATGGATAAGGATAATTTAAAATGCACACTGCTGAGGTTGATTTACGATGTGGGAAAATGGATTAAGCATTTAGAGAAAAATAAGTCAGGAATGACAATAGCTATAGGCAATACAAAAGGTCTATTATCAGCCATCCTAGTGGAAAGATCTAATGACATTTTAAAAAGAGCAAGGTATTCAAAAGTAACCGCAAAAAACACAGTAAACGATGGGGTGCCAATTAATAACTGTAGAGCCGACCTATGGCAAGCACTTAAAGGACAATATCCAGATACATCGGATAGTTGAGCAACAATGACTAGGAAGATGAGGGAGGATGAAATCCCCTTTGCTTTTATTCAGGATATCCAGAATAGATGGAGTGTGGGGATGCCAAACTGTGGGATAAACTGCCTGTACAGAGGCAGTTAAAGAAACAGGTGGGAATGGAAGTAAAACCATGGCCAGAGATACAATTGGCAATTGTGCATTATTGCTGAATACTAAAAGAGAAAGATAAGAAGAAAACTGAGGATAGAAAACGAGAAGAGGCAAAGTTGGTACAGAAAAGATTATGAAAGTTCGCCATAGAGAGAGCAGTGTTGACAAGTAATGAGAGAAATATGGCACAAAGAGTACAACTCTGACAACAAAATAACAGAGCCAATGCCCTAGATCAGAATGGGTATAATTATATGCTCAGAGGCAGAGGGAATGGGCCTCGAGGAGATGGACGAGGAGGATTTGAAAACCCTCAAGGAAGGTGAGGATTTAATGCCGGACAGCCCTTGACATGTTGCTACTGTGGAAAAAGTAGGACATGTGGCTAGAATATGCAGAAGTAGAGGAGGCATGCAACAAAATAACTGGCAATATCGAAGAGGGAGATAGGATGTGCAGCACAGTATAATACAAATTCACTAGGTTATTATGCCCAAGATCACATGCAAAATCAGGCACATGTGCCACAACCACAACAGTTTCAGCAAGTGCCAATACAGACAGAATCATCACAACCGCAGCAATTCCAACAAACACCAATACAGACACAGTCATTACAGGGGCAGCAACAGCAAGCACCTCTGCAAATCAACAAGTTCCCACTCAACAAATTAAATATATCCCAATGCAACAGACAGGAACATCACAATGGCAAATGGACACAGGAGCTACACAAGCAGCCAAACCCAAATTAGGGTGTGTGACTGTGGTGGGAGAGAATCCTTTCACAGGCAGAGGTATGCATTTATACCGACAATAAGACAGCACACAGGTTATGTTCAGTACTATCTGTAACACCAGACCCCCAATAGGAACCAAAGGTCAAGGTGATGATAGGAGGCAAGACATTCTCATTTCTTGTTAACACTGGAGTGATTCGCTCTTGTGTCTCTGAGGGAAATATCCAATGTCAGGCATTGCCATGAATGTGCAGGGATTTACCTGGGTGACAAGTTTAGTTTCATTTACAGAGGAATTACCTACTTCTATAGGGGAACACAACATTTCCATCCCATTACTATATTGTAAACAGACACTGGTGAACATAATAGGACATGATTTAATGACAAAACTTAACAGGACAACATTGTTTACTGACAAAGGTATAGTGTGCTCAACCCAGGTGATACATTATATAAATGTGAGGGAATTTATATCAGCCTTTGCAGGAAAGAAAGCCTTAAGGGGAGTCCCTCAAGAGGAGGAAATGTTCTTGTATGGAGTGAACATTCTATTATTATCATGGTTACCGAAACTGACAGGTAAAATAATAAGGATGCCAGATACATTTTTGTTCAGGCCAGAAAGTCACATGGTTGATGAGGAATGGAAAGTTATTCCTCTTTAAATAGAAGCAGCAGTGGCAAGAGAAGAAAGGGTGATGCTTCATGGGACAGATGATGAATGAAGGGGATGGAGAACAGTGATCACACTCAATGAAGGATATACACTTCCAGACTTGACAGACGAGGAATTATTTAGGGCTGACTATTCAGATGATGAAGTCTCACTTATTGGATTAAAGTTGAGAGCATAGAGGTACCAGAGAGAATGTCGTTGGTAAAAACAAATTCATCATCTTTTCAGGAAGACATTGAAAAGGTGCCAAGTATCTTATGGACCACAAGTCCATATGACGTGGAGTTATTGAAAGGAGTAGGAGCAGTGAAAATTAAGATTGAACCAGGAGCTATTTTACCTCATGCAAAACAATACCTGATGTCCAGAGAAGGGGATGAAGGGATATTCAAAACTATATCCACTCTAATGAAACAAGGCATTCTGGTAACATCAGATTCTCCATGCAACACGGCCGTGTACCCTGTCAAAAAATCAAAGGGGAGTTGTGGAGATTTATCCAGGACCTTCACCCTCTAAACCATGCAGTCAAAGCAGAGTTTACTTTAGTTCCAAACACTGCGACAATATTGTGCAATATCCCATCAACAACCAGGTATTTTACTGATGTCAATTTGAAAAATACATTTTCTCAATTCCCTTACACGAATACTCACAGGATTTGACTTCCTTTTCATATAGAACAATTCACCTAAAACATACTTGTTTGCCTCAGGGTTAAGCCCTGTGGTGTGAAGGGCTGAGGACTTTCCTGGCTGTTAGGCTGTGGCGAGTGCCGGTTGGAGAAACACTTTCATCCACTGTTGGAGGCTTCCTATTTCTTCCACCTGAGGTGCATGTGCCTTTAACAGCTGAGGGTCAGCTGACTACTTAAGGCCGCCTCGAGCGCCCTTGTGGCGTTAAGCCCTGTGGAGTGAAGGGCTGAGGACTTTCCTGCCTGTTAGGCTGTTTGGCGAGTGGTGCGCTGGTGGCGCTCTAATTTAAAGTGGACAGCCATGCCGGATTCTACTTCCACATCCTCTATGTTAAGGACTCGCGCCCAAAAAAATTGAGAAGGCGCGGCCACCGACTTACCCACTGAGAGGGACTCAAACAATAAAGTAAGTCGCTATTACTCATGTGTGTCAACTACAGAAGATTACATGCCCCCGCCCCCTCTCCACGGTACCCTTGAGCCCAGCAAAACTTGTAGCCCATGCACTATAACGTCTGTGGCAGAGTCGTTTGAAGTGGCAGGCCTACTACCTATTGACTGTCTTCTCACTGAAGGGATGGAGATGGGGGTGGAGTCTGCTGCTCTGATTCCGCACATATTACCAAACGAGGCATTAACAGTACTAAATGATCCGCAAGAAAATGCCGCTGGCTATGACAAAGTGGCCGCCGTCACTGCCGTTGTGGACTCACCTTGTGGTGGCCCTGCCTCCCCCGTGGTGCTCAAGAGGGGGCTGGTCCTGGCAGCTGATGGCGGCGGGTCTCGCGGGTCTGGTGGGGCGGGAGTAGGCACCAGCAGAGGTGCGTTTCTCCTCTGGAGGCGGGGGGTTGGTGCTTGATGGAGGCGCCGACGCTGTGATGGGGGCCGCTGCCGGCGTGTTCCCGCTAGGATCTTTGGGGGCCGGAGAGTTGGTTGGCGCAGGGGGCCCTGCAGCGAACGGCACCTCCCTGGTCGCTGCGCTCAGCAGCCCCCAGTGTGAGGCACTGTTGGTTGACGTGTTCACACGCACAATCCCCCCCACAGTTAGTAGTGACCAAGAATTTATAATAGACTCACAAGATACTGAGATATTTAAGGCTGATGTCATGCATAAAGAAAACAGAAGAGATTCCCTGGGTATTATAAATAAAGTATTGGCAAATTTGACTGCAAAGAACAAAAATTGCAACGAGGATGCTCAAAGAGGGAGCCTGCACTCATCAACTAAAATGGACAGACATCCAGTGAAAAGATCAAATTCACAACTAGCTGGAGCTAATGAGGATATTTGGCATAAAGTGCGCTACAAATGCACAATAATAGATGGCAATACTGATAGTAATCTCAATTCAGATGATGGATTTCCTCATGTGTTATCCTCTCAAAAGAGATTATTATCGCGACAACAAAAATCCATTGACGATAACAACTGGAGGATTCTCAGGACTCCTCTCTTATGGAACGCCCATTCCCAAAAATTCGGCATGGTAGGGAAGTTCCCGTACCGAACATAAGGCCTTATCAGGTCTGTGAGTCTTCCCCTAACAAACCCATCCCTGATTTATCCCATGACCTACAAGCCATTTTGATATCATCAACAGCAATTGCCTTGGCCCCATTTATGAAACTGTATGAAAGTATGCACGAAGCAACCAGAGACTTATCAACAACGGTGGCCTTCGTTCTTTCAAAGTTAATCCATCTGGAACAAGTGTGTGACCGCTCTTACCACGAACAATATGAAGGATTCAAGAGGTTTGATGCATCTTTCAGCCTTCTAAATGATCAAAGAAAAAATGACACCTAGATAAAAAACGTCTGGCTGAAGTTGCAAGAGAGGCCCTCACGTTATTTAAATCCGACGGCCGTCTCATTAACAGAGAACAGCATCCAGAAACACTTGTGCCAGACAATACATCACTTAACCGAGATGCTGAACAACCAGGTACACAGGAGTTCCACACAAATTCCTTAAAAAGGGCAGACCACACAGTAGTAGATATTAGCCTTGCATCGAAATCGAGCAATACACCTGTGATACAGTCTGCAACACTGCAGGCACCAATCGACTTAAAGATGCCTTCCACGATAATGAGAAACGAGCTGACACCTTACCTAGAAACGGTAGTTCTATCTATCTAGTTCTATCTACCACTGTGAGTGGTTGTACTGCCCCCACTGCAGACATTTCCTTCAACACTGCATTTTAACAAGCTTGGAGTTGCTCAAATCAGGAGCAATTGGATTTTCAGGTGGCCACTACCTTGCAGTTGGAGCAGAGGGTGGACACTGTCATCAACATTCATCCGTTCATCCAAAGGCTCCTGATGCGATACAACCGCCCGTCTACCCAATATTCAGTGGCGGCCCCCAGGATTCGACGATTTCTGTTTTGCCAAGAGAAGTTACTACACGACCACCCAAGCAAATGAAAAAAACAAAAAACCAGATAAGTCGGAAAAATAAATCTCTACAAGGGGCTCGGAAGTTTCTGCGGAATATAAACGTAGTACAGAATGTGGCCAGCTGTATTAATAAATGTATAACGGCGTCATCTCAATCCAACTCTCAATGACAACAGGCACCAAAGTGGTTTCGGTGGAGACAGTGCAAGACATATCCGGTGAATTGTTAGATTTGTCAATTTATGAAGATACTGAGTATATAGATTTGGAAAATGACCTTGCAATGTCAGGGACTGTCGAGTCGAGTAGCACTAAGGGCACCACTGACCTGAATGCACAGGGCCGCCCAAAGGAGCCTCAGGTATCTAGTGTGGTCATAAGAACGATTAGTGATGTCAGCAATTTAATAGAGTCCTTGCAATCATCCCGAGAAGAACGGAACCCACATGGTAGTACCTGTTGTATCATTATTGAGGACAGTCCACCTCTACAGCCATCTAGCTCAGGTAGTCCAGCTTTCCTAATCTTCCATGAAAAAAAGGATGCGGAATACCTTATCTCGACATCTCAACTGTACTAATGATCCAGGGCTTAACTCTCGTGTGTCAGCCAACTCAGTGTCTTGGCAGAAAAAAGGAATTCAAAAAAGTCCTCCTGAAGAGTGTGAAACTGGTAGCCGTACAGGACGAATACAAGATCTAAAAGGCCCACCAAAGCGCGCGCAATTTTCCAAAGGTTTGTCTCCTAGAAATACAAACTTGTCAACATTGGCTCAGAAAGTGATAATTGAGAGGCTGGAACCCTCTGATAAATTCATACTGAAACGTAGTAATATCATTAGACTGCTTCATTTGGTGCCAGCACTGCGAGCCATAAGCTTGAATGATGTGAAGATCGTGGAATTCCCTGATGAGAATAGAAACGACAAAGTTGTCCTCCATATCTTATCGCCTCTGATTGCGTCAACCATTATGGGCACTAATGTAGCGCTGTTTTCTTTAAGTTTTGACGTTTACAAGTTTGATGAAACGCTCCATGCATTGGTCTCCAGAGTGGATGATTCTGCTTATTGTATGCCTTACGCGGAAGTTTCTATCTCCAAAACATTGGCAGTGAACAATTTGTCTGATTGTAAAGTAGAATCAGGCTTTTGCCTTGAAACTAACAAGGATCAAATGGTCGTCAAAAACAATCAGTTATCAAATCACTCTGTTCTAGATGCATCTTCGTTATCTATGGAATCGACCTTTCATAAAGACAAGATAATAACAATTAATGGATGAGGGGTCGAGAGACCATCTGGTGAAACCCAACATGGAAAATCACGAGTGGTTCTGGCTGTCTGAAGCATTGAGTAGTAAATCTGTCCAATAATGCCAAAAAGACATACCACAGGATAGTTGTAGGCTGGCATCCTGGAACACCCGTGGTTTCTCGCACTTATACACCTCAAATTGGCTCGAGCAACTACAAATCGTTTGCTTGCAGGAAACGTGGTTATCGGAAGCCCCGGTCACCAACGATTTTGAGGTTGCATTAAACCCTGCAATTAAACTTCTAAAAGGTCGTCCAATGGCAGGCTTACTCACCATGATTAGAAGATCCTCAGGCTGGAGGATTGTAAATTCAATCAACAATTCCCCATTTATCCAGATAACCTCCATAGAATTTCTCGGCCACTTAGGAACGTGTACGGATTCAATAATGTTGGTAAACACGTACTGGAACCATAAAAGGGCCGGAAAACAAGCATTCATAGATAAAATAATGGAAACATTGGATGCTTTGTTAGAAAATTCTGGATGGCTGAATATAATCATTTATGGTGATTTGAACATTGACCTGTTTAAACCGTTGGAGGCGGGAAAAAAACGACTAGCGCAATCATGGACAGAAGAGATGGCAGCACGCAACTTCCAGATGTTAAATGGGAATATCCAGATAGACATACCACCAGCCTATAACTGGCATCGAACAAGTCTGGCCTCAACAATCGATTATATGTTTGTTTCTGAACCTCTACATCCAAGTATAAGCTCATTGAAGGTCATAAAGAAAAATGACAGCGATCATGACATGCTAGTAGCTGAATTGTCATTGAAACCAAAAGCTCCAACTCTTATGTGGCAGCACAAAATCCAGGCTGCCTCGAGCAGGGTTCGCCTAACACTAGACATGCAAGAGCTTGAACATCTTAAAAGTGAGTATTGCAACGACAGTCAATCTCTGGAATACGATCAGCTACTGATGCAATTTAAACCTAAAAAGGCTGGCTTCAAAAACAAATCCTATGTTCTCTCTCATAGTTTTGATTTGGAGCTTTTGAAACATAAGCGAACATTATGGAGCGAATTAAGACACTCAAAGACACTAGACATACAGATTCGTCGACAAACAGCAAAGACCGCAAAGCAACGGTACAAGAATTGGGTAAAATCGCATAAGCACATCATGTTGCAAAACGATGCGGAACGAATGCTGAGGACTTTGCAAAATAAAAACACGAAGGACTTTTGGTGCCTTATTAATAATGTGCATGTGCCTCAAAACGCTATTCAAGCATGTATGGTGTCGGAAGCTGACTGGATATCCCATTTTGGCACCTTATATCATTCAACTGAGTCCTTGGAAACTCCAGCAATGAATCCGTCCAAACCTTGGGCCTTAGTCTTTTTAAAAGATGACATAGTGGACATAATCAAAAAAGCGAACAATTCTCGAGCACCAGGCCCCGATGGGCTCACAAATTTTACCATCAAACAGTTTCCAGAGATATGGGCAGAGTTTTGTGAGACACTTTTCAAAAGGATAGTCCAAATACAGCAGACGCCTAAATTCTGTAAGTGTGCGATTATTGTACCCATCTTCAAAAAGGGCGACAGATCTAACCCAAAGAATTATCGGCCTGTCACTTTGTTGGATGTGTTGGGCAAAATGTATGCCACATTGCTACAGCAAAAACCAGTAGCCTGGCCGATATCATCATACTACGTGGATAAACGTCAATCAGGTTTTGTAAAACAGGTGGGCTGTTCGCTAAACCTATTATTGCTAAATATAATCAAAATGGAGGCCATCAAATCAAACACAAAGGTGCATTTAGCCTTTATAGATTTCTCATATGCATTTGATACCATCGACAGAGCGCTTTTGTGGGCTAAATTGAAGAGTTGGGGGTGCCCGTGGGACTTAACAGCAGCCATCAGAGAACTCCACATGAAGACCTCTATTTGAGTTCGCTTGGATCAATCTGGTCTCTTATCTGCCTCCATTGACACCTTTAAGGGAGTGAAACAGGGGTGTCCTTTGGGCGCAGCCATATTCAGTCTCTTTATTTCTGACATAGGCGACTCAATCAATGAGGTTAAGTCCTTTCCGCCGAAAGTCGCCAACACACATTTAAGCTGGCTGCTCTATGCAGATGACTTGATCGTTATGGATGTGATGCCTATCAGGTTGCAAAGAAAACTAAATGCTGTCCAACGATACGTCGCATCCAACAATTTGGCGATTAACATCAAGAAATGTGAAATATTGGTCCTGCAGAACTTGAACGGCAGTGGAGTGTCCAATAGAAAACAGATAAAATGGTCCCTAGGATATGAAACGCTTCAGATCTGTCAAGACGCCCAATATCTTGGAATGACAATAAGCTCTGCTATAAAACGCCTGGCTTGCAAAAACTAAAAAGAATGTAACCAACTAGTAAGCCAGGCATTGATATAATCCACAAGAAATTTGGTAAATATTCATTACGACCCGTCTTGTCTTTCTATCAGCAGAAGGTCATTCTGGTTGTGACATACGGAGCAGAAAATGCCCTTGGTAGCCCTCACGAGACCTGGGCCTCTCTAGAAAACTGCTTTTGGACCAAGGTACTAACCCTTCCTAGGGGTGTGAAGACATCATGTATAAGATACGAGCTTGCACTAATATCGATACACGCAAGAATATGTTGGAGCCTGTTAAACCTGTACCGAAAGACCTGTCCTCGTGCACAGATTCCACAATTTGACATCTTTTACAACGTCTTACCCGCTAACTCTAAAATGGTTCACATGTGGACAAACAGATGCCAGGCAATCCTAAAAAAATATTACATCAAAATCGATATGCTTCACGAGAACCCGGATGCAGCCAAACTTAAAATCTGGCGGGCTGATTGGGATGAAACGTGCGGGGAGAGATCAGCCGCTAGCCGAATGTGCGATGCGCCATTAGAGATACATGCTTTCAACACTCTTCAGAACTATGTGGCACTATTCCCCAACCCACAGGCGCGTAGACTGTTCATACTGTTTCGATTGAACATGTTTATAACTGTTGATCGGCTTCGCCTATGGAAGGGCTACGGCCATTTGACACCTGAATGTAGTTTGTGTGCTAAGGAAAACGAATCACTTAAACATTTAGTGCTATTTTGTACTAAATTAAGATCTGTGAGGACATTTCACTTAGGACCCTGGAGCCTAAACCATCCATCCCTATGTGCAGACGATTGGTGGAAATTGATGTTTCAGGGAACTGTCTTAAAACTAATACTCCCTTTAACGCGGCTGTTGGAAACAATCGAAACTTGCCTGAAACCAAAAGAAGGAACATATTCAGTAAATAGTAACAGTGGGTGAGACAGTGTCTGCTTATACTAGAAATGGAAATCATGGAAAATGGATGGTTTGATGGTCACTGTCTCAGGATATATGTCAATATTTGTGTGTATGCGTTGAACTCATTTTAAAGGTTTGTAAAAACCAATAAAATAAAAAAATATTTTTTAAAAAAATAGAACAATTCACCTAAAACATACTTGTTTACCTCAGGGGTACTGGGAGTCCCCTTCTATTTTTAATAGAGTCCTCCAGATGGACTTGGGAAATGTTGAGCTCCAAAGTGCCATAAATCATTATGTGGATAACATTTTAGTGTGCAGTGAAACAGAAGAAAAATGTAGAGAAGACTCTGTCAAACTTATGACGATACTTGCAGAAAAAGGGTACAAAGTCGAAACATTACAGTATTATCAATAAGAAGTATTATACACAGGACAGTTAACCTCACATGAAGAGAAAAGAGGGACACCTGAATGAGCAGAAGCCATATGAGAACCGCCCAAGCCAAACACGTTGAGACAAATGCAACAATTTTTAGGTCAATGAAATTATTGCAGGGCTTGGGTCTTTGACTACAGTACATATATTCAACCAGTTTTAAAAGCACTAAAAGAGGCACAGGTGGCTAAAACTAAAATAGTGTGAACAGAAGATATGATTGAATGATTTAATG
Source organism: Ambystoma mexicanum (assembly GCF_040938575.1). Taxonomy (NCBI): domain Eukaryota; kingdom Metazoa; phylum Chordata; class Amphibia; order Caudata; family Ambystomatidae; genus Ambystoma; species Ambystoma mexicanum. The sequence continues at coordinate 1,421,778,167 of NC_090922.1, read as the reverse complement.
AATTAAAAAACACGTTTAGTACAGCTCCTGTATTAGGGATTCCAAATTACAGTGAAAAATGTTAATTATTTTCCCATTCAAATCGAGAAGTCATGACAGCAGACCTTACATAGAAAACAACATTATGACATGGTCATAAACCATTAGCTTATTAAAGTGGGATTCTATATCCAGTTATGAAAACACACTATGCTTGCAAACAATCTTTGACAGCTGCTCCATTTGCGATAGAAAAGGCTCCAAGTATAACTATGGGAGGTTCTGTAACTCTGTTTATAGAACATGCATTATTTGCAATTCTAGAGAATCCCAAAAGCACCTTGACTACTCAAAGAGCATCGGGGTAAGAAGTAATTATTTCAAACTCTGCGATCAGAATTATAAGGTGTAGTATAGTGAATCCAGCAATGTTCATAGCTGAACCAGTGGGAGAAGACGGTATTACATATCCTGAGTGCTTTAATGATATTCCCCATTTAGAGAGAATGCTCTAGGAAGAGGGGAAGTGGTTTTCATTGATGGCTCATCTAAAATTGACCAACAAACTGGGTTGAGGCATTCTGGATTGGCAGTAGTAAGGGTGACCCGAGAGGGCACCTTTGAATTACTAATGAGCAGACAATTGCCATCAACCTATTCAGCATAGCCTGCAGAATTAGCCACACTTATTGATGTGCTACGAAGTTATGAGGATGAGGAATTGATGGGGTACTCTGACTCCACTTATGTGACGTCAACAGTACACGCAGGCCTAGCACGTTGGAAGAGGAGGGGCTTCCTCCATGCAGACAGCATTCCATTGCAACATGCAGGGCTATTAGCCAAACTCATTGAAACCTTAAGCTTTCCAGCAACCACAGACATTGTGAAATGCGCAGTGCGTTAAAAAAAAACAGACATAATCTCGCACAGGAACGAAGCCCCAGACAAATGGGTGGCATATTATTCAACTATATATGGAGATGAGTTAAAAGATTTGAAGCAGGTGACAGGGTGATGCATGTTGGTTAAAGAAGGATTTAATGTGACATCCATTGTACAGTTAATTGAGATATAAGGACATGCATTGCAAGAAGAGCAGGAGTTATGGAAAAAGCTGGGGTGTTCTTCATCCCCCACTGAGGCAATGCGGAGAAAGGACGGTACAGGAAAGCCAATTATGCCTCTGCCATTGTTGAAAGTAGCATTGGAGCAGCTCCACTCTCCAGTGCATGTGACTCAAGAGAGTCTAGCTGCTACAATAGCAGAAGACCGGTTCGTGGCAATCCTCAGTGTACATGCGTCACATGTTTATTGTAAACTGTATTGTGTGCAAGAAATGTGCGGCAGGGCACACCCTGCGAAGGGTGATAGGAGTAATCCCAAGTCCTAATGGCCCATTTCAACATTTGCCCATAGATTATGTGGATATGTTGCAAACATGTAGTGGTTATCTATATATAATAGTTGTAGTTTGTCAATTTTACAGATGGATTGAAGCAGGTCCTTGCACGCATCCTGATGCTGCATGCACTGCAAATGGTTTAGTCCGCAAGGTATTTCCAAGATTATGTTGTGCAAAGGTTTGCTATCTGATACTGGACTGCATTTTGTGAATGAACTTTTTTTAAATGTAGTCTCACTATTAGGTATCATGCATAGGTTTGCTTTGGCATACATGCACTGCTGAAGGAAAGAATAGCAAAACTTAAAATAACATTGAAGAAGGGATGGCTACATTGCCTACTCCTTGCATTATATGCATTACGAAATCATCCTGGTTCTGATCACTATTTAATGCCCCATGAGCTGGTGACTGGATGCCAAATGAAAACTCTTCTCACCCCCCTACCAGGGGCAAATACAGACACCCATAGCATAGCGAGGGCATAAGGCGAAGAGATGCATGATTATTTGAAAACGATGACTCAAAGTATTTCTTTATTTCTCAACAGATCAAGCATCAACCGGAGGGGTTAAATGTAAACAAAGAAGAAAATTGCCTATCAATTTGGAAAATGCATTAAAGATATTGCCAGTATATATAGGGGACCCGGTGCTAGCACGCAAGTTTGTGCTTACCTGGAGTACATCTCGATTTGAAGGCCCACATGAAGGGGAGGACATACGCCCTACTGCTGTTATACTGAAAGGAAGAAGGGCATGGATCCACCAGCATGACATCAAACATTGACCTCTCCTGCACCCACCCAGAGTGAAGCAAGAGAAGAGCAACAAAGAATGACCACATGATCAATGGCCAAAAACATGATAAAACAAAGCAAACCTTTTTTAGATTAGGGTTGACCTAAGGATTAATTCATCTGCAGTTATCTTGGAAAACTTTCCCTAGACTAAGATACAAAAGACTATGAAATAATCAAAGAAAAAAAAGAAATGTGAGGTTTTATGTCACCAATTGTGCATACATTCTTACTTGCTGTTTTTTCCTACATACTTCAGTCTTATCCAGCTTTAATATGAAGAACTACAAACATTGTGACATTTTTCAGAGATCCAGAGAATAGCTTCATCTTTTTAAGAATAGTTTTGGCAATCATTTTACCGTTAGTGTTATAAACTTAGGATTTACAGTTAAAATAATAAGTATTGATATATTAAAAATAAAGTGGTAACAATAGAAATATTCCTTGAGGTAAGACCTATATCTCCACGAAAAAGATGTACCAAACAAATCATAATTATTGGAGTTTTCTGTGGTATTTTGACTTTGACTGTTCTCCTTATAACATTGGCATTTACACATGATATAAGCAGCGAGTAGCCAGTAAATAAGACATCCCCCACTAGTCCTATTATTCCTTTTGTCCTGCTTAAGAACCCCACAACCCCATTAAGTTCTGATATTAAAAAACCCTGTCCAGAGTAAAGAGAGATACTGAGGAAGATAATGAAAGTATAAACACTACTTAGATAAATTGGCTTATGGTACCAGCACATGAAAGAAGTGGAGGAGAGAACTATTAAAAGATTTTATGAAAAATAAAACAAGATATATATATCACACTTTTATGAATAAATTAATATTTGATAGCACACTTATGAATACAATGTTGATCAACAATGGGTAAAGTTACAATTTCACACTCTTTTCAGTCAGTAAGGAGTTAGTATAGAAAGGATAAGGTAGCAGAGAATACTTTTATGGTTTCAAGGAAAAGCAATGATGGAAAGAATGAAGCACAGAAATAAACTGATATGGTTTCAACAAGAGATAATATGATCACTTTTTCTTTTGACAATTCACTCCCCCCCCTATACAATATAAGGAGAAGTAAGGCGAGCACACAGTTTTCAGGAATACAATCAAATGCAATACAAATTCTAGTTCCCCCTCTAGCAAGCTTAGAGCAACCGGTATGCTTTTAAAACATGCAGAAATACTTTTAATGTGATTTGCAATGAAGTGAAAATATGCTAAAAATGATTTTAATTCCCTATAGGAGATTCAGGGTGGGTGACAGCTCCTTTGAATTAGTTCAGGTCAACACTAGCAATGATTCATGAGGGATTATCAGGTTGAAAACGAATTTCAGCAATGGAAGCTAAAGACAGCTATTTTTGACATGTGAAGAAGTTTGAGTCAAATTGAAATTCGCGGCACTTTTTCCGAGTGCGTAGAGCGCGATTACGGAAAAAAGAAAAGGAGTAGAAAGTCGGTTTGGGGCTTGTTGGAAGGCTTAGATTCTTAGCTTTAAAATGAAAGTTAAATCTCGCTCCACGCGGTTCAAAAGATACGGACGATTTAGTGGAGGTGGATTCTCTGAAATAAAGTAAAGCTCAGAATGACAAATGACACTTTCACAGCTTTGAAATCACAGAATGAACACATGATTTCAATGCAGTTCTAGGCAGGTTGAATTGGTTTGAATTAGATTATTTTAAACTAAGAGATTGGTTCTGCACAGTTCTGGCTGGATACTCACACTATAAATTTGAAGTAGGCCGTCAAGATCTGGTCAAGTTTGGACTGGACTTCCGGCAGGTGGTTCTGATGTCACAGATATCTGGGTCAGCTCTGCTCTCTGGGTCTGGTTCTCTGGTTCTGGCAATGGTTCTTGGCACTGCATAGCGGTCGGGTCTGGGTCTGGTCTGCGGTTTTGGATACAGCTCTGCTTTCTGGGTTCTGGCAGAGAGTTCTAGCCAGAATGAAACAGCTCGCCCGGCTGTTGAATTTCAGGTTGCAAAAGATTTTGAGGCCTGCTGAAAAGGATTCAGCTTGTGGATTGGCCCCTCTACTTTAAGTTCTGGAGTCTGAATTCGAAGTTCTGGTCTCTGGATCTGTCCGGATTTGAAGTCTGGAGTCTCCCTTCAAAGTGCTTTGCAAGAAAGTGGAAAGTGAATGTCTACCTGGGTTTCAATGGTTCTTTTTATGTCTTTTGAAAATGGGTGGGAAGGCTGACTTTCTATACCCAACCCTCTGAGGATCCTGATAGGCTAGAGGATTCTCTGTCGCCTGACTGGGGAACTGAATTGTGAGTCATCCTGTATCATCAGGCATCGTTTTCATGGCATACAGAAAGAACACTCCCCTTGTCACTTTGCACACAAATCTATTTTTGACTTGAATGCATATTTATCTATGTACAATTTTTTAATATTATATGTCCAGTTAACATATTTTCTGTAGCGCCAAACCATCAGATCCCTTTCTTTGTAAGATGTTGTGTTCACTTCTGACAGAATTCTGCCCTTTTCATCCAGAACACAGACTCTAAACTTTTCCAGAATTTACAAATATGTGCGCAGGGAATTTGGGCATCAGATGATGAAGTGTCAGATTTTTAACATTCCGACATTTAGAGTAATACCCTATTTTCCGCTACTATCCCCCAGAACATACCACAGAGTCCTAACACCTCTTAAAATGTGCACAAAAAAACACAGGAATAATGATATTATTGATATAATTTTGACAATTATGTACTATGAATTATCCATCTTTCTAAAATTATGCTCTGGCCCAGATGGGCGAGTTCATTGTTCTGTTTTCCTGCAGTCCCAGGTACCCCTCCCCTGATTCAATCAGAGAGGTGTAATCTCCTTTTGGTCGGGCAGCAGAAGCAGGCCAGGCCTGTGAATACAGTTGCTGGGCAAGTTTCAACTCCTGTCGGGGGTAGTTGCCAGGCAGAATTCAATCTCCTTAGGCCAGGCTTCAGCCAAAGGTCACTTTTGTTCCCATATTTCTTCGGGGTGCTGCCCCCTTCATTGTTCTGGAGCACCAGGCCCAGAGTTTGGGGCATTCTGCGCCGGCATGCTCACCTGAGGGTTGAGCCCTAAGCATGTGACCAAGATCCTGTGCCAAATTTTGGAATTGGCGATCTAACTGTGAAACCCGCTCAGGCTGATACAGGGTTCGGTTTTCTCCCCTGGGCTGATACCGGGAAGGGTAGCTATCCCTTCTCTGGTAGTACCCTGGGTTGGGAAGATTTGGGTACCCCTCCACCCCTCCACCCTTGGCCTCCCCTCTCCTGGATTAAGTGGTCTGGGCTCAGGGAATTGGGGAAAGAAGGATGGATGATTTTGGGGTTGGAAATTGGGTGGATACCTGGGAAAAAAGTTCTGCTCAGTATTTGGGGAATTTCTGCCCTCCTGTGGGAAGTTAGGAGGGGAGTTCCCTGGTTTATGTGCTTGGATGGATCCCCCCCCTTGGGCCGGAGGAGTCCACACATAACCCAGGATGGGTCGGTTTCCCTTGTTACGCGGACTTACATAATCAGGGGAATGAGTGATCCCATTTGTGGGACTACCTCCTTGACTATCTGTTTGTGACTAGCCCGAGGGCATTCTGGGCTTAGAGTTATTCTGCGCAGGCAAGTTTTTAGGCCCCCCCATCTCCAAATCTAAAATGGGGACAACCTTTACCTCTGCCACCTTAGCAGCAGCAGGGGCGCTGGTTGATTTGGGGCTTTTCTGGGCGTTATTTTTATTTTCTATGGGCTTCTGTACCTCATAGATCCGGGTAGCCTGTTCAATGACCCAGTCAAGTGACCTTTTCTCGTGAAAATCTCTCACTAGCTGGGTCATTATGTATTTGGGTAAGGCATGGAAAAACATATTTACAAACTCTTTACTGTCCGTGCGCTCCCTTTTGGTAGTCTGCGCAAAGGCACGCTTCAATTCCTGCACACATTCTTGTGGGGCCTGATCCTCCCCACATTGCAAATTGTAGGCTGCCTTGCAAGCCTCTTGGGGATTCTGGTGAACAGAGAAGTGCTTTAAGATGGTCGCCCTGTAGGTGGATCATCTTGCATGATTTTGGTCCTCCAGCCCCGCAAAGAAACTGGAGTATTCTTGGGAGAATGTCCATTTGACGTACTGCATGCAGCTACTGCTGTCTTTCAAATGGAAAGTCTCCATCATTTCCTCGTAAAGCTCCAAGTGTTCCCAAACAGAATACGTGGCGTTCTTGTGATAAGGGGTGATGACACTCCTTAATGCCTTAATCTGTTTTAAGGGGTCCTTAAGCAAGGCCCTTTTTTGCCTTATTGGCCTTTTTGGTTCGGGTAACCCTAGTCCATTCATCCTCTGACTCAGAGGCACTGCTCCCAGAGGTTCCCGTCTGATGTTCCAGGTTTTCCCAGATTCTGCGAGCCTGGGGATGGCTGGCAGAATGTGGGGACCTGGTCTCCTGTGTCCTGTGACTCTCAGAGGAGTCTTCGGATCCCTCCTTGCTGCCTGGACTTGATGGGTACCCCCGCCCCCACTGACCTAACTGGGCAGAGGTCTTCAGGATGCCCTTAGTGGGCCTACTCTCCTGGGGTTCCTCAGTAAATTGCACTGCACTTAGGTGCCCATACCCGGATGCCCGCCCATCCATTCCTGGGTGGTACTGGCCTATGAGCCCCATGCTTTTGGCTGGATAGTAATCTGCCATCCCTGTGGCCCTGTGCTCATGTGCGCCAGGGGACATGGGGCTGGCAGAGTCCAGGGACTGGAAGAGATGAAGGCCTCTGGTACTAGGGCTTCTGAGGTCATGCTCAGGTGTTTCCCTTTCCCAGCAAACCTCATCTCTATCAGCCCCTGCTCACTGTTGCCATGCAAGAGCCTGTGCTTTCAGTTCATCATTCAAGGCCTTACTAGACTCTATCAGTCTCTCCTGCATGGCTTCCTGTTGATGGAGCCTATCATTGTCCTGGCAGAGAGTCTCATTCTCTCTCTGTGCTTCCTGGTTTGTCCTGGAATACTGGGCCAGTCTTTGCTGCAGGAGGGTTTCCTCCTGAGTCCCATCCCTACTGGCCTGCTCCTTTCTTGCCAGAGCATCTTCCACTCTCCTGGTGTGCTCTAACAAGTTCTGATGCTCTTTTTGGAGGTCACCCAGTCCCTGGAGGGCCAGGTGATTTTCTTCCCTTTTTCTTTTTAAGTGGCAGACTTCCTGGCCTTAGGTGTCCCTTTCCTGACTAAGAGCCTGCATCTGTGCCGCCAGGTCGTCCATCTGCCTTTGAAAGGCACCAGCTTTCTGGCGCTCCTCCTCAAATTCTATCTGGGTATCCAGGTCTTTCAGAATCAGTTTGTTGCTCTCTGCCTTCTCCCTATCTAGGTGGCTTTGCAGGGTGACTATCTGCTCCGCGCATGCCTTATTGAAGTCCATTTGTTGCTCCAGCTTTTTCTGGCTCTGCAGTAGGGCGTCCAAACCTTCTTGGTACTCCTTATGTAAGGCCAGAAATCTGGTATCCTGGTCAGACTTTTCTGCTCAGAAGAGACCAGGTCAGATCTCTAATGCCATCTGTTGCCTATTTGCCAGATCTTGGCCTTCAGCACATTTGTCCTGTATGGCTCCCATATATAAATATAAATATGTCTTTATCCTGACAATCTTGTCGTGCTCATCTTTGGCTTTAGGGGCCATATATAGTTCACTCAGGGCCACATGTAATGGACCCTGATCTCTCCAGATGTCTGACCCTGTTGCAGTGATCTGGGGTGCGATTGCCTGCAACCACACCGTCTGGTCCTGTTCCATCCATTCGCCTCTCACAAATAACTTATGTAAGAGGTGCTCTCTGGCTATTTTGATATCTACCAAGGTCGTCATTCTGGAAATTGATTTCCTTCCTGACTTACAGAAGTTAGTATTTTATTTTGCAAAACAGACCGTCTCCTCAGAGTGTCCTTCTTTTTGAGGGGTGCTTTTACAGTGTAACACAGCGTGGTGATCCAACAGGATTTATGTATCCTGTCAGTTAGCACACTGTATTAAGCTGCACAAGTGGTAGGTCTAATCCAGACCTCCCGGCTCGAGCCCCCACTCTGTTAAGTGACTTTAATTCAGCACTCCAACTAAGTCAATGCCTAGTCTGGGATGCCCAAGGGAAGCCCTTATTTATATATTTTTATGACAAGTTCATAGATCTGGATGATAAACCCTTGTATAACGCCCCTCTCTTTAAATTTCCCTGACCTCACTGAGCCAAGAAGTACGTTTGTCCAGAAGTCCAGAAGTAAGAAGTAAGTTTGTTTTGCAAATTAAATGATTTATTTGAAAAATTAAACAAGATATATATATTTATATATATATATATATATATACACTTTTATGAATAAATTAATATTTGATAGCACACTTATGAATATAATGTTGATCAACAATGGGTAATGTTACAATTGCACACTCTTTTCAATCAGTAAGGAGTTAGTATAGAAAGGATAAGGTAGCAGAGAATACTTTTATGGTTTCAAGGAAAAGCAATGATGGAAAGAATGCAGCACAGAAATAAACTGATATGGTTTCAACAAGAGATAATATGATCACTTTTTCTTTTGACAATTCACTCCCCCCCTATGCAATATAAGGAGATGGAAGGGGAGCACACAGTTTTCAGGAATACAATCAACTGCAATACAAATTCTAGTTCCCCCCCTAGCAAGCTTAGAGCAACCGGTATGCTTTTAAAACTTGCAGAAATACTTTTAATGTGATTTGCAATGAAGTGAAAATATTGCAACAATGATTTTAATTCCCTATAGGAGATTCAGGGTGGGTGACAGCTACTTTGAATTAGTTCAGGTCAACACTAGCAATGATTCATGATGGATTATCAGGTTGAAAACGAATTTCAGCAATGGAAGAAAAAGACAGCTATTTTTGACAGGTGAAGAAGTTTGAGTCAAATTGCAACTCGCAGCACTTTTTCCGACTGCATCAAGCGCGATTACGGAATAACTATAAGGAGTAGAAAGTCGGTTTTGGGCTTGTTGGAAGGCTTAGATTCTTAGCTTTAAAATGACATGTGGTTCAAAAGATACGGATGATTTAGTGGAGGTAGATTCTCCGAAATAAAGTAAAGCTCAGAATGAGAAATGACACTTTCACAGCTTTGAAATCACAGAATGAACACACGATTTCAAATGTAGTTGTAGGCAGGTTGAATTGGTTTGAATTAGATTATTTTAAACTAAGAGATTGGTTCTGCACAGTTCTGGCTGGATACTCACACTATAAATTTTAACTAGGCCGTCAAGATCTGGTCAGGTTTGGACTGAATTTCTGGCGGGTGGTTCTGAAGTCACAGCTATCTGGGTCAGCTCTGCTCTCTGGGTCTGGTTCTCTGGTTCTGGCAAAAGTTCTTGGCACTGCACAGCGGTCAGGTGTGGGTCTGGTCTGCGTTTCTGGATACACTTCTGCTTTTTGGGTTCTGGCACAGGGTTCTAGCCAGAATCAAACAGCTCACCCGGCTGTTGAATATCAGGTTGCAAAAGATTTTGAGGCCTGCTGAAAAGGATTCAGCTTGTGGATTGGCCCCTCTGCTTTAAGTTCTGGAGTATGAAGTGAATGTTTACCTGGGTTTCAATGGTTCTTTTTATGTCTTTTGAAAATGGTTGGTAAGGCTGACTTTCTATGCCCAACGCTCTGAGGATCGTGATAGGCTAGAGGATTCTCTGTCGCCTGACTGGGGAACTGAATTGTGAGTCATCCTGTGTCATCAGGCATCATTTTTACGGCATACAGAAAGAACACTCCCCTTGTCACTTTGCACACAAATCTATTTTTGACTTGAATGCATATTTATCTATGTACAATTTTTCTAATATTATATGTCCAGTTAACATATTTTCTGTAGTGCCAAACCATCCGATCCCTGTCTTTGTAAGATGTTGGGTTCACTTCTGACAGAATTCTGCCCTTTTCATCCAGAACACAGTCTCTAAACTTTTCCAGAATTTACACAAATGTGAGCAGGGAATATGGGCATCAGATGATGAAGTGTCAGATTTTTAACATACCGACATTTGGAGTAATACCCTATTTTACGCTTCTACACCCCAGAACATACCACAGAGTCCTAACACCTCTTAAAATGTGCACAGAAAAATCACAGGAATGTTGATATCATTGATATAATTTTGACAATTATGTACTATGAATTATCCATCTTTCTAAAATTATGCTCAGGCCAGATGGGCGTGTTTAGGTCCCAAAGCACATGGGGGAATGTCTGGTTTGTCCCCGCCTCCAAGCTCAGCTGGCTCCCAGAGGCAGTGCCCCTCCCATTTCCTTCCAAGAGGAAGCTATTTACGACCCCTGATTTAGCAATTGCTTGGAGCAAAGGGAAGTTCATTGTTCTGTTTTCCTGCAATCCCAGGTACCCCTCCCCTGATACAATCAGAGAGGTGTAATCTCCTTTTGGTGGGGCAGCAGAAGGCAGGCCAGGATTGTGAATGCAGTTGCTGGGCAAGTTTAAACTCCTGTCGGGGGTAGTTGCCGGGCAGAATTCAATCTCCTTAGGCCAGGCTTCAGCCAAAGGTCACTTTTGTTCCCATATTTCTTCATTCAAATCAAACTTACAATTTTGACACATGCAGCTAGAACGCTGATTCTAAGTTAAAAACGATGACATTTAAACAGTTTCAACCTATGTGACACTCAAAAGTAGGTCACTCATTTATTTTAAACATTTCAATTTTAGTGGCTTTAATCCCATTTCACTTAAGCTGCTGACATCCACAGCTCAGCCAGTTTTGTTATGAACATTATTTTAGGCTCTTCATCTTTCCAGATTTGGTATGCACACAAGACTTCATTCTACCAGACGTCTGCTGGTGTTCAGTAAGATTTTTGAATATCTTGCAATGTTTGAAATAGGCATTTTGAGCTTGCATTCAGAGAAACAAAGGTGATTTCAAAGCGCTTTTTTGAGCTAACAGGCACTGCTGTTATTCCTTTGGCACCACGTTTCACTCATGGCACTTCTGGCCCATGGGTGGCGACCACATTGCGCAAAAACTGTGCGGTTTTCCTGGATTCCGGCACAAATGTGGGCTTTTCAGCCATCTTGGATTTTCTAAGCCCACCAAATGTTGCAGTATAATAACTTGAACGTGGGTCGATACACCTGACATCGCTATACCTTTACCCCTTCTCATGATGGAGAAAATGGGACCCTGACAGAGACAAAAACGATGCTGACGACCATTTACACAAAGATGGAAGATGAAGCTGATGAAACAGCAGGAGGTGATTGGTTTCTATCTTTGCTTGGATGGATTCCATCTTGGTTGAAAAATATTTTTAGATTAGCCAAGAAAGATATTGGAATGAAGCTAATAATTGACATTAACAGCCATAATGGAGAACAGATGCAGACAGAAGAAAGTATCCAAGAGAATATTAAGAAGAATTCTCTTTCCCCTCCAGGAACTTAGTTCTATTATCCCCAGGAGCGGAAGAAATATGCAGGATGGTGGATATTTTGTGCACCGGCAAGAGATTGTCATCTGATGACCTGGAGTGTCGATGAAAATAGAAAGAATGCTGGCCACCTGATGGGAGGTGACAAAAATATGGGTCTCAAAGAAAAGAAAATTTGACTAGATGATCGAAGAAGATTAAGCAGGAATTCCAGAAGAGGGGGCAATGTGTTTGGTTGGTAATGCGACCAGAGGGGGGAATGTAGAGGAGCAAGTGGACACATTCTCCCTAGTCACCACCCCCTCACCCCCGTGCGATTGGAGTAGCAGACAAAGAGCACAATTGGGAGCCCAAGCACATGTTTATGTGTCATGTTCATACTGCATTGATTATAAGAAAGACAGCATGCACTCAGGCAGCCATTCAGAAAATACCCTCACATTGAAACAGTGGAAGAACGCTCCCAAGAAGTATGTCCCTTGCCAAGTTGCCAGAATGCAGCCATGTATAAAATGTTCGCGACATGGATGCACGTTTAACAAAGCCTAATGACAGCAAAATGATCTCCTAAGGAAGATATATGAATCTATGCTGAAATAATATGAAAATACTTAAGAATGACAACGTAACTGAAGCACAAAGATAAATATGTACTCCATGATGCAGTGCTTATGAACAGAAAGAAAAATAAAGTGACACACTAGTCAATAACTGTAAACGCACCTAAACACAAGGTAGAATGAATACATAGGAACTTGCTCATGAGAGGTGTATATTCAACATTTAGGACGACCATTAGAAGATGGGTGACGTCTCATGTCAATCAACCCAGATACCTTGAAATACAAGACCAGGATCTTAATGTGGAAAGTGGATGAAGAAGCTGTTTTCCCTTGCAAAAAAGAGTACATTGGTTGGGAACCAATGATGCTATTTGGAGAGATGGAGGAAAAGCACCAAGGTAATCTATGAGCAGACCATGTGCATGGACATATTTCCCAAAGATTATAAGGAACAAGAACATTTACTGATGCCAAAGATTGGGCATGAAGTTAACATGGGAAAGAGTGAGCAAGTCTCTAAAGGCCATGAGGATAAACTGCACCCAGCATAATTGAATAAAATGGTGTTTAATGCACCATTGAGATGGACAATTCCATGTTCTTGTAACACGTGATCAAGAGCTCGCAAACAATAGCTATTCATTAAGTCTGAAGTTAAGATAATGATGTGCCTACACTCCCTTGATTGTCCCGAGACAGTGCAGACTGGTAAGACCAGCCTTCAGACAGAAGACACTGGCATAAGGCCTACCGATGAGAGAGATGGTAGCACTAATCAGGAAAACAAAGGGAAAGCAGATGTATCTACAAGCACCTGGGTTTTGTTTCTATGTATGTGCTGCTAGCAAGCCGAATGTCCAAGGTTGGATTTGGGTTGCCAACCAATTAGAATAGCCTGCCATGCACTTTTACATACAATGATGCAAAGTACTATTCCGCGGTCATATTCTCTGATAGGATGAGTGCCTTACACACATGCATAGAAGTAGCTCAGGCTGTGTCTCACAGATAAGAGACCGCCAATGAGGGACTAACACATGTATTTACTATAGGTAGACATATTCTCTTAATCCAATCCCACCCCTCGATAGGTTTTTTCAGCTTGCCACGTAGGATGACATCATAGAAGACGCATCTAACATTATATATACTAAGTATAATTGAAATGACAGTGTGATCCTGCATGAGTCGATTTGATGAGTGTTTATTCACCCTGGTTTACCTCTTTGAGATTAATGCAGTATTTTACCATCTCCTTTGAGTCTGTCTGGTTATTTGGTCTGAGATATTTTATTGGTACTTCCACCTAGCACACAGATGATTCAAGGTGCTAGAGCACAGTTCCCTCAACCAATCCCTCCCTTCAATAAGTTTTACAGTTTAACACAATGGATGACATCACAGATGACGCATATTGAGGTTTAAAACCTTTGTACAATCATATTTGCGTGTGTGTGCATGAAGTACTGCTTGTTATTCGCCAGATTGCCCTACTTTATTTTATGCTAATAATAAAGAAGTGCTTTGCCATATTCTTCGAGCCTGTCTGGTGATTTGGGTCCAAGATCATTTTTGGTAATTCCATATAGCACATGAAGCGCTTCAACGTGATAGAGCACACGTCAGAGGCTTCGGAAGAAATTCACATGGAATGGAGGTCTACAGTTCTGCTCTCTGCATGACAGGAACTGTTACTGTCTGTATGGAGCACAGAGGCAGAGGCCTGCATGGTGAGGATTCCACCGAAGAGATGAATTCGTTAATCATGTTACAAAAATAATTTTTGTAAATGTGCGTGTGCGCATTTGTGTTAGGGTGTTGAATGGTCATGATATATCTGTGTCTGCATGCAACAGTGTGTACATGTAATGTGTGTGTGAATGAGTGTATGATGTATGGGTGACGGGTTGAGCATGTGAATGAGAGAGTGAATGGTGTCAAGTGAATGCTGTGTTTATGTGTGTGTGCATGTGTTTAATTCTGGGATGAGGAGCTGATTTTGGGGGTTGGGTGTTGGTTGGGGGATGAGGAGGGAGAGAAGATTGGTGGGCAGGAGTGGGGAAGAGTGTAAGCGAGAGGTGGCACGTGGGAAGGGGTACACTAGAACATCATTTTTTTTGGACATCTACGTATAAAGCAAGCATGATTTATGTATCATTAGTGGCTACACTGGCGTGTTGGTGCACCCAGTTTGGTATATGTTCGAGCTGGTCTCCATGGGCCAGGAGATTATACCCCCTTGCACCAGAAGTCATTTAATTTTGCTTTGAATATTGTAAACATTGGGAATATTAAGATACATAAATTATCATTGGTTATGAAACATAGTAGTGCCCCTCTACAATTAACTACGTTATTCCTTTTTCTATTTCGGTGCACCCAGTTTAGTCATTTCTTAATGTGGCATGATGTTTTTTTACTGGACGTCTACAATAATGTAAAGCAAAACTGAAGGTTGATTGCTAGAAGTGGTCTCTAGGCCCAGCAGGCTCAGGGCTCACGTCTGGGCATATCCGTCCCACTCGGGAGTCTAAAGCAAAAATGGTGGTATGGAAGGTTGTCCGGAGAAATACCCATGGTTTAGATTTATTCAAAACATTCCACCCATCACTTTTTTGGTTATAGTTTGTTTCCCTGTGTAAGAGAGGGTATGCAAAGATGTGGAATGGGCTAAAGAATGGTGGTGTGGAAGATTGCCCGGAACAATGCCAGTGGTTCAGATGTATTTAAAACCGTCCGCCCATCAATTTTTTGGTTATAGTTTCTATTATAAAGTAAGCATCATACATGTTATTACGTGGTTAGACTGCCATTTTGGTACAGCCATGTTCTACTGTGGCTTGACATGTTTTACTGGGCATCGCTAATAAAGTAAGCATGATAAGTCTTACTAACTAGCTAGACTGGCATCTGGGTGCAGCCACCTTTTCTTACTGTGGCATGGCATGTTTTTCTGAGCATATATGATAAAGAAAGTGATGGTAAGTGATACCCCAGATTCCCTTTTTGTTGGTTTGAGCTCTGTTTTACACTCAGCCACTCTGGATTATTTGAGGTAAATGTTTGCAAGGACAGGGCCTGGGCAAAGAACATTTCAACATGGACATTTTTTACCTGTTTTACTGGCACTTTGGCCAAAACCAACTTGATTAATGTTATTACTTGATGAGATGTTTGTGTGGGAGGGTTACAGCACAAGGGGCAGGTCAATTGGACATTTTCTGTGGCATGGCATTTTTATTCACGTAATGGGCAAAGCCACTATGATGTATCTGTTTTACATGGTGGGTGGAGACATCTGTGCAGTGAGCAGGGAATTAAATGTTTCCTTACTGTAGTATTGCATGTTTGGCTGACATTGAGGGCAAAGTTAACATGTAGAGCATTCTTTCAGGGTGGTGCGGGAGTTAAGCAAGCATTTGTGCAGTCCGCAATAACATATATTCTTCCTGTGGCAGGAGATTTTTACTGGCTTTAAGGGCAAAGCCAACAAGAGAATGTACATACATGGGGATACTGGCATATACAGACACCGCCAGCATGAACATACTGGGCCTCATTACGAGGTGGATGGAATGGGTTTAATGGCACTGGTAATTGTGCTGGTGCTGGTAAACCCATTCCACCCTATTACAAGGTTCCCTTGCAGGGCCCGCTCAGAACGTCTGGTCAGACCAGACGTCCTTTGCGGGTCCCGCAAGGGGACCAGAGATCTAATTAGCTCCATCCCCATTGGGGGCTCGAATGGGAATGGGGATGGGTTTTTGAATGAGGAATTACCGGGTCCTCCAAGGTCATTAATTCCTCATTCAAGGAACCCAGACCCGAGTTTGGAGGCAGCCATGGCGCTAATAGCACGATGGCTACCTCCAAACTCGTAATGAGGCCCATTGTCTTATGGTATCATTACTGCGCATAATATTTCTGATTAGGCACAGAGTTGGCTGGCACATTTGGGTGCCTGGTACAGTCCCTTTGATTCTACGATAG
Source organism: Ambystoma mexicanum (assembly GCF_040938575.1). Classification (NCBI taxonomy): domain Eukaryota; kingdom Metazoa; phylum Chordata; class Amphibia; order Caudata; family Ambystomatidae; genus Ambystoma; species Ambystoma mexicanum. Next base: position 1,421,761,985 of record NC_090922.1, on the reverse strand, counting down.
GTGTAAGATTTAAGGTTTGAATAAACGCATATTTATATCTTTCAACTATTCCCTTGCATGGCGTGCCCCTGCAGCAGCATGATGACAATGCGTATTGTGCATGCATGGTGGTCCAGACCTGCCCGGAGTGTGGCATAGCATGGCCCATGCTTTGTTGCCTAGCTTGAGAGTGTCGGAGAAGTGCCTCAGTAAAGGCTTGCAGCCCCCCCCCCCAATGTTGTTTTAGTCACGTGACTGCCAAGATCATATAGGCGTTTTGCCCAACGGGTCCCGGAACTATTAGCTAAGTAAGTTATTCAGTTGACCTACAGTCATATTGTGTCACAAGTGTCATTGCTCAGCATTAACCTAATGATTAGATAAAATAGCGGGATCATGGGTTGCACGACAGGACACTTCCATAGTTAGGTCAAGGTGATCAACGCCATCTTGGATAGGGGCTTAGCTGCAAGCGCTAGATGCTCTAGAGGTAATAGTCTTGCTCACAGTCAGGAGGCACAAAGATTTTAGCCAAAAAAGTATCCGATCAGGTCGTGGGTATAGGGGAGTCAGATGTTATGAGCTTGTGGCGGGCCAAAATTTACCAGCAAAAGACAGACCAGTTTGTGGTGGGTGATACACCAAAAGAAAATGTAAGGCACTGGTCGGAGAGCAAACATGTAAATGGGTTTCACATGTGGCTGTAAACATGAGTGGAAGCTTAGCGATGGCCAAGTGAGATTTTATTATGAGGCCTAAACCTCCACCTGTTTGCCATCATGATCTAAATGGATTTCTGAGTCCTGGGGCCAGAGTATAGACACTTTGCACCGGTGTTAGTGCAGTTTGCACGGTATTAGCACTGGGGCAATGTTTGCCCTGTTTTTAAAAACACTGTGATACATTCCATTGCAGCTTGACAAGTGCAGATTGGCATATTGAAACAACCAGACCGAAAATTGCCCTAATGCTAAAAAGATACATGCTGATGCATTTTTGCATCAGGGCAAAGTTTGCCCTAGTGCTAATACCATTCCGTAGCACTAGGGCAAAGTTTGCCCTGGTGCTTTAAATATGCCAAACTGTACTTGTCAAGTTGCAATGGTTTTTTAATGTGTCCCAGTGTTTTTAAAAAGAGGGCAAACTTGCCTGAGTGCTAATACCGTGCAAACTTTGAATTTGCACCGGTGCAAAGTTTCTGTAATCTGGCCCCTGGAGGGAATGCTTGGGTTAGAGAACGGTAAGAGTGATCCGTTGGGAAAGTTTTGGTCACAAATAAAAAGTTAATTGCATTTAGAAGCTAAAATGTCTGATGTCTGAAAAGAGTTTTTTTCACCATTGAGCGAGCTTTATTAAGCACCATCAAGTGGGCATTAAAAAGCAGCGCCATTAATTGAGATGTATTAGTAGGCGGGTCAATATGAGTCACTGGGAATAAAAAAAAAAAAACAAGAAGGTGGTATAAAGGCAGAAGGGGAATTCAGATGCCACATGAAGGGCATTCACAACCCTAGGAGTTGAGTCCGTGTTGTGGAAAGTCCAGCAAGATATCTTGAGTCACATTATTTATTTAACAGTTTTTTTTATAACACGCCTAATACCATACCTGAGTTTGGATCCAGGATTCGAACCTCTCTTGCTCTGCGTGATTTTGCGTTTGGCCATGCACTATCCTCCGTTCACAAATGGAATCCTCCATTACCTGTCTTGAAGATGCTCAAGAAACAAAGTGGAGTCATGAGAGCGGCCAAACAGGCTCTCTTCTGGCACGAGACCACGGCCGTCACTGCGCCTGCCTGCTCTGCATGGAGGGCCGCAAGAAGTGATCATGTGTGACCAGGAGCCTACTACAGTTAACTGCCCCCAGTCTTCAAAAGAAAGCTCAAAGCAGAGAAGAGTGGAGCCAGACAATTCTTTTGCTACGCAGCTTCAAGGAAAATTAAGCAAAGTGAGGCCAAGCAGCCACTGCCCTTGTTTCGGCAATGGTATGATGGGTTCTGTTTCTGGCAATTCAGCCAGGCAGTAAATCCAGACTGTGGGGCTCATTAGGAGTTTCCCAGTCTGGAAGGAAAAAAATGCTGGTAAAGATGCTGGCATTTCTGGCACTGGCATTTTTTCCAGACTTGGCAAACACACATTTGCTGGTTGGGGCAGTGAACTCCCGGCAGTCCTGCTACCTGTGCCAGTAATTCCTGCAATCCCATTCCTTTGGGACTCCATGGAATGGGAACTTACCAGCGTTTATATCTGGCGACAGAAACGGTGAGGCATTACCGGTATTGTGCCAGAATTAATGGCAGGATACCGGCAAAACCGTAATGTGGGCCTGTGTGTCTGCTATCTCTGCGTCTCAGCATCTGAGGCTGCCAATTGAAGCTTCCTCTAATGTTGCCTCTTCAGCCAGCTGGGAAAACCAGTATCATCATTTCCAGTGATGGCTGGTTCTCTTTGTTGTAGTTTTCAAATATAACAGCAAAAAACAGCCGTGTCTTCAGTTGCACATAGCATAACATTTCAAACGTACAGCTCAACAAAATACCACATGCACGAGTAGGTTAAATTAAAATTAAAATCATTTCTGGACTGTAATGGTCCACGCTCCCCGTTCCCCCCACCTGTCTTTGATTTAAAATCTTAAGTTTATATCAAGCTTTCTCTTTATAGATTCTGATATTTACATGCCTCAGTGGGAGCACCCTGTTTCCCCACCTAACACCATTATGTTATGTTATACAGTGCACTGTTGCCACCTGCATGGTTTCTTGGCGCTCTATATCAAAATTAAGGACAAAGTCAGAGTAGAGGTGCAGGGAATGGTTCTGTGGGAGGGCAGCAGGGCGGATGCGGAGAAAGAGAATAATAATATTACTGACAAATTAAACACTATTTGCACATAGACGTCATTGTTTACATCCTTCTCAGCCAATCAGGACGTCCGTAATGCAGTCAACAACTAATGGTATTGACTGTATTCCATAAATCAGAGGCAATCAGGGAAACAACAGACATCATTTCTCTGCATTCAAGAAAAAACAATGCAATTTCCCAGCAAGATTTCTTTCAACAAGATAGCCCGACCTACATTAACACAACAGCTAAATCAAGTCAACAAGATGCTTTCAATTTTATAAAGAATACCGTTCACTTTAACATTGCACTATGGCAACTCATGCTAAAAAAATATCAGTTCAGTCAATATTACATTTAAATTACTAACCTTATTATGAAAAAGCTCGTTATTTAACTATAACGAAAAGAAACCACATTTAGTTTACTCACACGTTTTGTGTACTTTACATATTATTAAACTAACATGTTTTGCTTCACCACCACAACTCCACAATCTTTATTACTACTGCACTACGTGCTAATAATCTAATTGACCTTGGGAGGGGTCATTGGTATGATGAATCTTTCCCAATTTAATTCCTGTATTTAATTCTAAAGCAAACGAAACCCTCTACCAGTTTTACCTACATTATCGACAGTATGTTCTGTAGAAGACTGCCATATTGCCAGAAATGTATGTTGTGATCTTCGATACAGCACAGTTATTTTTTTTCTCCATAATTTATGAATTTCCCAGAGGTTGGCTCGCCAGTATGCCAATATTGGAGGTTCCAATTCTTTCCACTTTTATGCTTATCAGCCACCAGAAAGTATGTAGTTAACCTGACCACTAGTGAACACAGGGGCTATGTGCCCCGGTCATCCTGAGTGCCAAAGAGCCACACCACAAGCTCTCTCGGTAATGGAAAATTTGTCTTCATTTTATATCATTTTCAGTGGTAGCAGTCTACCAAAAAAGTAGTGGAACAGTGTTCCCGGTAGGGGAGAGGGTAGGTGGAATTCTAGTGGCACATGGGACAAGGTGCTGCAGCCGGGGCATTGCAATAGTCTAAGTGACTAGTAACTAAGTCACCCATCACAATCTTCCACTTGCACAAGGACAAGAATGGGCAAATCTGTGTAGAATGGTGTATATGCTCGTAAAAAGTCGAGGAGCGGTCAACAGAACAAAGTATGGAAAAACGCTCCAGACCGTTCCCGCTCACTTCGATCACTATTTATGACAGAATTCTTTTCCACCCCAAAGCCTATTGAGAATATTGCCACCGAATGGCCCATCCAATTCCACCGCAGCACTCCAACAAATCTCTAATTGAGCCAGAAACATTTCATGGAGTTTTGTGGGGTGAGCTCCTACTTAAAGCATATTTCGGGCAACATCATTGCCTTGGCGGTAGACCAGCAGTAATACTGCCGGGATATCGCCAACACAGAAAACGTTAATGCTATTCAGTCCAGCGCTATTAGGGCCAGATCACGAGGAGCGTTATGGTGATAAATACCCACTCTCCATTGGGTTCACCGTCCCAATGTTTTTTTTGGTGCTATTAGCGCTGGCACAATTAGTGCTGCGTTAATAGCGCTAAAAACAGGCGGAAAGTTGAGATGTTTACCTCCAGCAATGTCACGATTTATTAGGCGGTCACTCTCAACTCAGGAAGTCCCGCCCTCCTAAGGCAGGTGGCACGCAACAAAGCGGTTTGCGGATGCAACTTTAGTGAGGCCTTTGTTACGCTCACCTGGTATCACGGGGACGCCACCCAGCTGCCGGGACTCTGGTACCCCTCTCGGTCGCTCCCTGGTTTTATCAGCAGGGAAGTTCTGCCTGGAAAACAGGTGGGCAATGTTCAAGTCTGGGCAACAGGGGTAAGAGCCTCCATACACCCGGTATGCCCGCGGCCCCTCCTGGACCTTTCCTCACCTTGTTTTGGGTTTTGGCGTGCTCTCCGTCCTGCCTTCTTGGCAGGGGCGCGTTGTCCTCTGTGGGTGAATGCGATCAGTTACTTCACTGAAGCTGCCCTTTTAGAGTCTCTCATGTAGGTCTTATTACTGTATACTGTAAGCCTTTCTTTGATTTACTAATGTCTTTTTTCTCTCTTTAGGTGCGCGGAAGTCCGCTGTGGAACGTTGCTGGTTTTGGACTCACCAGCGAGTGATGGTATTTCGAGCGCGCCTTGATGCGGTAGGTGAGTGCTTGATGATGTCTTGCCTTGCTAACATGTTGTCTTTTTCTCCCGCAGGTTGTGATGTTCACCGGAGCAAGGAGTTCCAGAGCGGTGCTGATCGAGGGGTGACTTGAGGTAAGCTGCCGGCTCAAATGTATTGTCTAATATCTCTTTTCTCTCTTGCAGGTTCGACAATCCAGGAGGCACGCTGTTCCTTGTGGACAGCTAACTTTGGAATCTCAGGTAAGCTGCTGCTAATAACAATGTCCTTTTGTCCTTTCAGGTGTGGGTCATCCGAGGCTTGCAGATGCTGCAGAACACAGTGAGCGTCACGTTGCTGGATCGCAAGCGTGTTCTTCCAATCGGGTGTGGTTTAAATAGCCTCAAGAAAAATAGTCCAGGAAAAGTAGACCCTAGGCTACCACACCCAAAACACTATACCGCATATCTTGGTTCCCAGAAGCCAAGCTATGTGGATGCCTCCATGTTGACTGGCATTGAAAAAAGTAGTCCCAATCACCAAGCACAAGTCACATTAAGTATGAGCCTGGTGCCAAAGGCGCCAGGACTTGCCCCAAGAGGGCCTTGGCAAAGGATGCCTAAACTTGTTGGGGGCCCGAACCGAGACCCCTCCTGGCCCATGGGCCTGCCCGGGGGGTTCAAGGAAATGACTCGTGACAGCACTGCCCCCAAAGGCCCCTCTCAAGGCGTTCCTTCTGTCCGGCCCTGGTTTAGTTGGGAAGGTGCAATGGAATTTTCTGAGCAAACGTGGTGCATGAATGTTTTAACAGGGTTCCCAGGATCTGTCTTGGGGTCCGAATCCTTTCCAATCGACTAGGTAATATAACCTTCCCCTTGAATACTTGGAATCCAAGATGCTTCTGACTTCAAATTCTGGTTCCCCGTCAATAAGTATGGGTTTTGGTGGCATCTCAACCCGTGTACTGGGTTGCATTGGTTTTAGTAGGGATACATGAAATACCGGGTGAATCTGTAGGTTAGGTGGTAAATCTAGTTTGACGGCCGCTGGATTGATAATTGCCTTGATGGTGTAAGGTCCTAAGTACCTGGGTTGAAAAGTCTGGGTTCCCTTGATGGGTACAAACTTGGCAGCTTACCAAACCTTTTCTCCTTTTTGATAGTCTGGGGTCTTTTTTCGGTGTTGGTCAGCAAATTGCTTTTGTTTTTCTTTGGCGAGGTTAAGGTATTCTTGGCCCTTTTTAAAAGCCTGAGTGATGTTGGTGTGAAGAGTTTTTACTGCTGGCATTTCCAAGCTTGTTGGAACATCCAATTCTGCGGTGCGTGGGTGTCTGCCATAAAGGATATAAAAGGGTGTTTGCCCGGTACTGGAGTGCAAGGAGTTGTTGTATGCGTACTCGGCTATCCATAGCAAATCTTTCCAGTCTCTTAGTTCATGGTGTAACATGCACCGTAGGTATTGTTCGAGGGTCTGGTTGGTCCTCTCGGTCTGACTGTCCGTTTGGGGGTGATGGCTAGTGGATAGCCTGACGTCAATTTGTGCCATAGTACAACATTTCTTCCAGAAGTTGGAGATGAACTGGCTACCTCGATCGGAGATCAGGACTGAAGGGAAGCCATGCAGTTTTACAATACCATCCAGGAATACCTTGGCTAAAGTGGGTGCGTCAGGGAGGCCTTTGAGTGGGAAAAAATGCGCCATCTTAGAGAATAAGTCCACTACCACCAGGATGGTGTTAAATCCTTGACTAGGAGGCAGGTCAGTAACGAAGTCGAGGGAAAGAGTGTGCCAGGGAGTGGGTGGAATGTCTAAAGGTTGTAAAGGTTGTTTCTGTGACTTTTTTTGCGCACAGACTCCGCAGGAAAGAACATACTGAATGACATCTTTGCGCCAGGCTGGCCACCATAAGTTTTGTTTTACCTTGGCCAGAGTCTTGGTGATTCCTGGGTGCCCTTCGATCAGGGAATCATGGTAACTAGCAACAATCTGTTGTTGTAAGTCTTTGGCGGGTACGTACAACCGATCTTTAAAAAAAGGTAAATGATCTTTAATGGAATATTGTTTCCCTTGTGCTTGCCAGGCGAGGAGGGTGTCTGGGTTCATAGTTTGTTGAATCTTGTTCTTAAGTTCAGCTTGGGTTAAGGCCGTAGTGAGACCCAAGATCTTGTTTTCAGGTATGATGGGGACTGGATATGGAGTAGTATATACCAGGTCATCAGTGCCTGTGCGAGAGAGTGCGTCAGCTTTTCCATTCTTGGCCCCTGGTTGAAAAGTGATGACATAGTCGTATTCGGCGTAGAAAAGGGCCCACCGCAATTGGCGTGATGACTGGGCTTTAGCTGATTTAAGATATTGCCGGTTTCGGTTATCTGTGATAACTGTGATAACTGTGATGGTGTGTCTGGCCCCCAAAAGGTAATGCCGCCAGGCCTTAAAGGCGGACTTGATCGCCAAAAGTTCATTATCCGTGATGGCATAATTCATCTCCGGGGGGGAGAATTTCTTCGACCAAAAGGCCACTGTATGTAGCTGGCCTGTTACTGGGTCTCTTTGCGAGAGGACAGCTCCCATTGCTATGCTGGAAGCGTCTGTCTCCACGATATAGGGGAGATCGGGGTGAGGATGTCGCGGATGTCGCAGGATTGCCGCAGAGGTAAATCTTTTCTTGAGGTCCTGAAAGGCTCTTTCTGCTTCTTCGGTCCAGGCACATTTTTTATTATTTTTTCTTAACAAGGTGGTGATCGGGTGTACAACCTGTGAGAAGTCTGGTATGAACCGGCGGTAGAAATTTGCAAAGCCCAACATGCTTTGTACCCCTTTTACGGATGTTGGTGATGGCCATTTCAAAACGGCGTCCACCTTATGCAGGTCCGTTCTGATGCCTCCCGGTTTAAGAATAAAACCCAGGAACTCAACTTCGGTGACGTGGAAAAAACACTTTTCCAGTTTTGCATATAAACAATGTTCCCGGAGCTTGTAGAGGACTGAACGGACGTGCTTGACATGATCCTGTTTTGAAGTTGAGTACACTAAGACATCGTCTATGTACACTAGGGTGCAGACATCTATTAACTCTCTCAAAACATCATTCATAAAATACTGAAACGCTGCAGGGGCGTTGCATAACCCAAAGGGCATGACTTGATATTCGAACAACCCATATTTGGTGCAGAAAGCAGTTTTCCATTCGTCTCAGCTTCTGACCCGCACCAGGTGGTATGCTCCTCCAAGGTCCAGTTTGGTGTAAATCTGGGCATCTTTGACCTGGTCCAGCATCTCAGGGATGAGGGGCAAGGGGTAACGGTTCTTTACAGTGATCTGGTTTAATGCGCGATAGTCAATACAGGTTCTTAGGTCCCCTTCTTTTTTCGGTACGAAGAACAAAGGACTGGCTGCAGGGGACTTGGATGGGCGGATGAATCCGTTTGAGAGGTACTGGCCTAAATAAGCCTTCAGATGAAGGTTTTCGGGTTCTGTGAGAGCGTAAATCCTGCCACAAGGAACCTGAGCACTGGGAACAAGGTCGATCTGGCAGTCATAGGGCCTGTGCGGGGGTAGCGTGTTTGCTTGGTCCTTCTGGAATACATCCTGGAAGTCTTGGTATTCTTCAGGCAAGGTACTAGTCACTCCCAAAGTGTCAGGAAAGGAAGAAGGCGATGGATATGGCAGGGGAAATGTGCACAAAATACACAGTAAGCAACCTTGAATCTAACAACGTGCATTCAATACCCAAGACTCGTGTATACCACTATATGAAAAGGAATGTAGGGTAAGCACTTAGAACCTCCTTATGACTGAAAGGAAAGTCGGCAAACTCCTTACACACTATGCTATTACAGATACTGACAGCGCTAAGCCCACGTAGAGGGCAAGCAGGGACAGAATCTGTAAGCTGACACTCTAGACGGTACTGAATAAAGAATTTGGAAACAGTACTCACAAGGACCGGAATGACCACATGAATGCCAGTACTCACGAAGACCGGAAAGACCACTTGGATGTCCGTATTCACGAGGACCGGAAAGACCACTCAAAAGTCAGTACTAACCCACAACCCTGTAAATCAAACAAGAACCCAGAAGGCAGTAAAGGCAAAGAGTGAGGATAACTAAATACCTAAACCCAAGTCAAGAGGCAAGAAGGAATAGTACAGTGTGGAAAACAAAAGATAATCACACAGGAGCTAGTTACAACAGCTTCCCACACCTAATAATAAAATAGGAAATAAATGTAAAAGTGTAAAGGAAAACATGGCATGGATCCCAATAGAAGGCAAGGATCAGGAGCAGTGAAAACGATATCAAAAGGGAAACCTTCCCACCCATCCAAGGTGAAAAGGCAGGAAACTAAACCTGTAAAGGAAAGATTAATGCAACAAGTCTTTCAGTAGCAAAGGACAATTTCTAGGAAACAGTGAACACAGGCAATTGGGCTACAGCAAAAGGAAAGCTCAGAGAAAGGCTGCCTGCAGACAGAGAAAGGGAGAAAGGGATTTCCAAAAGGCAGAAATCAATTAGGCATACAAATACGAATTCCAGGACAAGGAACAAGAAACACTAACTAGAAACTGGGCACAAAAACTAGGAACCAGGAACAAGGGACCAGTCACGACAGGAACGCTGCAACAATGACCAGCGCTGGACTGAAGCAAACTGAGGCTTTTAAAGCTGCTTAACGAGCACACCCCTCAGGCGTGTCGCCTGCTGCACCTGCAGCCACAGGTGTTGCCTATCCTCCACCCAGCCTTGTCCTGCAAGGGAGGAGGTGAGGCAGTGAGCCAGGCATTCTGGGAAGCATAGTCATTTGATTAAAGTAGCAGTAGCATGCTGGCTGCCAAAAACCTGGAATGGATCCGGAAGGGAAGTAATTTGGGAAATAAGGTTTTAGCGCTCCCAATTCATCAGGACACTGTAGCATAAGGTTCGGAGGAAATGTCCAGTAGGGAAGAAACCCCAAAACATGCCCCCAAGTGGCGGGAACGGGAGCGAAGGGAGCGAGCCGTGACACAAAGTTGCCACTTCTGGAGTCGTAGAGATACTGAAAGCGGGTTTTGGTCCTTGGTAATAACAGGATGGAGAGCAGTTGCTGGTAAAGCTTCATTTTCTTGCCCGCCAGTCAATCAAAGGGTTGTGAGCGATTAACCATGGCATCCCTAGTATGAGCTGGAATTGAGGTGCCTTGATGAGATCGAACGAAATAAGCTCTCGGTGTCCATCCTGGCACAGCAAGGTTATTTCAGCTGTGCGCTGGGTTACGGGTCCGGAAGCGATTTCAGTTCCATCCACTGTGGTTATCTTGTCTGTAGTCGGCTTGGAACATAGGGGAATCCCCATCTCTGCAGCTAAGTCCTGATCTATATAGTTCCCAACTGCTCCACTGTCGATGTATGCTTCAATGGCATGCATTCTTGACGACCGTTGGTTATTGATTAAGATCACCGGAATTGCAAAGTGTGAGGTTGGTGGCTCATTTCCCTTACTCGACAAACTGACCTCTACGTTTGCCGAGCTAGGCAGTTTCCCGACTGACACTCCTTCTCTTCATCCTTTTCAGTGGCTCCAACGACCTTCCTCTGAGGTTTTACTGGGCAGTCCTTCAGGAAATGCCCTGACTTTCCGCAGTACAGACATAGTTGTAGTTGCCTCCTTTTATCCCGTTCTAGTTTTGTTAGAGGGGGCCTTACCCCTCCGATTTGCATGGGTTCCACAGTATTCTCGTGTAGTCGAGGTGCATTGTCTCTAGGCCTAGCATACACTGGCCGTAGGTCCATTTTCGAACGGTCTGCCTTTCGATCTTGCAACCGGTGGTCCAGGCGCACTACCAAGTCTATGAATTCTGAACAATCCCTGGGAGGGTCAACCACTTGAGCTAGGACGTCTTTTAGTTCGCCTCGTAGGCGTCGGTGAAACAGCGTGGTTCTTTTGTTTTCAGGCCACCTCGCTTCAGCAACCAATCGGTTGAAAGTGCCGATATACGTTAGTAGGTCCTGATTCCCCTGTCTGAGAGAAAGGAATTAATTGTCCACAGCTTGTTCTCGGGAATGGTGAGCAAAGAGTTTTTCCATCTCCCTCTGGAAGTTTCCAAAGTTATGTAATAAAGGGTCATCATGGGATAGCAACGGTACCGACCAATCTGCGGCACTGCCACTTAGGTATGATAAAACAAAAGTTACCCGGGCTTGGTCATTTGGGAATGCTCCCAGCCTGCAAAGAAAATGGAGGCGACATTGATTCATGAAAGTTGCGTATTTTCGTGGATCTCCAGCAAACCTCTCCGGTGGTGCCAAAGGAACTGTACCTGGTAACACGACTTGTACCGGAGGTGAGACTGTGGTTGACATGCTAGGATTTTGCATCAGTGGGTTGCTCCCAGGTAGAGGCGTCTGACCTGCTTGGGATTGCAAGACTTGCCTGCTAATGTCTTCGGTATACTCTTTAGTCACCAATAAGTCTCTCCGAAGAGCGTTAGTCTCCTGTCTGGCCGAGTGAACCTCGGCACGAAGCTCTCCCAACAATTCGGCCAATTGGTCTAATTCTGATGTTTCCATGGTGCCCAGGTGGATAGGTTCGGTAGGCTTCTCGTTCTGTTACGCTCACCTGGTATCCACGGGGATGCCACCCAGCTGCTGGGACTCTGGTACCCCTCTCGGTCGCTCCCTGGATTTATCAGCGGGGAAGTTCTGCCTGGAAAACAGGTGGGCAATGTTCAAGTCTGGGCAACAGGGGTAAGAGCCTCCCAACACCCGGTATGCCCGCGGCCCCTCCCGGCCCTTTCATCACCTTGTTTTGGGTTTTGGCGTGCTCTCCGTCCTGCCTTCTTGGCAGGGGCGCGTTGTCCTCTGTGGGCGAATGTGATCTAGTTACTTCACTGATGCTGCCCTTTTAGAGTCTCTCAGGTAGGTCTTATTACTGTATACTGTAAGCCTTTCCTTGATTTACTAATGTCTCTTTTTCTCTCATTAGGTGCACGGAAGTCCGCTGTGGAACGTTGGCTGGTTTTGGACTCACCAGCGAGTGATGGTGTTTCGAGAGCGCCTTGATGCGGTAGGTGAGTGCTTGCCCAGCGCTATGATGATGCCTTGCCTTGCTAACCTGTTGTCTTTTGCTCCCACAGGTTGTGGTGTTCACCGGAGCAAGGAGTTCCAGAGCGGTGCTGATCGAGGGGTGACTTGAGGTAAGCTGCCGGCTCAAATGTATTGTCTAATGTCTCTTTTCTCTCTTGCAGGTTCGACAATCCAGGAGGCACGCTGTTGCTTGGATGCTGCTCGCAGGAGCAGTGGACAGCTAAAGGTGGAATCTCAGGTAAGCTGCTGCTAATAACGATGTCCTTTTGTCCTTTCAGGTGCGGTTCATCCGAGGTTTGCAGATGCTGCAGAACATGGTGAGCGTCACGTTGCTGGATCGCAAAGTAACGCAAAGCGTGTTCTTCCAATCGGGTGTGGTTTAAATAGCCTCAAGAAAAATAGTCCAGGAAAAGTAGTCCCTAGGCTACCACACCGAAAACACTATACCGCATAGCTTGGTTCCCAGGAGCCAAGCTATGTGGATGCCTCCATGTTGACTGGCATTGAAAAAGTAGACCCCACACCAAGCACCAGTCTCATTAAGTATGCCAGGACTTGCCCCAAGTGGGCCTTGACCAAGGATGCCTAAACTTGTTGGGGGCCCGAACCGAGACCCGTCCTGGCCCATGGGCCTGCCCGGGGGGTTCAAGGAAATGGGTCGTGACAGCCTTCAACCTATCTCGCACCATGCAACCTATACCCTCCTGACCACCGATGCACTAGGAAACCAGGCCGGTGTATAGTAATAATATACATTTATATAAGGTTTGACAAAGAATAATAGAACAGCGCAAACATCAGGCACCAACGCTTTGGCACTACACAATATCATACTTTCAAATTACTTGCACCAGTTGACTGACTTATACTTCTAATGGACTTACAGATAGAACAACACACATGTTGAATTTAAAGATTTTACATGAAAATCTAAGAGGATTTCTTGTGCATTAACAATTAGGAAATTTGAAACAAATCCCAGTGATTTCTTGGGTTATCAAAATGCGGCTTCTCTACCAGCAAGATCCACCCCAGGCATGAGTTATAAATGAGCCCTTCTTTTGAAGGCAAGGTACAGCGAGTGGAAATACAGTAGCAACATCGTTTTGGCTTTTTATTAAGATGGCAGGGGTTGGGAAATAGACACAATGAAAAACAATCTTTTTGGGCTTTTTATTTGAAAGACACAGTCAGGAAAGGAGCTCAATGGGAAAATTGTTTTGGGCTCTTTATTTGCATGAAATGCATGAAATGCAGGCCCTTGAGATTCTGATTTGGGAGGCAAGTAAATAAATGATATTGTTCATTGTGCACACTCTGCATTCATTGGAATGGCAGAGTTTGAGGGTTACTTATTTTTGTATTATGGACATCCCCCTTCTGTACAGAAGACAAGGGTTTCAGAAAGGTAGAGTCACCCCAGTACTTTATTATCTATACCGGCTCTAGCACACTGGGCAGGAACTTTGTTAGTTTCAACACTCATCCCATGATGTTCTGCATGGGAATTCATTGATTTAACTTCAATTCAATGGGCTAAGGATCTACACAGTTTCACCCTCTTCCCCCACAATTTAAAGTAAATGATTAAGGCAGGCAGTTCCCAACACAATTCAATTTAAATGGATAGGGTGATTTTCTATGGTGGAATTAATTTGAGTTAGATTTAATAAAAGGTGCCAAAGGTCTCCCCAGTTCCACCACCCTACATGATATGCGAGATTGAGACTGGCAGATTCCACCACAAACTTTTGTTGGCATTTGGATTGGTCTACGTACATGGTTGTGGCAGCCAGGGAAACAGCAGGGCTCCTCTGAGGATAGCACAGATCTGGTCTAAGGCTTCTGTCAAGGTTAGTCCCCAGCATCCATACATCCTCTGGCTCCTCAAATGGCAGGCCCAGCTAGCTTCTAGTCTCCCATGCAATGTCTAAGGCCTTGGTAGCTCTCCCGTCTCTCTGCTAGTTATTCCTGGCAGGAGTCCAAAAGTAGAGTACCTCTAGCAGTAGAGTGGAAACATCAAGGGAATAGTCAAAAGTCCAAACAAAAGCAACAAGTCAAAAGGTCCAGAAAGGCCCCTCTCAGATTGAAAACTGATCTCTTATAGAAGCTGGTGACACACTATTATTATCATAATTCCCACGCTACGGATTGGCCAGCTCTCTCCCGCCTCACGCCCAATGCCTGCTGATAGGACAAGGAGTTGGGAGGTGTGGATGATGGAGGCTGAGGGAGGAGAAAGATTCATCATCCCAAAATGACAAGTGGGTTTAACTTTTTAGTGTCCATAAAAATCACAACATGGCAGCCACCTTACCCTTTCAGATAACTGCAGGCACATATACATATATATATATTTGAGTTCGATATTTTATGGCAAGTCAGAAAATACTAACCATATCTTAGCACGCCCTTCCTGGGAGGAGCTACCATTTCTATCGGTTTGCTACTGAGATGAAATAGTAACAAATCTGACTGACCCTTCAAGGTTCAAACCTTACTTCCATAACCTATCACAACACCAACTTTCCCATACCTCGCAATTATGAGAAGGCCGGAATCATAATGTCTTCATAACTCAACTTGTATACATCACACAGGATTCATATTTACATGATACCGACAGGCTTCTTATCATCTTTAATCTGATTCCATTGGTACATATGATTTTCTTTTAATTAATGAAAAGGTGGCACAATCCTATTCATATAGCAAGGCATCACACGTGCCCTCAACTCCACAATAGCCCCAACCTTTTTTTAAGATTAGTTTCTGTTCTTGTGACCTGATACAAATATCTGCGTATCAGCAAGTTCTGTTTCTTACATAATGTTTGAAGATCCATTAGTGGCTCTAAAGTCATTTCTTGAGGACGAGAGAACCCTAAAAAAGTAATTTCTGTAGACCACTAATGCAGAGTTCATGGGGAGACCTGACCTTAAAAGTCATTTCTGCTGGCTGTGTTATCTGCAACTCCCACACTTTTGATATAATTCTCTGTCATTTCTTTGTATTGCTAACTGAACCAGTCCTGCTTTTCCTGGGGGGCCCAGCGCACATGTCTTGACTTATAGATTTCAAAGGCACAGACCGTTCAGTTCAGTGGGAAAAACGCCAGCCGCACCCATACTTCAGAAAATATAGCTTTAAATCAACAAGATGTGCTTACATGTAACATTTAGCATTATATCTGCTGCATGTTGTTTATAATCCAAGCTTTCTTTGCATATTGTTTGGACAGATATTAGTACACTTTTGGCATTATTCACACATAGGCAACAGTTACATTGAACATTCTTGTTCGCTTCTCCAACAAGTAAGCCTTTCCATTTGAATGTCAGTTTATTTGTGAAAAATAAGTGTCTTTCTCTGAAATATTGTCACTGGGCTTCACTTTTTAAATGTAAGGCACAATTCTTCCTTGGTATTTTTCACATGCCTAGCATTTCAATGTATCTTTTCCCATGTGTACTGCTGCAGTTTTGAATCTGTCAAAAAAGTGCCATTTCCCAGTTTACACAAAGTCAGCTTCACATTGTAATTACTGCATGCAGGCATATAAAATTCCCATGAAGTGCAATGGGACTCCAATATGGCAAAAAAACGTCTGCGTCTACATGACTTGCTATTATGCAGACCGAAAGGTTACAGCATGCTTACTGCATGTGTTATTGACATTACTGTTTTGTGGTATTAAATACAACTAACATCGCAGAATATTTCAGCAAAGCCCATTACATTGAATTATTTAACATATTTTGCCCCAATGTACAAGGGGGTTGGTTTAGGGTATTAATTAAGGTGGGGGAGTCTAGGGGTGGGTGCGGGGGTCTCCCTGCACATTAGTTTGCGGTAACATGTATTAAAAAAAATTAAATGTAAGGGGCTTCAAGGAAATATTCTTGCAGAAATCACGTAGATAGGTTATCCTATGCTAGTAGCCAATGCTGCAATCTGTCCCTAATCACACATCTATGTCTGGCCCCTTTAAATTGAATGAATTTAGAAACCTGGAACAGATGCACTGCTTTAACTACTCCACCTAATTTCCAAGTCCTATATGAAGATCTAAGCGATTTCCAGTGAAAAATCAGGGATACCTACTATAGGAGTCAATGGCTCATTCCAGGAGGAGATCTGAAATCTCTTAGACACCAACACCAATGCTACATAATAACATAGATCGAAGTTAACTTGTATCATTGGTTTTCACCCTTCTAGGAACACAGGGGTGCTTCTGCAGGTAAGTTTCACTATCACCTCGTTTGACTGAGTTGCACCATGGACTGTGGGACTTTATTCAATAAGTGCTCTTAACTGTGACACTGGTAAGAATGTTTCCAGATCAGGAAGGGCTAGCTCACCCTTCTACCTTGAACTGGTTAAAAGCTTCTTTGGGACCGTGGCCACCTTTCACCCCAAACAGATGACACGCATTTCCTTTGAACCAGCTCAGTTTGTTCCTTATGGGTTCTACTCGTGAGAGCTTAGAATGTATACAAAGGATGCAGGAGGATCATCTTTTTCAGCTATACCATTCGTCACAACCATGATATCTCCAATTTTGAAGAGTGGTTTAAGTTTGGGAATATATTTGGCATTGAGCCTTGGATATTATATTTAGATAGAGAACACAGATGTGAGGAAATGTTAACTCCCACATATTTGACACATGTAGATTCCCATTTAAGGGGTTATGTTATGTTATATTTATTTATAAAGCGAAAGGGGCATGTTGGTGCTAAGAGACAGCGTAGGGTCAGCAGCAGAGACAGAGAACCTAAAAGAGCAGCGTTTTCAGCGAGCGACTTAAGGAGAGATGGTCAGTAGTGGCTCGTAAAGTGAGCGATAGTTTGTTCCAGGACCTCACAGCCGCTACCGAGAAAGCGCGTCCTCCTTTCTGGGACAGTCTGACCTGCGGGAACGAGAGCAGAAAGGCAGACTGAGACCGTAGGAGTAGTATCTAAATCCGTGTGATCGAGTAAGAAGGAGGAGGCATCTGATATATAGATTAAATAGTATAGGTGAAAGTGTGGATCCCTGAGGGACTCCACAAGGGAGCCTTACCGGTTCAGAGCAAAAAGGGGGAAGGGAGACTGATTGGGAGTGATCGGCCAAGAAAGCCGAGAACCAGCTGAAGACTTGGCCGGATCTCCCAGCATCTGACAACCGGGAGATCAGGATGGTATTGTAAACCATGATGAATGCCACAGATAAATCTAACATAAGTACCGCTCCCACTACACCCAGATCAACCAGGCAGGCCAAATCGTCCAATACAGAGTTTAAAAACGACTTCGTCCCCCTCTCTGGCCTGATTGAAAGACATCAAAGCACCCAGAGGATTCCAAGTAGGAGGACAGCAGGGGTGAAACAAGAGCCTCCGTAACCTTCATCAAAAGAGGGAGAAGGGAGATGGGGCAAACATTTTCAAGCATCCCTGGGTCCAACAAGGGTTTTTTAAGCAGAGATAACACCAAAACATGTTTCAACGGACTGGTAATAAAACCCCCTAGAAACGAGGCATTAACTACAGCAGTAATGTGAGAGATAACCTTGCCTGAGATGTCTTTGAGCAGAGTTAGTGGGATAGGATTGGCCAGAGAGGCAGATTTAAGGCACTGAATAGCCCTCAAAAATGTCAGAATCGCAGAAAAAAGGAAAAGAGGACCAGGTAGTGTGAAAAGAGGAAAATAATCACACCGTCCGATCTCGGTCCGATATCATGCGTCAACCTTCAATGGTCCGGCATCAATCTTGAGGGTCCATATTCGGGCGCCAACTGTGAAAAGAGGAAAATATTATGAGGCCGGGGAACCCAAAGGAAACACACCAAAGACCGGTTACAAAGGAACATACAAAGTACTTTATTTTAAGGTCAAACAATGACAAAGTCAAATGACAGGTCAGATAGCTATCGGCCCTCAGTGCAACACAACGAACTTCAATGGGGTTCGATGTATTCAGTAAGAGACTGTACATTGGGACATTCAGGCTTTTATACATTTCTCCAGCCTGCTGTCCAACCCCTTCGCGGGTTACCCATTCCATGAATGTATAACTGGTCTACTGTCTCTGCCAGGTGAACTCTAATTTATTCATTAGTATGCGCATAGATCAGTTCCGTTGATACAGGTAATCCATTTACATGCAGGTCAACAGAAGGACAAGGTCTCAGTTCACGACCCTAACAAGTGGCTTGCAGGCAAGTTATACATTAGCTGTACGGAGGTCATGCCGACAAGGATCTGTTCGGAATGGCATCGTCCACCATTTTGATGTACAGGGTGACTTTTACACAAGAGAACCTAAAATGGCGGTTTGATTCAAGATGGCGGCTTGCATCAATTTCTAAGGTCAAGACCTTGCCATAGAGAGTTATTCGCGTACAGTTTTATGCGACTTGGCGTAGGCCAATATACATATAATCGTTTACAATAGGAGGCATAATTTAATATCCATTTTGACAAAACCTCCTTTTGGCCTATGCCAAGTGCTAAGACTACTTCTGATTTCCTTGCAAGTAACTCCATACGTCATCGTCCATACACCCCGAATCGCTGTCAGAGATATCTATGGCCATCAGGTCGTTCACTAAGATCTCTTTTAACACATACTTCTTGGAAGTTTTATCCGGGGCATATACTTTGTGTCCTATCATACCTATCGCCTGAGCACAACATCCCCCTAGCATCAAACATATACTAGGCAGACATTGGATGCAACAACAAAGGAATAGCAGAACTCCCAAAATGATCAACAAAACTGAAAGTACCTTCCAACCCCAAGATCGCAAGAAATCCCAAAACCAAGCACTAGGATTCCAGTTCTCCTCAGGAACATGCACTTCTGAGCTAAGGACGTGCAGATTCTGAATTGCTTTGAAAATGGTTGGGGAGGAGTCTGGTACAAAAACACAGCAAGCGGACCCCACTAATTTACATACTCCACCACGTTCAGCCAGAATGACATCTAATGCCATCTAGTTCTGGAGTGCTACTAATCTTATCGCTTTCTGCTCTAATGTCATGTTATAGAGTATATCTGTGGTCCGGTTGATGGTTCTCTCGATTACTCTCGCTAGTCTCCTGATGTCTTCGGAATTTGCTATCTGCCCCCAAAATGGCACAATTGATTTCGCTATATCTCCCATTACTTGTGCGGGGGTATCACTATTCTCGTCCCGTCATGGACGAGCATTTGAAACTTCCAAAGTGCTTGCTATGAATACCCCAGGTAACAGGCTCCCTAAATAACAGGTTCCCTGCCAATCCCTGGGCAACCATGGAAATGCTACATTACCGCAAATGAAATAGACAGGTTCGCCCACATACAAAGGTCTGTTTTCCCCAGTCAAATTTTCAACGTTGGCACAGCCTTTAAAATCTCCCATTGACCGGAAACCATTCCTCTGTATGCAGAAAGAAACTGAATCGGGGCTATGGTTAACAGAGTAAGAAGGAGGCACGACATCCTTATTGCCTATCGGAGCCATTTTAAAGGAAACTAAAGATTGGAAAGGACGGGATAGTCTATCAGAAGGCCTAATAGAAGCAACGTTGGGTTTGCTCCTATTTGCGAAAAGCGAGCATCCCAGGGGAGTAAGAACACGTTTCTCAAAATCATTTAAATTAGTTCCATCAAAGTTCCCCGAGATGCTATCATTCCATCTGCCAAAGAACAGTACTCTAAGAGAGGCATAACAAGCAGTCGTCAAAGGTAAGGGATGAATATACCAACCTAGCCCCTTATCCCCATGTTGCAGTAAATGTGAACAGACCCAACAATTGGTTTTGTTAAAAATGGCATGTGTCGAATTCATAATGAGTATCATAGTATTATTGTGATACTCTGTCTATGCTGAGAGTCCCTAGGTGACAGAGTATGCAGGTGTACAAAAGGAGTAAAAACAGTAGGTGCAATTTCAGTTGGCAAAAGAGGCTCTAGAGGATAAATCTCCTCAACGTACCAGAATCCTAAAGCAGTTACTATAACAACCCCAATTATTATCATCAAAACACAGCAATATGTTTTCGGGGCCCAGGCACATTGTTCATTGTCCAAGTTGGTCACCTCCTTATTTACAAGTCCAATACGGGCAGTAGCGGTGGCAGGCATCGTAGTCTTCGGATGGAAACCCCAATGTTCATTGCTGGCGACCCCCAGGTCGCGCGGCTTCTTAGTCCTTCCCCAACCCTAGCCGTCAGAACCCCCTTTGTCAAATTTGGGCAAATGCAAGCCCTTGATGATTCTTTCCTTCTTTTGAATGCACAGTCTTACCGTGCTGTAGGTATATTTTCTCCGTCGAAGATTATATCTGGTGGTTCCCGGTACTGTTTGATCCGGAAATAAGGAAACGTCACTTCCTGAGGGAAGCAACGTATCGGAGGCAACGGAAGTTGCAGAATTCGAAGCAATGGTTTCCGGAAATGACTTTTCCAAAGAGTGTGGAGACAAAATCGACGGTTCCCCAAGCCCCGTGGGCTCAGAGAGAATCTCCGACTCACTCACAGTGCTATTTGCTGCCTCAGGATCATCGATTGCAGCGTTAGCGAGGGGCTCTGTTTCTTCTGTAACGTGCGGCGTCGGGTGAGGAAGTTTCTTGACATGCGTCGCATGTATCCAGTTCTTCTTTCCAGCCACCCGCACTGCAGTTTGGGTGACCAACAAGACCTGGAATGGTCCCCGCCAGCAAGGCGCGATGGCAAGAGGACCGCTCGTATGCTCTCACCAGGACCCAGCTTCGAGGCCGGATGTTGTGTCCTGGGCCCTCGTAGCGTACAGGTAAAGCTGATCGTACCTGATGATAAATGAAATACAGATTTTTAGTCAACTGGTTATAGTAGTCTAAGAGCAATACATTCTCAACATTTCTCAGTACTTTAGGTTTCGGATGACCCCAAATATTGGCAGGCCTCCCCATCACTACCTCAAATGGAGAGAGCCCAGTCTTAGTTTGAGGGGTAGTGCGCATGGCTAGTAACACAATCGGTAAGGCGTCCGGCCATTTTAGTTTGGTACCAGCACACGTCTTAGCGAGTTTGTTCTTTAGGATACCGTTATGTCTCTCCACCAACCCGGCACTTTGAGGATGTCTAGCTGAATGAAATCGCTTATAAATATGTGGTGCCGTACATATCTGTAAAATAACAGCAGCAACAAAATGTGGACCATTGTCCGACCAGATGACTCTTGGCAACCCAAACCGCGGGAAGTACTCCTTGATCATAATTTTTGTAGTGGTCATGGCTGTAGCATCTTTGACAGGGAAAGCCTCAACCCATTTACTGAAGGTGCAAATGACCACACGAACATATTTTAAACTATTGCACCGCTCCATCTCAGTAAAATCAAAATTTATCACTTCAAACGGGACAGAAGGAGGCCCAAAGCTAGCCCTTGGAGTTACCGTCCCTTTCCCCACATTGTGCTGTAGGCAAATCATGCAATTTTGGACATAATGCTGAGCAATTTTCGAAATCTTATAATTTACCCAGACTTTCTCTAACATTTTTGTAATCTGTTGAGCACACACGTGTGGGACCGTGTGCCATACTAACCATCATGACTTTATAGGCATTAGGAAGTAACCATTTCCCTTCAACTGTGTCCACCCAACACCCGTCATCATCTAATTTCCCCAAGCCTTCATCCCATTTCTTAGATTCTTCCATTGTGGCATCAGCTTGGATATCCCGCACAGACCCAATATCCTCGTCCATTCCATAGACATCCCTAGTTTCTCTTAGAGCATACATTTCTGTGCGAAGATCTGTGGCAGTTTGTCTGGCTATCTGATCAGAGAAAGCATTCCCTTTTCCTACATCGTCTGTGATCTTGCGATGCGCTGCGCATTTCATGATCGCTAACTGACTAGGGAGCGCGCGCGCCAAGAGCAATTGTACTATCAGGGGGCCATGTTGAATCTTGGTCCCATGTGAAGTTAGAAACCCTCTCTCTGACCAAAGTCTCCCAAAGTTGTGAGCCACCCCAAAGGCATACTGACTGTCAGTATATATATTCACTGTTAGCCCTACGGAAAGCTCACAAGCTCGGGTTAATGCTATAATCTCTGTGGCCTGCGCAGAGTTATGTGTAATTCGCTTGGTGTCTACAACCGTGCTCAATGTAGTGACTGCATAAGCAGCTGTGTAAGTACCATCGGGTAGGTTGAAACAGGAGCCATCACAAAATAGCTCCCCTTGCACATTATCCAAAGGAGTGTCCTTAAGATCAATTCTGCCCTTCGTTTCTTGTTCAGTAGTATACAGGCAGTCATGTGACTCATCAACACCACAAACAGTATTTTGTGGGAAAGGTAGGAGTTCAGCCAGATTAAGAACACAACACCTCCTGATTTGTATGTGGGGAGCAAACAAAATTAACTCATATCTCGTCAATCATGCGGAAGTGAGGTGTTGCATTTGGGTTTTATTCAATAGCACATCTACAGAGTGAGGCACCATCAGGGTTAGATCATGGCCTAGGACCATTCCCTCACTTTGTTTTACAGACGCGGCAGCAGCAGCGACAGCTCGCAAACATCTTGGCAAAGAGCATGTGACAGGATCAAGGGCGGAAGAGTAGTAACCGCATGGCCTATTCTTCCCTCCATGTTCCTGCGTTAATACAGCGAAAACACATCCATCACATTCATGCACAAACAACACAAAGGCCTTGTTGTAATTTGGTGTACCCAAAACTGGTGCAGAGCATAATGCAGTCTTGAGAAGATCAAATGATTGTTGATGTTCTGATTTCCATGTCAATGGCGAAGAAATGCCCTTCTTTGTCAAAGCCAACATCGGTTTTATCACTAGTGAAAAGTTCGGGATCCATAACCTACAGTAAGAAGCCATACCTATTAAGGCTCTGACTTCCTTCTGTGTACTTGGGACAGACATGCCAGAAATGTGTTTTATTCTTTTAGGTGTCAATCTTCTTCCCTCCTTTGACAGGAAGTAGCCTAAATAGGCGACCTCCTGGCAACAATATTGAAACTTTTTAAGCAAAGCTTTGTGACCATGCTTAGCTAGATGGAGGAGCAACAATACAGTGCCCTCTTTACAAGAGGTCTCAGAATCTGCTGCTAAAAGCAAGTCGTCAACGTACTGAAGCAGCGTACAAGTAGGGGGTAATTCAAGAGTATCAAGCTGTTCTGTCAAAGCCCTACTGTAAATGCTAGGACTCTCGGTGTAACCTTGAGGTGCACGAGTAAAAGTAAACAAGCGTCCCCCTAAGGTGAACGTGAACAAATATCTACTGTCCTTGTGTATAGGAATACTGAAGAAAGCATTCTTCAGGTCCACAACACTAAAGTAAGTAGCCGTAGCTGGAATCATAGTTAATATCGTCGTCACAACAGGCACAATTGGAAATTGTGGAGCGACAACTCTATTAATGGCACGCAAATCAATTATAAAACGAAACGGAATAGCATTATCGCCTTTCTTGTACACGGGTAGGATCGGACTATTGCACAAACTTCCTGTAATCTCCTCAATCATCCCACGATGCACAAAATCGGAAACAATGCTCTTCAAAGCTCGCTCACCTTCAACCAAGATCTTATACTGAGGAATACGTGGCAGCTTAATACCATGTTTCAAGACTATTCTAACAGGCTCAATCTGTAGAAAACCGACATCATTGTCGTCAGCCGCCCATAAACTCTCCGGGACATTACTGAATTCTGGTGGCAAAGGTCTAGTCAAGAATTGTGAAACAGAAAAGTGCTGTGGTGAAATCGTCAAACGCACTCCATCAGATGAACAATGAATTACCGCATTTAATTCCTTCAACAGATTCGACCCCAACAAATTCTCTCCACAATTCGAAGTCAAAAGAAAGGGACAATGGTCCGTAAAGGGACCCAAAGAAATAGGTTCCAGCAAAGAAACTGGACAAATGATTGGTGTGCCAGAAAACCCTACGGAGACATTGGTTTGCCCTGACAGTGGAATGTTTAGAACCCGAGAATGATCAATGGAGACTTCTGTGCTCCAGTGTCTATCAGGAACTGATGTTTCCTATTTCCCACTACCATTTCAACGCAGGGACCTTTCTGAATAACAGGAATAGGTGCAGGTTCCAAACCCTGCTTCGGGCAATCCTAACGAAATAGAATATCATCAGAAGGAAGCTCCTCAGAGAGGTAAGCAGCAGAAGGGTGATCGAATATGTTTCTAGTATCCACACTCGAAGTCTGATTGTCCTGTGAAAAAGGTTGCTGAGGATCCTTTGAAAACTGACCTCTACCAGGGCCCCCCCACTCCGGGGCGACCTCTGGGTTGTCTACCCATATTCCCAAATTTGTTATTCGACCTCTGTCGAAGGACGGGGCATTGTGCACGCCAATGACCCTCCTGGCGACAATAGGCAAACTGCTTAATGTTCACAGGACCCAAGGGCACATTCCCTTGTGGAACATACTGACCTCTAATCTGCGAACTACCCCCTCTGGGGCCTCTAACAATTTGTTGTAACAATACTTTAGTCTTTAAGTCTCCTTTTCTCTTTTCTACTCTTTTTCATTATTGACACAGTTCTCGTAGTACTGAGCCATGTGCAGTACGATTGGGATTTCGCCTGCCAAGCGCTCTCGGAAGACATAATCTGTGACTGGATGTCAGGCAGCAGTCCACGCACAAATTTTCCCAGATGTCAGGCAGCAGTCCACGCACTAATAACCTTTTCCCAGATTCCGTGCCTAAATCCTGTCCACTGAAGTCTGAGAATACTTGTTCAAACCGATTAAAGAACTCGGTGGCACCCTCAGATTTTCCTTGGACACAGGCCGTAAGCTTGTCCCAAATAATTCTTTTTTCAGGAATTATAGTTTTTAATTTTGCAATGATTCTGTCAGGCAAAGTGAGTATCACCTGAGGCGGTCTCTCACCAGCCGGCCTTCACCCGTCAAGCCTAGTTATATTAGCCCACGTATCTCCCAACCCAGGTGCATCATCTATTGTTCTAACCTGCTTCCACAAATCTACGGGCAGGAGTACAGGGAATAACAAGTCAATATCGCCTAGGGTGAACACTGAGGACTGCAAGACGGACTCTATGGGCCTCATTCCGAGTATGGCGGTAAGGGATACCGGTCACCATTAACGAGACCGGTGCCGGTAATCCCTTACCGCCACATTCCGAGTTCTCTTTGCGCCCTCGTCCCAAACGCCTGCTTTTAGCAGGCGTTAGGGACGAGGGCTCAAAGGGGCTTTTTAGCCAATAACGGTGACCGTAAAGTACGGTCACCGTTATTTGCAATTTCCCCATTCCCATTGAGTCCTATGGGGGCTCATTTGGGAATGGGGAAGGGCCCTGGGGAATGGGAAATTACTGCCCTGGTCAACTCGGAATAGGGCGGTAATTTCCCATTCCACCAGGGCGGTGCCGGTACGGGTCCGGTGCCGACCAAGGCGCTACTACCGCCATTGGTTAGCGCCAGACTCGAAATGAGGCCCTATCTCTTTATAGAATCCTGTCGGATTTTTCCTAATGTCGGGAATAGATTGCCTAATAGTGTTCACTTCCTGGGACGGGACGTGAACAAACTGTGATACATAATGTGCAGGAATGTCCACAGCAGCTATACCTGCTGCAGCATTAGCGGCAATCTCAACTTTTGGGACAAATGTCGGAGGTACCTCTCTCATAGGCAACTGAGATATAGTAAACTCCGAACGCTTACTAAGCAACAGAGCTAAGTCGAGCGCTAAGGCAGTCGAAGAAGTGTCAAGTGAAAAAGCTCTCTTATAAATACCTAGTAACTCTGTGGGACAACTAACCTTCTTCCTCACACATTCATCCTGCAGGTACTCTACCATTACCTGAATCACCTTCCTCTGAATTTCTAGCGTATATTGACTATATGTGTCATATACCTCAACCAGAGTTATCGATAAATCGGAAATCCATCTAATCGCATCTTTTGTACAAATTTGTGCTTCCTCAGATGCCCATTTATGACACGGAAGAAATCATTTCTGTACATACATACTCTCTTCTTCGTCATCCTCATTCCGGAACTTCTCCAAATCTCTCCTATACTCAAACAACCTCTCGACATGCTCATGTACTTTCTCCACAGTATCTCTTGATAGTGCTAAAGTATTCAGATCCCTCAGCCCGTGTGGGGGATCCACATTATTTAATTTACCCCACATTATGCATAAATGAATCCCTAAACCTTCAATAAAAACATTTTTCTCAGGAAAATTATCAATATTACACAGTGTGGCAAAAACATTAGCTCGATCATCTCTCTCCATTCAATGCTTAGCCCATGCAAACAAATCCCGCTTTTTATCTGTAGGGACAGTATTACGAGTAACAACCTTCGACTCCGCACCCCGATCAACTATAGTCGGTACAGAACCACTCGGGAGTGGAGGTGCAGGCAAAATCAATGGAGGTGTTATTACTGGTGCAGTGGGAAGAGGTAGTATAGCAGGCGGAGGAACAACAGCCGGAAGAATAGGAGCAGGGAGAGCAGGAATAACAGCAGGAAGAGGCAAAGCAACAGGAAGAGGATCATACGGAGGTGGTGCAGAGGCACCAGGCCTTCGCTCATTTAACAATTTGTCGAAAAACTCGTCAGAAACATGAAGGTCTTTAGAAGGATAGATTTTCTGAATACCGAGTGAGAAAGCCCTATCCATATTCTTAACTGACTCAGACTGTTTGTCCTGACCATATAACAACGCCTTTTCAGCGTTTGTTTTATGACGGCACGCATGTTTTTCCCTAGTCTTAAGCTGCTGCAACGCTTCTTTTTTCAATTCTATAGAACATCAAATGCTGCAGGTCTGGCCTTTTTCTTTAACAAGACCGACTCTAAGTATTCAATACATGGGATCTCAAAACTACCATTGATTGGCCACTGAAGGTCTGGTTTGTCTGTGCCAAATATCATTAAATACTACACTTCCAATGCCATGTTTACAATACATAGTAAACGCCGGTGACCCCTCCTGTGGTGCCGGGCGGCTAAATTCCAAAGATTGTCGATCGCTGCGGAATAATGCCCTAAAGCAGCTAGACAATTTCCCAGGCATTTCTCAAAAACTTGGTGTTACCTGGTCAATAATTGTGTCTGCAGATACAATGCGCCAAATTCAAATTGTCAGGGTTAAATTAAGAGTCGGGTCACACCTCACCTGACCAAACCTAAGGAGAACCGTACGGTTTATCAAAGAACTTACCTAACGAATTTTACCTTGTGTTTGGTGATTTCGGCAAATCTGCCCGCCTCAAAAAGTGGACCCTCGTCAAGATGCCGTCTCAGACCGCACGGCTATCGTCCAAGGATCGGATCGTGCAGCGCTGTAGAGGTGTTGCATCTCGTTCAGTCGGGCCGTAGTATCACACCGTCCGATCTCGGTCCGATATCATGCGTCAACCTTCAATGGTCCGGCATCAATCTTGAGGGTCCATATTCGGGCGCCAACTGTGAAAAGAGGAAAATATTATGAGGCCGGGGAACCCAAAGGAAACACACCAAACACTGGTTACAAAGGAACATACAAAGTACTTTATTTTAAGGTCAAGCAATGACAAAGTCAAATGACAGGTCAGATAGCTATCGGCCCTCAGTGCAACACAACAAACTTCAACGGGGTTCGATGTATTCAGTGAGAGACTGTACATTGGGACATTCAGGCTTTTATACATTTCTCCAGCCTGCTGTCCAACCCCTTCGCGGATTAACCATTCCATGAATGTATAACTGGTCTAGGGTCTCTGCCAGGTCAACTCTAATTTATTCATTAGTATGCGCATAGATCAGTTCCGTTGATACAGGTAATCCCTTTACATACAGGTCAACAGAAGGTAAATGTCTCAGTTCACGACCCTAACAAGTGGCTTGCAGGCAAGTTATACATTAGTTGTACGGCGGTCATGCCGACCAGGATCTGTTCGGAATGGCATCGTCCACCATTTCGATGTACAGGGTGACTTTTACAAAAGAGAACCTAAAATGGCGGTTTGATTCAAGATGGCAGCTTACATCAATTTCTATGGTCAAGACCTTGCCGTAGAGAGTTATTCGCGTACAGTTTTATGCGACTTGGCGTAGGCCAATATACATATAATCGTTTACAATAGGAGGCTTAATTTGATATCCATTTTGACAGCAGAATTGGACATAACATATTTGTGTGGGGTCAGAGCAGATGGAAATTGGCTGGCCACCGCTCTGATATCACTGCAGATTGTTTTAATCTTGGTGTGGAAGAAGGACGACAAAGAACCGCAGAGAGCTGGGGAAGGCGTAATAGAAGAAGCGTTTGTGCTCGGAGTGGACAAGGATTTAACTAATTTGAATAAGGCCTTAGTCTTGTTAACTGCAGATTGCACCTTCTTGCTGAAAAAGTATTTGTTGGCATCATTTATTGCTTTTTGGTAAGTGGACAGAGTAATGCGGAACGCACGTTTATCAGTACTAAAATAACCCGTACGCCACTTCCTTTCCGCTCGTCTCCAACAAAATTTGAGAGCTCTGAGATCATCAGCGAACCATGGCTCTGAGAGTTGGTTCCTTGTCTTACAGAGCCTAAATGGAGCCAGCAACTGCTGAGAAACACTCTCCTAGAGAGCTTAACGAGCACAGACTATAAAGAGTCCACTGGGACTGGAGGGAGGCAACCAGTTCCAGGTTATTCACTGTGTGCCAATTGCGTTTGAGAATAGCAGGTTTGGTCGGATGTAAAGTAGGGTCCTGCAACAGGGTGGACAAAGAAATTAAAATGTGATCAGACCATAGGAGAGGGGAGAAAGAAGAGACTGAGACAGCACAGTTAGGGGCAAAGATAAAATCTAAGGCATTACCCAATTGGTGGGTAGATTCCAGGATAAGCTGGGGTAAACCAAGATCTGCCATTAAAGGTAGAAAATTGGCGACTTGGCTGGAAGAAGAAGTGCTGACCGGAAGATTAAAATCTCCCATGACCCACAAGTTAGGGGGCTTGGACTGGATCTCAGGGACCAGATCAGGAAAATTGGTGCAAAAAACAATATTTGCGCCAGGAGGACAATATACCAGTAAAATAGTGAAGGGTGTAGGGGGCATAGCTGAATATGTGCAATAACATCTTAATTGCTAATGTATTGATCGCAACCAATGTATGATGATCAAGTCTAAACTCTGAGACCTTGCCAACACATTTTCATTCCTTCATTAATTTAGGGAGCATATTATGTGCATTGTTCATATGGAGGACCAGCTCCTATTCAGATAGTGCTATCATAGTTGCTGAAGAATTTCTTTCATCATCAGTTGTTGCATGAATGAAGAGCCTATTAGCTTTCTTTGACTGTCCTATGCAATTCCCTCCAAGCCTTGATCCAGTCCCATGGGTGTGGCTCCCTGCTGACAGAGCATGTCCTTATTTTGTGAGCGATTTGGTTTGGCTGTTGCCATTTTGTAGATGCAGTAGAGTGACCAACTTCCAAGTCACCTGTCACACCTGTCTTCCAAATGCTGCTCAACAATACCCTGGAGATCACAACCAATTTTCACTAGCCTGGGGGTGTACAAGCTTTGTACTGGCCGGCAGAAGATATGGCATGCATATCTTCAGTGCTCAAGGTCACCGTTCACAACAGGGTTATGGAACCACAACCTCGTCTTGGAATCTTCTCACTGTGTTACAGGGGCCACTCTGCAAGGCACCGCCATCCTGCTGTGTTATATTCCCTGATGCTGAACACATGTTTCACCCACCCGAGTTTCCTGGACCCACTTCACTGCTCCTCTCTTCGTTCCCATATGAGTGTCACCTCCCCCGCTGCGCTCATATCATGGAATCATCCTGATTCTGGATGCCATGTTTTTGTCCTGTACTCCACAAGGGTTATTTCTTTAATTGTTGCTTATTCCGTTCATTTTTGTATCTGGTCTGGTCTCATAATAAGAAGAAAATGTGTCTTCATGATATAACTCAATGTCTCTGGAAAATTGGTGCCTTGTCCCCATATTCCAAGGTTCTTCTGGTGCTTTTTATGGAAGAATCAATGGCATCTGCCCCAACTCTTCATTAAAATAACATCCCACAGTTTGCAGTGATATGAAATGATATGATATGACATTTATAACGCGCCTATGCACAAGCGTATCAAGGCGCGACGAGGCAAGGGAGGGGGAACAGAGGGAAGACAGAGACAACGATCTTACTAGGCCAGGTGGCTTTGAGATTGCGTAAGTGCAGGGGAGGGGGATGGGGAAAAGTGCTGGGGGCCCGAGGGAGGGGGTAGTGCAGGATAAACAGTAAAATAAATAAAACAATAAATAAAAAGTGCGGCCAGCTGGTGGCAAGTGCAAGGGTAAGTGCAGACAACAAGTGTGAATTTCACATAGGGGGTTGTAGGGATACAGAAGCAGTCCCCAAGTGCAAGGGTTGCCGGGGGGGGGCAGTGCAGGTGTGAAACTGGCGAGAAGGAAACTTGGGCCCAAGATCAGAGGGTAGACAGGTAACCAGTGCGGTTTCAGCTTCAGCCAGGAGATCAGCAGGGGAGAGGAGGAGAGAAAGCAGAAGCAAAGAGGAAGGTCTTGAGATGGTTCTCCTCAAGTTTCAGAGAGGCACGTAGGCTGTTCCAGAGGGAGGCCCCAGCCGAAGAAAGAGATCTGCTACCAACTCATTGCTTGGAGAAGTGACGGACCCTGAGGGAGTCGGAGGCGGATGAGCGAAGAGCTCAAGAAGGAAGATGTTTAGGATGAGAGAGTTGAAGGTATTGAGGCCCCAGGCACAGGGTTTTGAACTTAATCCTTGCCACCAGTGCAGAGGTTTCAGTCTTGGAGAGATACAATCCCTGGGCTTGACTCCAAGGAAAAGTCTTGCAGTCCTGTTTTGGATGAGTTGCAGAGGGCGTAGAGTAGAGGCTGGCAGATTTAGAAAGATGTTGTTGCAGTAGTCCAACCTAGAGAGAACCAGAGCTATGGAGACAGTGAGCTTCTGGGTGAAGGAGAGGAAAGGAAGAATACCTCTTAGGAGGTAGGGCTGGTAGTGTAACTTCTTAGAGACGTTAGAGATGTGAGAAGAGAAGGAGAGTGTGGAGTCGAAGATGACCCCTATATTTTTAGCAATGAAGTAGAAAAGTAGACTGCCTGGTCTTCTATGGCCGTACAGTCTTCTATCACTCCTCCTCACCCCAACGACCTTCCTTTGCGTCTATTTTCGTTGTAAATGTGCGTATTGATCCAGAGTTTCTAAATTAGATGTGTGAAATCAGTTTGCAGGTGGCACTATATTTTTGGTAAGCCATTAAAATTGTATCTGCCCTTTTCCAAGGTTGGACAATACTTCCTTGGAACCCAGCATTGCCCACAAAGTGTATATTCATTGCCCAAAATATAGACAACTTTTAAACTAACCCCATAGTGGGGTTCAAAGACAGTGAAATAATATATGTACGAAAATGAAGTGTATTAATAATTGTGGCCCACTTGGTAGTGGAATCACGCACTTTAGAGGACTGATTGAAGCGCTATTTTTTCTGGACTTTGCAGGTTGTTTTAATTGATATACGTTTGTATTTTTGTATTTCTGTATTAGAAATAATGAATAAAACGGTTTTAACATTTACAATAATATCACATCTTCCTTTTCATGAAAGAGCCAATCTATACACTCTAACCTTATAATAGTTACAAAAGGTGAAAATTACCCCCTCACTACTTTTGTCATGATGTCTTGAATCGTAATTGTTGGTTGGTGTATGTATTTTTTAGCGGGATCTTTGGTAAACACCTAAAGATCTGAAGTTCTATTGATGAGATGAGATCATGCTGGTGTTTTAAACTACCTTGGAAGAGTAATCTGCAGCACTGAGGCAGGACCATTTAAGTGAGTGTTCTCTGGTGATGTCTGATATTTCTCTTCAGCACTAACGTGTATTTCCTTTTATTTGGATAGCTTCTTGAAATGTCTAACTGATCATGCTGAACATGGAAGTCGAAACCAACACTGGGTTGAACTCTGATAATTTCTGAAATTTTGTCCATCAGCCAGTACTCTGATGACACTTTCCATTACTTCTGGCTTGTTTATCAGCCAGTGCTTTGAGGACACCTGCCATTGCTTCTGGCTTGTTCATCAGCCAGTGCTTTGAGGACTCCTTCCATTGCTTCTGGCTTGTTTATCAGCCGGTGCTTTGAGGACAATTCCCATTGCTTCAGACTTGTTTATCAGCCAGTGGTTTGAGGACCCCTTCCATTGCTTCTGGTTTATCTTTGAGCAGTAGTTTTAGGACTCCTTCCATTGCTTCTGGCTTGTTTTTCAGTCAGTGCTTTGAGCACTCCTCCCATTGCTTCTGGCGTGTTCATCCGCCAGTGCTTTGAGGGCCTCTTCCATTGCTTCTGGCCTTTTTATAATGATCCAATTCTGCTTTGGCCATGGGATTCAGGAGCCCTGATCAATGGCGTTTACCAT
This sequence comes from Ambystoma mexicanum, assembly GCF_040938575.1. Classification (NCBI taxonomy): domain Eukaryota; kingdom Metazoa; phylum Chordata; class Amphibia; order Caudata; family Ambystomatidae; genus Ambystoma; species Ambystoma mexicanum. The sequence continues at coordinate 1,421,729,516 of NC_090922.1, read as the reverse complement.
CAGTTTACGTACTATATTATTTTTTTGGAATTGGTCTTTCTCTTGGTGGCTGATTTGACTTTATCTTCAGGTCCAATGAATTCAACTTCAACAACGATGCGCGATGTGCGATGCGCGATGTGCGATGAAGCAGCATTAAGAAAGTATTCATAACACCCCTTAGCTCAACCCTTTCTTTATATTCTCACACTTGCCAAAGTGTACATCAACATAGTCTCTTTTTGGTTTCTCATCAGGTCATACACATCACTTTACTTCGAGGATAAGTGTCTGGATTAATCTGCATTTATCAATTCAGTTTTATTCTTTATAATTGTTCTCCTTGTGACTACTGCGTGGGCTTCGCTTCTTCTGAGGCTTGTCACTGTGATGCTCACAGTGCGGTGCTTCCTCGCTTAGACGGCTCTCCATGTGATCCCGGTCCCTTATCCCCCCATCCTTCAGTAATGCAGCCCAGGCACTGGACTTATCAACCGGACTTTCAATATGGCATGATTTCTCCCTTGGATACCTTTCTTTTTGATCTGGGTCACTTTGGCATAGACTCAATATCCAAGCATGCAGTGTACACTTTTGGATGGGGGTTGGGTGCTTTGCTTCTCACTGGGACTCTCAATATTCCATGCTTCCACAAGTACACTTTTTGTCCATCTGTTCTGGGTCGCTCTGGCATGGACCCAATATCCCAACATGCAGCAGGAGAAATGTGGATGTGGGTTGCATTCTTTGCAGGTGACTGGTACTCTCAAAATGCCATGCTTGCTCACTTAGACTCCTTTCCGTTGACCTGGGTCACTCTCGCAGGGACTCAATATCCCAACATGCAACAGCAATCCTTTGGATGAAGAGAGCACTTGGCTTCTCATTGGGCTTCTCACTGGATTTCTCCATGCGCAGCATTTTTGTCTGAACTGCTTTCCATCTGTTGATCAGAGCACTGGCCTGGACCCAATAGCCCACCATTCAGTGTTACTCCTATTGGTGGCAGGTGGACAATTCCTTCTCATTGTGTCTCTTTGGCTCTCCTCAAGCTCACCTTACACACTCCACTCTGACTTCCTGCTCCCCCGCTTCCTCCAACATCTGCTGATGATAGTGTGTCGCACAACTTATGAAGAGGCAGGCCCGTCTTCTGCTGTGGGACATTGCACCCCTTAAGAAAAACATGTCTGCAGTCACCACTAGGTGTGGGTGAAATTGCAGACACAATGGAGGAATTGAAGCAAAATTCATCCACTGCCCCATTCCATTATCCTTGTAGCAACACGTGTCATTTTGATAATTTTGAGCTTGAAATTCACATCTTTATCAGTTGTTTTGCTCAGGAAGTTCCTGTGCCACAGCTCAGGGTCACCGGAGAGGCAGTGAAAGAACGACGCACCGCCTCCTGTGCTTAGAATCCGGGAAGATTGAAGGTTGTCTGCGTGGCTGCTACGCTCAGCGAAGCAGCTGCCGTGGCCTTGAGGGACTGTTTCCTGCACCATGGAGCGACCATGGCTGCGGGTTCTAGGAGGATGCAGCTGCGCTTGCCCCCTTTACCCAGGAAGTGCAGAGGTTCTGCAGGTGAGTGGGGGGGTGGGGAACGGTAATCGAATCTGAGGAAAGCGACAGACAAGAGTTAGAGGAATGGATTGTGTGAGCAACAAAGAGCCTGTGACAGAACAGGGACAGAAAGAGGCTCCTCTCTGCTGTGAATGTGTGACTCATGTAGAAGGAACTCCACTCACAGTCAGTGACGGATAACAAAACATTTACAATGTGGTATGGTTTTGAACAAGGCTTGATTATCGCCTAGACAGCGCCCTGGGTAAAATAAACAAGTGTGATCCCCCTTTTTACCACCACATGGCAACAAATCGTGATAAATAGATAATATTGAGAAATATTGGGCACTGCCTGGTGTTACACATTTCATTACTAAATATGCCTAACTGACTACTGCTGTTACATATGTACCGGAGGGTTGATGAGATAAACAGGGTTCAGTATTGTGTGTGTGCTGCAGAATGCAAGGTATTGTGATGCTAAAGGGCACCCACAACATGGAATGCTATGGAGAGCATGCTCCTTGTGTCACAGGGATCTCAGGATATGACCTGGATGTAGGTAAGCTAGCACTCCGAAGTTGGTAGTACATTACTCTGCCCGTGCGGATGTCATAACCCTGTACTCCAAGATTTCCACTGAGGCAGGCGCATGCTCGGGGCACATCCTGGAACCGGAAAGAGAATCTCAGTGCAGAATAGTGGGTGTGCGTTCTAAGCACTGTAATACCAACTGTTATGTCAATAAGAAATGTAACCCCCATAACACATTAACACATGCTGTGTAAGGATACATAGCTGGTAAGAGAGCTCAGTGGGTTAATTGCTCAGTGCTGGGGTCTATGTGTGTTCTGACCATCATAGGTTTCAATCCTATCAAGGTCTACTCAACCATATATGCCACTGACCATATAGATCCAACATGCATGGTTAATAACATATAAGGTCTGCAGCATATAGGAGTACAGTGCTGTGCAGTCTCTTGATGATGAACCATTTATGTATTCCCTATCAGTTTGTTCATGAACTTTTGATTTAAAATTGTATTGATTATATTGCCTCTACAAACTTGACCTGCATATTTTCTTGACGGCATTGTTTATTCAAATTTCCTACCCAAATCCAAGGGAATTACAGATAGTCAAGATTTGCTGTTGCTTTGGCTGCATGCTGCGTTGCCTTTTTTCTTCCCTAGGTGCACATTGCATTAGATCAAGTGCAATTGTTCAACCTGACCATGCATTACCATTTTCTTCTATGGCAGCTTTCTGCATCCTGCGGCACACGACTTGGCGCAGGACAGCCAGAGCACGCAAACACCAAGCAGGAGCAGCTTGTATTGCCTTGTCCGGAACCGCGAGATGCCCGTAACAACAGGCAAGCCAAGGGAAGTTCAAATGCTTACATTCACAGTGATTTGGTACTATGGGCCTAAATACACTGATATTAACGCTTCAAAAGGTGATCCATTCTTGTATGGAACGTATTACATATTACAGTGATAGCTTAACCATTTTTTTCTTAGTGTAATGAGGAACAGTGTTATGTGATGCTACCTACTGATTTCTCAATGGGTGAGAGGTCATTCACCATCGTTTCATGCTGGGGTACAACTACGGCTTAGCTGCCTTGAGGACGGAGCAAGACCCGACGCTTTGGTTGAATCTTCATGGGTACTTGCTTCTTCACTAAATACAACCTCTAATCATTGCTCAAGTATTTCACTTTTATAAGTGTAATTGTATTTCATTGTGAATGAGTTATTGCATTGAGTTTTCAAACTCAGAGAATATGTTAATTTAAATGTACTCAATCCGGAGTGCACTCTGAATTATTAATGAATTGCATTTAACTCTACACATAATCCATTTTACTTCTGTGCTAACACTGTGCTCAAAATCTATTTTTCCAGTGCGCGATCCCTGCGGATCATTGAAGCCAGCAGAGATATTGCTCAGTCCTGACATCTTAAAACAACTTACAATTTGCTGTTTCAATAGACATCAATTTTCCGGTTCCATTGTCTAACATTAGTAACACAAGGTGGGCAATTATACACGGGCTGTTCATAATACATTCAAAAGAAATAAAAGATGAGATTGGACAGATGGGAAACGAGAAGATTAATAACCAGAGCATTTACGGGCAGAGAGGGAGTTGGAGGAAGTAGGTTGACGTGGTGGTTTGTGGCAGCGGACGCACTGATGATGATGAGGCAACTTTGTTATGGCTAGTGCTCTCAGCTAGTGTGATGGCATGCAGGTCATATGGAGATTCTAATGGCTAAAGTCGCTTCTCTTTGAGGAACATCTCAAGAACAGTGTTTGCAAAGGCGCTGATTGGGATATTCTGCCATGTTGGATTCCTCCAGGAAGTCGCTTCTGACAGAGGATCAGACTTCATATCAGCGTATATGAAGGCTATGCGAGAAGAGTGCGGAGTCACCTACCTGTTCTCTACAATATTCCATCCACAAACAAATGGGCTTGTTGAGCAGTTCAACAACGCCCTGAAAGGCATGATAGGTGGCTTAGAAGAGCACCTGAGGAGGAAATGGGATATTCAGCTGCCATGCCTTCTGGTCGCCTAAGGGGGGTTCTACAGAACAGAGTAGGGTTTAGCCAGTTTGAGCTTCTGTTTGGACAGCCGGTATGAGGTCCTCTCAGTCTAGTAAAAGAGGGGTGGGAGGGGAACCCCTCATCCCCTAGACGAAATGTGGTGGGATATGTACTTGGCCTTCAGTCTAGAATGTCAAAGTAAATGGAGCAGTTAAGGAGCTGATGAAGCACTGGCACAACCAGAGGGCCACAGTGACAGTCTATTCTCTAGGCCGGTGGGTGTGGATTATGGAGTCTTTCAAACCCAGTGCCCTTCAGGACAACTGGACTGGGCCTTACTTTGTGCTGCAAAAAGTCAGTGAGGTGACTTATCTCATTGACATGAAAGGACCTAAACAGATGTGCTGGGTCTTTCACGTCAACCGGATACAACCCCATCATGGCCGGGATGAATGGTCATGGAATTAGTGACTGATAGAGAGACTGAGTAGAAGACCGATCTCCTCCCAGACCTCCTGCTCACTAAAGACACAGATGGGTTAGTTGAAAGTGTCAACCTTGCAACAGAATTGTCAGAAAAGCAACTGACACACTGACGATGTTTACTAGGACAGTTTGCCGGTCTGTTTTCTCTGACTCCAGGTCACTCAGATTGGTGCACCCATGATGTTTGTTTGTTCGTTTGTTTGTTTGTTTGTTTATTTATTTGTTTGGTAATGCGCACCAAACCCTTAGGTAGACGGGCGCAGCAGAATCAAGAAATCTTATAACTTAGTTACAGTGCAAGGTAGCAGTACATAGAGCAAGTGATAGCAAATAGGAACAAGATACAAAATACATCAAGTACATTGCAGTAGCCTTGGTAAGTCAAGGAAGCATTAACATGAATATCGGTATATGCACACATACATATACACATATGTATATACTACCTTACATGTCTAGGTCATTGTATATCCATGGTACATACGTATATGACAGAGCAGATAACCATGCATGCATGGTTAACCAGAGTACAGTGTGATTTCACAGAAGCAGGGGGTCATTTGGGGGCCGGAGAGGTAGAGGTGTAGTTCTTCAGTTAGGTGTCATTGGTATGTAGCCAATTGAGTATCTTATGTCTAAATTTAGGGTAGGGTTGTTCTAGTCTGAGGTCAACTGGTAGTTTGTTCCAGCATTATGCAGCTTTAACAGGGAAACTGGTTCCTCGAGCTGTCGAGTGTTTGAACCTGGGAATCTCCAACATAAATGAGTTGGCAGATCTCGTGGGACGGGTAGCTGTTCCCCTAGTAATTTTATCCGCTGGGTATGGAGGTGCTAGGTTATTCAGGCATTTGGACGTGAGGGATGCTGTTTTGAGGAGAATTATGTCCGTTATTTTCAGCCAGTTAACCTCTTTCCTGAATTCGGTAATATGCTCTCTGTAGGGGATGTTCAACGTGCCCTCAGGGCGTTGTTCTGCAGTCTTTGAATTTTGTCTGTGATATATTTGTTGGCTCCTGAGTACAGGGCATTACAATAATCTAATCTTGACATGATAAGAGCATTGGCTAGTGTGATTCAGCTAGCACTCGAGAGGTATGGTCTGTAAGTGCTGATGAGTTTGCAAGTATAAGTTGTGGATGAGGTGAGGGAGTTGACTTGCTTTTTGAGAGTGAGAGAGGAGTCCAGATAGAATCCTAATGTTTTAACTACAGACATCACCTTGATAGAGTTGTTATCAATGTTAAAGGATGTGTAGTTTGGGCTGAGTTTTTGGATGTTGGCTTCAGGACCTAATATTTGTATCTCAGTTGTTTCGTCATTCAGGCAGAAGCCATGGGATGCCATCTATGCCTGAATGAGGGTGTAAATCTTGTTCACCAAGGCTGAGTCCGCCTCAAAGTTGCCCAAAAGGGGAATGAGGATCTGTGTGTCTTTTGCATAGTTAGTATAGGTGACACCCAGTCTGTCCAACTTGTCAAACAAAGGCTTGGTGAAGATATTTTACATGGTAGGGGAGACGTAGGAACCTTGTGGGACCCCACAGGTTATTTTGATAGGGCCGGCAGCGGCTGAAGTAGAGAAGACTCTCATGGTCCAGTTAGCTAAGAAGTATTGGGCCCAAGCTATAGCATCTTTGGTGAAGTTGGCAGCGGATTGGAGGTGGTTGCATAAAACTGCATGATCCACCAAGTCAAACGCTGCCAACAAGTCCAGTAGGAGTAGCAAAGCTATTTTTCTGTTGTCCTTTAAATGTTCAATTTGTGTTTTAAGGTCTAGCAGCGCTGTTTCAGTGCCATGGAGGGGGCGGAAGCCCGATTATCGTGAGCCAAGTAGGTGGTTTGCTTCCAGATAGTCCTGGATTTGTATGTAGGCAGCTCTGTCTAGGATTTTGAGTAGAAATGGCACGGTGGTGATAGGTCTGTAATTGGTGGGGATAGTAGGGTCCGAAGTTTGTTTTTTTAAGTAACGGGAGGACCCATGATTCTTTAAGATTGGCCGGTACTGTATTAGATTTGAATGAGGAATTTATAAGCTTGGAGATAAAAGGGGCTAGGTCTCTAGCGGCATCCTTTATTATCTGTGCTGGGCAAGTGTCTCCTTTACAGTTAGAGGATTTAAGGGAAAGTATTATTTTATTCTGTTTCAATTATGGAAATGGTCTTGAATCTAAAGGGTGTAGTTGTCCTAGTCACCGAGGGTTGAGCAGTTTGTTGGTCAGGGGGTGCTAGTGAGGCCTTTTTTCTGGCAACTTTACATTGTAAGGACGAGATTTTGTTCGATATGGCATTTTGTATGTTCGTACACCATACTTTATCCTTTGGGGAATTATCTACCGGTTGGATTGGGGATTCGAGTTCACGAAGGATGGAGAATAATTCTTTGGTGTTAGATTTAGCTTTCTGAATCCTGTCATTGAAGGTGTTCTTTGTGGGATGTTTTTACCCATGCATCCAAGCCCTGCTACTAATGGCAATGCTGATTGCCAAAAGCAACCCAGAGCTGTTGGGAATTAATTTTCTTAATGTCAAGAATTTGCTAAAATCATGGGCACAAGACCACTCAAAGATTCAACCTTCTTGTGGGGGGTTCCACATCACCACTCTACTGTAAGGATGCCCATCAAAACAATAGCAAAATTCTCCTGTTAAATTAATTCATCTGTAACATGTACATGTAATGTCAACCACTTGTGTATCTGGGAAATATGTATTTGAATCAAATATAGATTTGTGGGCAAATTGACACGGGGTGGATCCTCTGACCATAAACCTACCTCATCACTCTGACTCACAACTCAGTTCCCCCAATTAAGGGAAAGAGGAGAACTGGGCCAATGATAAGTTGAGAGGGTTGGGCATGCAGAATGAGCCAACCCAATCACTTCCAAAACACATAAAAAGAGACTGCTGGGACAGGTAGAGACATTCATTTTCCATTTCTGCAGAGCATTTTGATGGCCGACATTCCATCCAGACAGAGACCAGAACCAGAGACCCATAGACTACAGAACTTTGAACCTAGAAGGCCCACTGCAAGCAAAAGTATTCTCAGCAGGCCTTCAGAATCCAGCAATCCTAACCAAATTATTCAACTTCTGGGCGAGCTGTTTGAATTCTTTGCCAAGAACATTTGCCGGAACCGCAGACCAGACCTAGACCGCTGTGAGCAGAACCAGAGATCCGGATTGCTGTGAGCAGGACCGGTGCCTGATTGACCCGCCGAGCAGAGAGAACCGCCGCTGGACGTGTTGACCAGATCTGTGACGAGGCCTATTTCAAATTTATATTGTGAGTACCTAGCAGAACTGTGCAGAACCAATCTCTTAGTTAAAATAATCTAATTCAAACTATTTTAGCCTATTAGAACTGCCTCCTAGAATTGTGTCATTCTGTCATCTTTAAAACTGAAAACTGTCATCTGTCATTCTGAGCTTTAAAATTTCAAATCCGAAAAAACTACCTTCACAAAATCGGCTGTATCTCCGGAACCGTTTGTGCTAGGAGCGAAATTTAACTTTTATCTTAAAGCTAAGATTCTAAGCTTTCCAACAAGCCTAGAACTTCCTACTCCTTACAGTGCCTCCGTGATCGCGCTCGACTCACGTGACTAAATTTGCCGCGATTTGACATTTTGCTCAATTTCAGCCACGTTTAAAAATATTTGTCCTTGCTTTGCTTGCTAAAATTCGTTTTTAACCTGCTGGTTACTCATAGAGCATTGCTAAAGTGAGCCTGAACTAATATAAACTAGATAGCACCCACCCTGAATCTCTAGAGGGAATTAAAATCAACTTTAGCATCATTCACTTCATTGCCACCACATTCAAAGCATTTTGGGCCTGTGTTTTAAAATCATACCTGTTTTCCTCTAAGCTTGCTAGGGGGGGACTGAATTTCATATTGTATTTGATTGCATTCCTGAGAACTGTGTGCTCCTCTTTCCATCTCCTTATATTGCATAAAGGGAGGGAGTGAATAGTCAAGGAAAAGTGATTACATTGTCTTTTGTTGAAGCCATATCCAGTTATTTTCTGTACTGCATTTCATTCATCATTGCATTGTCCTTGAAGCCTTAAAGGCATTCTCTACCACTTTATTCTTCTTTTCCTATTCATAAGTAACCAAGAACTGTGCTACTGTAGGGTTACCTATTGCTGATTACTGCTCATATTCACAAGCGTGCTATCCATTATCAAATTATTTATAGACGTGTGATATACATATATATATAGTTTAATTTTTCAAATAAACCTTTTAAATTTGCAAAACAAATCTACTTCTTGGCTCAGTGGGGTCAGGGGGATTCTAAGCGAGGGGTGTTATACAAGGGTTCATCATCCAGATTATAACTTGCCATAAAAATATATAAATAAGGGCTTTTCTTGGGCATCCCAGACAAGGCACTGACTTAGTGGGATTGCTTGATGGAGTCACTTACAAAGTGGGGGCTCGGAGCCGGGATATTCTGGGTTGGATTTACCACTTGTGCAGCTTAATACAGTGTGCCAACTGACTGGATACACATATCCGGTTAGATCACCACGCTGTTTTACACTGTGAAAGCACCCCTCAAAGGAACGCTCTAAGGAAACGGTCTGTTTTGCAAAATAAAATACAAACTTCGGTAAGTCAGGAAGGAACTCAAATTCCAGAATGACAACATTGGTAGATATGAAGATAGCTAGGGAGCACCTCTTACATAAACTGTTTGTGAGAGGTGAATGGTCTGAGCAGGACCAAAATGTATGGTTGCAGGCGATCACACAACAGGTCACTACAACTGGGTCAGATATGTGGAGAGATCAGGGTCTCTTACATGTGGCCCTGTGTGAACTATATATGGCTTCTAAGGCCAAAGATGAACACAATAAGATTGCCAGGATAGCGGCATATTTGTACCTATATATGGGAGCCATGCAGGACAAATGTGCTGAAGGCCAAGATCTGGAAAATAGGCAACAGATGGCATTAGAAAAGGCCCAATCTGACCTGGTCTCTTCTGAGCAGAGGCTGCAGAGGAGCCAGGAGTCAGAAAATGATAGTAGGCAGTATATCATTAAAATAAAAGAGGACATGGATATACTGCAACAGGAAAAGACAGACCAGGATACCAGATTTCTGGCTTTGCAGAAGGAGCACCAAGACAGGTTGGACTCCTTATTGCAGAGCCAGAAAATGTTGGAGCAACAGATCAATTTCAACAGGGCATGCACAGAGCAGGTAGCCACCCTGCAAATCCAACTAGACAGAGAGAAAGAGGAAAGCAATACATTGATTCTAAAAGACATGGATACCCAGGCAGAGTTTGATCAGGAGCGCCAGAAAGCTGGTGCCTTCCAAAGGCAAAGGGACGATCTGGCGGCACAGATGCAGACTCTTAGACAGGAAAGGGACACCTTAGGCCAGGAAGTCTGCCATTTAAAAAGAAAAACTGCAGAAAATCACGTGGCCCTCCAGGGGCTGGGTGACCTCCAAAAAGAGCATCAGAACTTGTTAGAGCACACCAGGAGGGTGGAAGGGCTCTGGCAAGAAAGGAACAGGCCAGTAGGGATGGGACTCAGGAGGTAAACATCCTGCAGCAAAGACTGGCCCAGTACTCCAGGACCAATCAGGAGGCACAGAGAGAGAATGAGGCTCTCTGCCAGCACAATGATAGGCTCCAGCAACAGGTAGTGATGCAGGAGAGACTGATAGAGTCTAGTAAGGCCTTATCTGAGGAACTGAAGGCGCAGGCTCTTGCATTGCAACAGGGAGCAGGGGCTGACAGAGATGAAGTTCGCTGGGAAAGGGAAACGCCTGAGCATAACCTCAGGAGCCCTAGTACCGGACGCCGTCATCTCTCTCAGTCCCTGGACTCTGCCACCCCCATGTCCCCTGGCGCACATGAGCACAGGGCCACAGGGATGGCAGATTACTATCCAGCCAAAAGTATGGGGCTCATAGGCCAGTACCACCCAGGAATGGAGGGGCGGGCATCTGGGTATGGGCACCCAAGCACAGTGCAATTTAGTGGGGAACCCCAGGAGAGTAGGCCCATTAAGGGCATCCTGAAAACCCATGCCAAGTTAGGTCAGTGGGGGGGTACCCATCAAATCCTGGCAGCAAGGAGGGATCTGAAGACTCCTCTGAGCGTTACAGGACACAGGAGACCAGGTCCCCACAGTCTGCCAGCCATTCCCAGGCTCGCAGAATCCGGGAAAACCTGGATGATCAGACGGGCATCTCTGGGAGCAGTGCTTCGGAGTCAGAGGATGAATAGACCAGGGTTACCCGAACCCAAAAGGCTAATAAGTCAAAAAGGGCCTTGCTTAAGGACCCATTGAAACAAATAAAGGCAATAAGGAGTGTCATCGCACCTTATCATAAGAACGCCAAGTATTCTGTTTGGGAACACTTGGAGCTCTATGAGCAAATGATGGAGACTTTCCATTTGAGGGACAGCAGTAGCTGCATCCAGTACGTCAAATGGACATTCTCCCCAGAATACTCCAGTTTCTTTGCAGGGCTGGAGAACCAAAACCATTCAAGATGGTCCGCATAATGGGCGGCCATCTTGAAACATTTTTCTGTTCATAGAAATCCTCAAGAGGCTCGCAAGGCAGCCTAAAATTTGCAATGTGGGGAGGATCATGCCCCACAAGAATTTGTGCAAGAATTGAAGCGTGCCTTTGCGCAGACCACCAGAAGGGTGCGCACGGACAGCAGAGAATTTGTCAATACTTTTTTCCATGCCTTGCCCAAATACATCATGACCCAGCTAGTGAGAGATTTTCATGAGAAGAGGTCACTAGACTGGGTCATTGAACAGGCTACCCAGATCTATGAGGTGCAGAAGCCCATGGAAAATAAAAGTAATGCGCAGAAAAACCCCAAAACCAACAGCACTCCTGCTGCTGCCAAGGTGGCAGAGGTAAAGGTTGCCCCCGTTTTAGATTTGGAGATGGGGGGGCCTAAAAACCTGCCTGCACCAAATAATTCACAGCCCAGAAGGCCCTCGGGCCAGTCACAGACAGGGAGTCGAGGAGGTAGTCCCACAAATGGGTTCCTCCACTCCCCTCATTATGTAAGTCCCCGCTACAAGGGAAACCGACCCATCCTGGGTTATGTGTGGACTCCTCCAGCCCAAGGGGGGGGGATCCAGCCAAGCACCTGACCCAGGGAACTTCCCTCCTAACTTCCCCCAGGAGGGCAGAAATTCACCAAATCCTGGGCAGCACCTTTTTCCCAGGTATCCACCCAATTTCCAACCCCAAAACCATCCATCCTTCTTTCCCCAATTCCCTGAGCCCAGACCACCTAATCCGGGGAGGGGAGGCCAAGGGTGGAGGGGTACCCAAATCTTCCCAATCCGGGGTATTACCAGAGAAGGGATAGCTACCCTTCCCGGGATCAGCCCAGGGGAGAAAATAGAGCCCCGTATCAGCTTGAGCGGGTTTCACAACTTGAGCGCCAGGTCCAAAATATGGCACTGGATCTGGGTCACATACTGAGGGCTCAACAGAACCCTCAGATGAGCATGCCACCGCATGCCACCGCAGAAAGCCCCAAACTCTGGGCCTGGTGCTCCAGAACAATGACGGGGCAGCACCCCGATAACCCACCGGTTCCCAGGGAGGAGGCACAAGGGGAAGGGGGGTGTAAAGCCTTGGAGGAAGCTTCCTTCCCAACTTGTAAACACCCCCTGGAAAACCAGGAACCGGAAACAAAATCTCCTACCCCTGAAAGTCTGCCACCCAAGGAGCAGAGAGGAGGTAGGAGAAACAAAGGACCCAAACAGACCCACTTTGTGGAGGAGGTACAGGTCTTCCAATTTGAGGGAGAGGGATCCTCAGAGAATCCTGGGAAAAGGATCTTCTCCTTCAGAGATGGGGGAACTCCTCCCAAAGAAAAATGGGCCCCAAGAGATTCCAATCCAGACTGGGTAGATGTGGGGATTGAGCTGTCGCCGCCCATCATTCTATCCCAGAACCAACAATACCAAAATCCCATGGGTCAAACCCATCCTGATGACTGCCTCCAAAAAGGGGGGGTGGCCCAGAACCCGAAACCATTTCCAGTTGCCAACTTTTTCTTTCAGATTCCCCAGGCTCTCCCCAAAATTCTGCCCAAATCTCTTCGCTAGCAATGTCCAAAACCAGAAAGTTAGCCCACAAAAATGTGCATTATCTGTGCCCCCTTGAGGAGAAGGAGGGAAGATATTATGCCCCGGTACAAGTACAGGGGCAGGGTACAATTGTGGCACTAGTGGACACTGGATCCCAAGCTACCCTTCTGTCCAAAAGGGCCTTTGATGAACTAAATGCAGGAAGGGGGGAGAATTACCGTATTCCTCTCACCTCTCTTCCTGGACAACTGCAGAACTTTGAGGGGAAGGAAACTCCTGTCGAGGGGACTGCAGACTTGGAAATCAAAATTGGGCGACACAAGGTGAAACACCCGGTCATAGTAGGGACTCCAGAGGGCACCCCTTGTTTACTAGGGAATGACCTCCTGAGAAGGTTGTCACCCCTATGAGATTGCGTAAACAAGGTCCTCTGGACCCAGACTAGCCGACCAATAAAATTAAAACAGAGTGTCAACCATGTTAGTTTAAATGGCACCTGCCACATGGTTGAACAAAAATCTGACCAAGTAGAATTTCACTTCCAGAACAACCAAATTCCAGACGTGACAGTAATAGCAGTAGGACAACAGACTGGTAATGGGGGGTCCTCTCTATTTCTGAAAATCAACCTTCCTTCCAGTTTAAGGTGGTATTCCACACTGGAAGGAAACACTCTGAAATTCTTTACCAATCCACATTCAGACACTCCCACTCCTATAGTCCAGAAAGATGTGAAATCAGCTCAGAGCCTGGCTGACATTCAGCAAATTGGAGAGCAAGTGTTCATCCCTGTTCAGTTAAATGATGGGAAGGCCTCTGTTCTCGCTCGAGTGTGTGTGAACTACGGCAAGAGCTTCATCAGCAAAGCCATGTTCCGCAAACTCCCAAAAGATCCAGCCATTCCCACATTCAAACTGATGGACAAATGGGAAATGGACCTGGAAGTACCCAATTCCAAACATCTCCTGCCAAGCAGGTGTATGCTCAAGATCTCCATTGGCAACAAGAGCATAGTCCACAATTGTTGGGTCGTGCGAGACGTCACTGCCGCCTTTTACTTAGGCAGTGACATTCTCAATCGCTTTGCCATTAGTTTGGACCAAATAAACTTCAAAGCTTGGTCCGGATTAGAGGATAATCCCATGGGGTTTGATGATCCAGAAAAAACATTTAGGTCAGCTCAATTGCTACCTTATGCAGTTGAAATTCAGATTAAAGAGGAAGTCACCATCCCGGAAAGGACCCGACAATTCTCCCTGGAAGTGAAAGTTAAAAGAGGACAAAAATTGAAAAACCCTGATGCTTATATTCATCTAAATGCTTCTCTCCAACAACAAGGGTTGCGGGTAAACCCAACACCATTAGTCAACATAGAACATGACACCATTCCAATAGAGGTGGATAACAGCGACTTAAAGAGTATTACTCTAGCCGCAGGCACCATTATCGGAATCGCGGTTGATGACCGACATTTTTCCATTGATTTAGGGAATGAACTGTTAGGACCGATCCCCAAGGACTGTTTTGACAGTGACAGCGATGACAATACAACACCAGACAGGATTTTCACCCGGCATGGGGGGAACTTCCTGGTATACACTTCCTGCCCTTATGGTAAGGAAGATGTGACTTGTGACTTCAGAACGGATGAGGTGGTTTTCCAGGTTCATGAGGGCTGCCTTCCCCACCTGAAGCCACCAGTCCAAATCAGCACTCTGACCAGGGACTTCTCCACCCAGCTGGAGGAGGCCGCTGAGATAGCCAAACCAGAAGTCTTTCCAGGCTTCAGGCAGATGGTGGAAGAGAGAGTCAACCTAGCTGAGGCCTGTGTGACTCTGGAACAGAAGCAAAAGTTGAAACAAGTTTTCTTGGATTTTCAAGATCTCTTTGCGGTAGACTCATATGACTGTGGTCGCACCGACATCCACACCACAACAATTCCCTCGGACCCTGGCATGACTCAAGTGTTGAAGTATGAAGCAATATCGCTTGCCTCTCGCATCAATGGAGTCCCTTACTGAAATAATTAAGAACCTTGAGTCCCGGGAGATAATTCGTCCAGTCCACAGCACCTTCAATAATCCTGTGCTGGGAATATTGAAGCCAAACAGCCAGTGGAGACTCTGTGCCGACCTTAGGGAGCTCAACAAACGGGTCCATACTTCCCGATGGCCTCTGCCCTACATTGACCAAGGGCTGGCCCAGATTCAAGGGTCACAGGTGTTCCCAGGTATTCCCAGCAATAGACCTGACCAATGGATACTGGACCGTGCCTGTCAGTAGGGAGGACCAAGACAAACTGGCTTTTACCTTTGGGGGCCAGCAGTACACATGGACCCGAACTCCTTTCGGATACCTCAACTCCGGCAATGAATTCAACATTTTCCTACACAAGGCCATACCCGACCTGGGTGCGAGGGGTAACAAGGCTTATGTAGATGATGTCCTCATCAAAAGTTCATCTGTGGAAGAACACATAGCAGAGATCCGGAATGTTCTGACACAGTTGAGGGCCGCCGGAGAAAAACTTTCCTTTCAGAAAGCACAGTGGTGTAGAACCCGTTTTAATTTCTTGGGGCATGAGATTACTCCTCAGGGTCTCTGTCCCCAAGAAAAGAAAGTGGAAGCAATTCAGAAACTGAAAGACCCCACAACTCTGTGGGAACTAAGGAGCCTCCTTGGACTGACTAATTACAGCAGAAGGTTCAATGAGGGCTACGCAGAGATCACTAGACCCCTGATTCATCTCCTGAAGGGGGGGGTCAAGTGGGAATGGGGTCCAGAACAATCCGAGGCAGTAAGACAACTCAAGAGAAGCCTCTCACAAGCGCCTTGCCTAGGTTACCCTGTCAGAAACAAGGAGTTCTTCCTGGAGACAGGGTTCTTTAATACGTGCTTGACTGCAGTATTATACTAAAAGCATAACAAGGTCAATAAAGTAATCTCCTATGCGAGCAAAACTTTATCCTCTGTGGAGGAAAAATTCAACGATTGTGAGAAGGCACTCCTGGCAACGGTGTGGGCATTGAAGAATTACCGCCCGTTCATCCAGGGGGAACACATCATAGTGGAGACTCCACACCAGCCTCTGCAATACCTCCAAAGTGACAGAATCCGGGCCGGAAATGTGAGTAATTCCCAAATTACTTCCTGGATTCTGTCAATGCAAGGCTTTCCTGTAGAGGTCAGATATGGCCAAAACAAGAAGAGTCCCCTCGCGCAAGGTCTGGCTGACTTGCATGATTGTGCCAGAGAAAACTGTCTCGAGGACGAAAGTCTAAAAATCAAGGACAACGTAGAGACATACCTTAATTCCCCACACAAAGTCTTTGAAGAAGACAAGTGTGAGGGAATGCCCACCGTCTATGCGGATGGATGCTCTTACCATGTTGACAACAATGGGGAGAAAGAACTGGTGGCCGGCGTAGGGAATGCATGGGTGAAGGAGTTTCCAGAACCCTCCGCTGGTTACAAAATTGGTCCCCGAAGTAGTCAGGTGGCAGAGTTGATGGCTGTGCAAAAGGCCATCCTCACTGCTGTCCAACATCAACTCCACGAACTGGTCATAATCACAGATTCAGATTATGTACGGAACGGGTTCGTGGAGCACCTGGTTAATTGGAAAACCAGAGGCATGTTATTTGCTAATAACAAACCCCTGAAACATGGGAAGTTAATCCAAAATATTGATGATCTGGTCACATCGAATGGGATGACCATCTACTGGAAAAAGATCAAGGGTCATTCCAAAGTAGAGGGACCAGACAAAACTGGAAATGGCTTAGCTGATCAGCTGGCCAAAACCGGGGCCATCCAAAGAGATCTAATAGAAATAGAGTCCCTGTTGGGGGAAATCCAGGTCACTACTATCACTAGGTCCCAGACAAACACTCACAATGATCTTTCAACTGCACAATGGAGTAAGGAGACCCCTGATGCTGATTTGATTACAGCTCAGAAAGGGGATCCAATAATTGGTAAGTTTTACCAACACATTGAGGACCCTGAGAACTTTCCCCTGACGGATACCGATTACATATGGAAAGAGGACCTAAGGGTGTTGATGAAATGTCCAAAAATGTTCCGAATCCAAGACGGTTTGTTGGTAAGGAAATCCCAAGCTGGCCATGATCAGTGGGTGGTTCCTACCTCATTCCGAAGCCTGATGTTAAGTCACGCCCATGATGCGGCCACCGCCGGTCATAGGGGGTTTCACACAACACTTGAGATCTTAAGAGAGATTGCATACTGGCCACACATGGGGCAGGACCTCGTCCAATACTTGAAGGGGTGACTTGTGTGTGCACAGTTTCAGCCAGCATCCCTCACACACCATGCACCTCTCCAAAAGAGGGGGATGACACTGCCATGGTCAGATTTGCAAATCGACTTTGTAGGCCCTGTAATTCGCTCGTCTAGAGGAAACAAGTACATGTTGACCGTTACATGCTTGTTTACCAAGTGGGTGGAATGTCTCCCGGCCCCAAACTGCAAGGCAGAAACAGCAGCTGCCCTGATGATTAACCACATCTTTTCCCGTTTTGGTCTACCTCAAAGGATTGAGTCAGCCAGGGGTAGCCACTTCACCAGTGAAGTAATGACAAAGATGTGGGAGATACTTTGGGTCAAAGGGAAGCTACATATTGCTTACAGGCCAGCTTCTTCTGGAGCAGTGGAGAGATACAACCGAACCATTGTGAGCATCTTAAAAAAGTTTGTGGCAGATTCTGGGGCAAGTTGGGATATCCGATTACCTCTGGTCCTAATGGCCATCAGATCTACCCCTTCATCTGCAACTAAAATGTCACCATTTGAGTTGATGACCGGACGCAAGATGGTGCTTCCCCAGCATTTGCTCTACAGGACCCAAGAGCAGACACTGATAAATGCCCTCACAACTCATGAGTATGTGGAGAATTTAAGGAAACACCTCCAACATGCTTTTGCCTATGCTCAGCGGAATCTAGAAAGATCAGCTGAAAGTATGAAAACGCACTATGATTTGAAAACCACCAGGAAGGAATATGATGTGGGAGACCGGGTCTATCTTTACAATTTCCAAAGGAACCAGGCCAAACAGCGAAAATGTTTGCCTACATGGAAGGGACCATTTGAAATTATAGACAAGATCTCCCCTGTTGCCTACAAAATCTGCATCCCCAAAGGTAATTTGGCGGAAGGGGAGGATAAGTGGGTACATATAAATCAGCTAAGGTGTTGCCATCCCAGGCACACTCTGCAGCAACTGGAGGAGTCCTCTGCAATACCAGAGGGGACAGCTCCAGATTAATTCAGTTCCCATCCTAAAATATCCCACAGATAGTCTCTAAAATATTATGATTGGAAAAAAAATGTTTCATATTATATCTGGTTTTAAAACAAGACTGAAAAATGTAACCGGATGTATAAAATGTATGTGTTCGCTACCACACCATTAATAGTGGTGGAGAAATGTCTATGAATAGGTATTGCCTCTTTTGCTTTATCATTTTAGGAGAGATGAAACCATGGAGACTGGCCAAGGAGAACGACCCGGGGACTGGGAGCAAGGATCCAAGGGGCCCGGGGTACCGCCCAATACTCCCATGAGGACCGGCGAGGAGAACCGATCGATCCACCCTGATGGAGGAGAAGATGCTGAACTGTGCCATCTACGAATCGGAAGAAGAAGAGGCGAACATCCCAGATCTTGCGAGTTCCATCAGTGAAAGATCAGAATGGCCATCGCAAGAAGGGGGGCTTGTGGGATGTTTTTACCCATGCATCCAAGCCCTGCTACAAATGGCAATGCTGATTGCCAAAATCAACCCAGAGCTGTTGGGAATTCATTTTCTTAATGTCAAGAATTTGCTAAAATCATGGGCACAAGACCACTCAAAGATTCAACCTTCTTGTGGGGGGTTCCACATCACCACTCTACTGTAAGGATGCCCATCAAAACAATAGCAAAATTCTCCTTTTAAATTCAAGACAACTCCCAAAAATGGGTGCAGTACCGGCTTTGGACACAAGCCGGTGCTAGCGGTCTAAACTCTGACAGGAGTGAAGCCTGGCTTAAAGAGAATGAATTCTGCCCGGCAACAACCCCCGGCAGGAGCTGAAACTTGATCAAACTGTATTCCCAGGCCTGGCTGCCTCCTGCTTCCCTACCAAAAGGAGATGACACCTCTCTGATTAGATTAGGGGAGGGGCACCTGCAGAGGGCAGAGACACAGAACAATGCACTGTCCTGGGCCCAGGCAAATGTTATATTGAGGGGTCGTAAAATAGCTTCCTCTTGGGAGAAGTGGGAGGAGAAGTGCCTCTGGGAGCCACCTGAGCTGGAGGCGGGGACAGACAGAAGCTTCCCCCATGTGCTTTGGAACCTAAACCACACCCATCTGGGCCAGAGCATAATTTAAAAAAATGATGGATAATTCATAGTACGGACTTGTCAGAATTATATAAGTAGTATCATTATTCTTGTGATTTTTCTGTGCACTTTTTAAGAGGTGTTAGGACTCTGTGGTGTATTCTGGTGGGTTGCTAGCGGAAAATAGGGTCTTACTCCAAATGTCTGCATGTTAAAAATCTGACACTTCATCAATTAATGTCCATACTCCTTGTGCACATTTGTGTAATTTTTGGTAAATGTCCGATATTGGTAAACCGACCAAAAAGCCCAAAATGTTGTCATTTCTGAATCCCAGCTCGCAGGAACATGGGGCTTGAACAGAGGCCTGTCTTAATTCATCTGTAACATGTACATGTAATGTCAACCACTTGTGTATCTGGGAAATATGTATTTGAATCAAATATAGATTTGTGGGCAAATTGACATGGGGTGGATCCTCTGACCATAAACCTACCTCATCACTCTGACTCACAACTCAGTTCCCCCAATCAAGGGAAAGAGGCGAACTGGGCCAATGATAAGTTGAGAGGGTTGGGCATGCAGAATGAGCCGACCCACCCACTTCCAAAACACATAAAAGAGACTGCTGGGACAGGTAGAGACATTCATTTTCCATTTCTGTGGAGCATTTTGATGGCTGACATCCCATCCAGACAGAGACCAGAACCAGAGACCCATAGACTACAGAACTTTGAACCTAGAAGGCCCACTGCAAGCAAAAGTATTCTCAGCAGGCCTTCAGAATCCAGCAAACCTAACCAAACTATTCAACAGCCGGGCGAGCTGTTTGAATTCTTTGGCAAGAACTTTTGCCGGAACCGCAGACCCGACCCAGACCGCTGTGAACAGAACCAGCGATCGGATCGCTGTGAGCAGGACCGGTGCCTGATTGACCCGCCAAGCAGAGAGAACCGCCACTGGACGTGTTGACCAGATCCGTGACGAGGCCTATTTCAAATTTATATTGTGAGTACCTAGCAGAACTGTGCAGAACCAATCTCTTAGTTAAAATAATCTAATTCAAACTATTTTAGCCTATGAGAACTGCCTCCTAGAATCGTGTCATTCTGTCATCTTTAAAACTGAAAACTGTCATCTGTCATTCTGAGCTTTAAAATTTCAAATCCGAAAAACTACCTTCACAAAATCGGCCATATCTCCGGAACAGTTTGTGCTAGGAGCGAAATTTAACTTTTATCTTAAAGCTAAGATTCTAAGCTTTCCAACGAGCCTAGACTTTCCTACTCCTTATAGTGCCTCCGTAATCGCGCTTGACGCACGCGACTAACTTTACCGCGATTTGACATTTTGCTCAATTTCAGCCATGTGTAAAAATATTTGTCCTTGCTTTGCTTGCTAAAATTCGTTTTTAACCTGCTGGTTACTCATAGAGCATTGCTAAAGTGAGTCTGAACTAATATAAACTAGATAGCACCCACCCTGAATTTTTAGAGGGAATTAAAATCAACTTTAGCATCATTCACTTCATTGCCACCACATTCAAAGCATTTTGGGCCTGTGTTTTAAAATCATACCTGTTTTCCTCTAAGCTTGCTAAAGGGGGACTGAATTTCGTATTGTATTTGATTGCATTCCTGAGAACTGTGTGCTCCTCTTTCCATCTCCTTTTATTGCATGAAGGGAGGGAGTGAATAGTCAAGGAAAAGTGATTACATTGCCTTTTGTTGAAGCCATATCCAGTTATTTTCTGTACTGCATTTCATTCATCATTGCATTGTCCTTGAAGCCTTAAAGGCATTCTCTACCACCTTATTCTTCTTTTCCTATTCATAAGTAACCAAGAACTGTGCTACTGTAGGGTTACCTATTGCTGATTACTGCTCATATTCACAAGTGTGCTATCCATTATCAAATTATTTATAGAAGTGTGATATATATATATATATATATATTGTTTCATTTTTCAAATAAACCTTTTAAATTTGCAAAACAAATCTACTTTTTGGCTCAGTGGGGTCAGGGGGATTCTAAGAAAGGGGTGTTATACAAGGGTTCATCATCCAGATTATAATTTGCCATAAAAATATATAAATAAGGGTTTCTCTTGGGCATCCCAGACAAGGCACTGACTTAGTGGGATTGCTTGATTGGAGTCACTTACATCTTTTTGGCTTTGGTTATTTCTTTTTTGTACATTTTTGCAAATTCCGATAGATTATTTTTGTTATTTTCAGAGGGGGAGTGACGCCAAATAGATTGGAGTTTCCTTTTTTGTGATCTTAAGGATTTGAGTTGGGGAGTGAACCAGGCAATTAGGTGCGCTACTTGCCTAGCTTTGCACAATTTGACAGGAGCGATCATGTCCAGTGCTTTAGTCATAGCATTATTGAAGGTATTTACCAATGCGTCAGGGGTGTTACTTTCCATTCCAGAGATGGCAGGGAGGACGAGAGGGATATGTTTTTCAGCAGCAATATCCTTCTTACTTCTGGTTGGAAGAGCCGGTGCCATGTTGTTAGACTTAGGGCTGAGAAGGTCTAATGCGGCAGAGAAGTTTATTAAGTGATGATCTGACCAAGATTGTGGGACAATATCGGTAATGTTGATATTGCAGTTTAATTCGGATACCCAGTCAAGGGTCCTTCCTTTGATGTGCGTTGGGGATAGGACTTTTTGTGTAAAACCGTGCTCATTTAGTAAGCCTGCAATAGATTCAGCATGTTTGTTGTCTGTATCATTAAAGCCTAGATTGAAATCTCCCAAAAGTAATGTTTGAGAGTGATCTTTAGTGTTGTTTGCTAGGAGACTGGTTAGATCGTCTTCAAAGGTGCCTAGTGGCCCAGGGGGTCTATATATCAAGTGGATGATGAGAGTGTGGTTGTTGGAAAGGGGCAATTTAACGGTGAGTACTTCACAAGATGTGAGGGGAGCTGAGGTGGCAAGTCTAATAGGGTGGGTTATTTTGAAGATAATGGCTAGGCCACCACCTATGACATTAGGCCGGTCCACTCTAATAATTTGGTAGTTGTTAGGTACTGCTAGTATGAGAGTTGGTCCTGCGCCTCATGTAGCCAAGTCTCAGTTATGGCAAGTAAATCGAGGTTGTCATTATTTAAGATGTCTGCAATTTCAGTAGCATGGGCTACCACTGATCTAGAGTTAATGAGGGACCCTGTTAGCATTAAGGTGCTGTCAAGGTTGGTATGATTCTTGATAGGAGTTTGGCCAATGGTATTGGTAGTTTGCATTAGTGTGGAGGAGGGATTCTTAGACCGGGTAATGGTTTGTTTATTAGCGTTGTTAGGATGGTTTCTATAAGGTTCCTAGATAGGAGACAATCTAGACCTAAGTCTCAGGTTTCTATCCTTGGGCTGGTTTGTTATGATGGCAGTGGCCATAATGGTTATGATGGCACAAATAAGTAGTTGAGTCGAGCAGGCCAAGGTCATTGTCAAGCTATGCTGGGGTCATACTAACAACTAAGTGTTAATTCAGTGTAGGTGGGAGGGAGGAGCTTCTATGCTATACCTAGCGGGTGCTAGTTGTGGTTAAGTTTACCTAAATTCAAGGTTTAAACTTGGGCTAAAAATGCAGTTTGCAGGCAGGTAGGTACAATTGTGGCATCAGGGTTCTCCTAGATTCGAAGTCCACAGTAAAGGCTAAGATGCAATGTTCAATAGCAAGGCATGAAAGGCTAGGTGCAGCAAACCATAACAGAGCTAAATGCAATGTTCAATAGCAAGGCATGAAAGGCTAGGTGCAGCAAACCATAACAGGGCTAAATGCAATGTTCAATAGCAAGGCATGAAAGGCTAGGTGCAACAAACCATAACATGGTCAAATGCAATGTTCAATAGCAAGGCATGAAAGGCTAGGTGCAGCAAACCATAACAGGGCTAAATGCAATGTTCAATAGCAAGGCATGAAAGGCTAGGAGCAACAAACCATAACAGGGCTAAATGCAGTGATCAATAGCCAGGTGCGGAACAGTTATGGGAGGCAGTGTTTGGGCATAAACATGGGAGCTGCTGTGTAAGCCATAATACAGGTTAAGATAGTAGCAATATAGTACAACAGTCAGTGGTGTCTCCAATTTTTTAATTGTATAATTAGAGTAGAGGGTCAGAGGCAGTCCTTACCAAGTAGAGGCAGGTATATGGTGACCCAGAGCCCATCCAGCTCCACACAGGCTCCCGACAGGCAGTAGCCTCTGTGCGTGTGCTCGCAATTGGTCCAGATGAAGGGGCAGTTAGCCAGTGCAGGACGTGGCTACTGCTGTTGTGGATTGCAGAACAAAGAAGACCAGAAGGAAATGGCGGCAGCCATTTTGGAGAGGCTTTTGCCTCGTGGTTTTAAATGCACACAGTATTGTGTGGGTGAAATTAAATATGAAGGATAATTCAGTAGGATGGAGGGGCCATCCGCAGGAGTAAATAAATGAAGATAAGCGAAACGAGGAAATTTAAGGCTGCGATTTACCCGTTTCAGTCAGGTTGGATCCTCATCCCACAATCACTTGCAGGGTATGCTGACATCACTCCAATGCCTTTCGGAGGCACCTCGGCATCGGACACTGCTCCTGCAGTGCATTAGGAGCTCCGGCTCCTCGTGGGGACACTGGAGACAGTAAACCGGTGAAGAGTAGGATTCACGGGATGTCTGATAAGTTCAGGGACACGATCAAGGAGGACATTTCCAAGATGTCCGTAGGAGTGATGGGGCCAACCCCTAGCCCCTTGGCTAGCCCAGTTTTACTGCTCCCTAAAAAGACCAATGGTGGAAAGACTGAAGTTTTCTTTTGTGTGGACTACAGGGGGCTCAATTCTGTCACAAAGACAGATGTTCACCCCATTCCTCGGGCAGCCTACACGCTCTTTGACATGCTTGGCACTGCCAAGTACATGAGTATCTTTGACCTCACAGCAGGGTATTGGCAGATCGGCTTGTCATATGGAGCGAGAGAGCGTTCAGCATTCTCAACCCTGGAAAGACATTATCAGTTCACTGTGATGCTCTTCGGATTGAAGAATGCCGCTGCAACTTTTGAGCAGACGGTTCACCAGGTCTGGGCTGGAAAACTTCAGTGTCACCTATTTAGAACACCTTGGAGGATCACTTATCCCACCTTAAACAAGTGCTTCAGGCACTGCAGAATGCAGTTCTGATAAACAAGGCCGGAAAATGCCAGTTAACCGAATATTAATCGAAGCATTAATTGCAACAATGTTGGGTTAACTAAGGGTAGGACATGGAATAATATTTACCCACCCGTTTCCCCAAAATACAAACCTATGGCACAGCAACACTCTCTATTCTATGATTTATAGTTCTGATAATCAAGGCCAGAAATTGCCAGATAACCCAGGGCACAGTGATTTATCTAGGCCACCTGGTCGCGGAGGTAAGAAACAACCTCTCAGAGCAAAGGTGTAGGATGTTAAGGTTTGGGACATCCCCACCGCAGAGACGCAGGTGAAAGCCTTTCTACGTCTCACCGGGTACTACCAGTAATTCATCAAGGGGTATGAGACCATTGCCATGGCCCTGAATGATGTCACTTCAAAGATAATGCAGAAGAAGGTAACTTGGACCACCGCCAGTCAAACCTTTCAGATTTAAAGGATTGATTGTGCAGAGCCGCAGTTCTGAAAGTACCAGACTATGGTCAGGAGTTCATTACCCAGACATACGCCTGTGATTATGGGATTGGAGCAGTGTTAGCGCAGCTGAACTCTCAAGGGGTAGAGCAAACTGTCACTTGCAATGTAAAGCAATTGACAGATAGGGAAAGGAACTGGGCTGTCATTCAAAAGGAGGTTTACACAGTTGTGTGTGCCATGAAAAGCTGAAATCCTACAGGGATTAGATATGGACATCCAGCACAAGCGAGGCTCCCAGCATGGAAATGCAGATGGCCTCAGCCGGTACTTTCACCTTGATGACGAACCAGACCCTCAGTAAGTTGGTGGTTCACATTTTGGGGATGGGGACATGTGAGAAATTCGACGATCCATACAGTGGCTGTACGTTCAGTTTAGCTTTTTGGAAATGTTATATGAAATTGAATGATGGTAGTTCAACCTCTGTAAAATGTGTGGGGCTAATCTGCACACATTTTCCTATACTCACTGCTCGACATACATATAGACCTGTGTATTCTGGGTTGACACAGCTTACAGGTGCAGTCCTCCCTGTCACATTTAGTTGGAATGTGACACCCAGGAGTGCATCAAGGCAGTGACACATACTGATGAGAGTTAAATTGAGCAGGTCCACGAGAAGCCTAGTTGCAGGGCTAACAAAAGACATGAAACCCCAACACCTTAGATATGCATCTGTGTCAACCTGAAGCTAGTTCAAGCCTCTTACTATCAATGACAGTGAGCTGTCATGTCAGGTACATGTGTTTACCGTTAGACAACCCCACACGGGGACCCCATTCAGAGGTGTGGAGTATGAGATTTGATGAAGACAAAACATCTGTTCTCACCAAAACTTCAAGTGAGACCGGCCTTTAATCAGGAACAACAGAGAGCTCAATTAACCAGCGAGAGACCCCTTGATCCACAATAGAGAAAAAGATGAGGTGGCACTTAGTTTTACATGTTTTCAACCCTTTACCTTTCCTGTTGCAAAACACTCTGGTTATGACCTCACGCGTAACAGAAGATTGTTTTTGGGGGCTCACGATTGGTTCATTAAGGTAGGCTTACCCTACACCAATCACTGTGGCCCATTTGGCTTTAAAAGAGGGTTGAGCCCCTCGGTTGGCAGATCATCTGAAGAAAATCTCATTTGGACCCTGGCTGAAGGCACAGTCTACCTTACAGCTTCTGCCAGTGAAGGAAGACCAGAATTTCCAAGATGAAAGCAAGATCCCTCCCCTAAACATCTCCCAGGGAACAGAGGGAGATAATGAATCCAGAGGACCCTCCAAGCAGCTCCAGAACCGGTACCCAGCCGGCACACAGCATGCCCTGCTAGGCTCTGCAAGCAAGCTTCCTAGCTGGGAAGTGTCAGAGAGTCTCTGAACCAAACCAAGGACAAGGTTGTTGCCTGCAACACTCTCCTCAGCTTTGGCCCGTCCGCCTTTAAAGGACAACACAAGCCCAGTGAAGAAGCTGGGAGGAGTGCATCGACAAGCATCAACCATGGTCTCGTTAAAGGACATTGTCAAGCCAGTCGAGCCCCTCAAGCTGCAACCAACTGCACCACTGACTGTTGTCATGTCACAGTCGCTGACATTGTCCGACAAGCTTCGACCAGTGCTTCAGACCCACCAACCAGCACTAAGACAACGATTTCTGACCAAGAGCCACCATGTTGGCCAGCCTGCAGCAGTCTATCCAGCCTTGCTCGCCAAACTGCCTGCCGCATGATACACAGAGCTGTCTCCCGCCCTGAACTCTGTCGTAGAGACTGCAAAGCACCCTGTAACAGACTCACCCTGTCGAGCACCAAGAACTTCTACAGCGCAAGGTACATTTGGTTCTTTCCCCTTGGTCCTTCTCCGAGGGCCCCTAGTGACATGGTATGACCCATTCCTCACTTTGTGCTGAAACCAAGTATGTTTGAACTATTGCGATTAATTTCTTTACAGACTACCCTCCTGTCAGTATCCAGAGTGTATCCCTTTTCCTTCTTAAACCTGTCTGTCCTCTGCATTCCTTTAAAGGGTGGGTTGTATTTTCTAGTGTGCTAGAACTGTCTGTTGTGATAATAATAAAGTAGATATTTGTATACAACCTTGACTGGACAGTCCCTTTTATCAATGGGTAATCATTGTATTTTCGCTGTGTTGCAATTAACCAATGATACACGACCTTGCAGAGATAAGCCTGCCGTTCTCTGCACGTTACCAAAATTGGACAATGAGGTTTATAATTTGCTTGAGTTTCCAATCTGTTTGGATCGCTTCTTGTGTACTAGAGGTGTTGGACTGATTGATGGTTTAGAAATCAATATTCATCCCTGGGCCACTGGTGCCCCGGAAGTTGATTCGTCACACTGTGATTCATCAAAGCCAATCATCTTTTAGACAACTTTCAGGTGGGAGTATGGAAGCGATCCAGCAGAACATTTCCGTCTAATAGTCCAGTAACTAGTGCTGTGGTATTGGAGAGCTCCTGACAGAGGACCACATAAATTGATGGGGGAGAAACGGAAAAGATCAATGAAGGGGGACCATTAAGAAAGTGCAGTGTGAGAGAGATTTGTCTGGCGGGTGGTGGTATTTCTTTTCATTTCGGGACTGTGTGCTTATTGCTAGCAATAATTTTGATTGATCAGTGATCTGGTCTAAATCATAAAAAAAATGCAAATATACACCAATAATGTTCAACTGCTCAAGTTGTGGATTGCCTGCTGCCCAATGTAAATGTGCCTGATGCTGTTGTCCTCTCTCTCTCTCTCTCTCTCGCTGCCTCTCTCTCTGTCACTGTGCTCTCTTTCTTTCTCTCCATCTCATTGGCTCAGTTACAGTATTGTACACTCTCTTTCTTTCTTGCTAGATTTGCACCGCATAAATCACCTAAATACATACATAAAAGGTTGTACAGTATGGTATTCTGCTTTTGCACTCTTTTGAAATACTCCTATGGGAAAGGGGAAGGAGCAAATAACACAAGTGAGTGTTCCTTGCTGCTTTGCATAAAATAAAATAAACGTTTTCGAAAGATAGGAATAACCAAAGACATTTATACTTGAAAATTATGTCTGTAAAGGATGATATGCTTGAATCCAGAAGTACATAAGAAACACTGTGCACATGTTCAGTTCCCAATGCAAAGGCATCTTAATAGAATGATATTCTTAAAATATTCTGTAAGGGGACACTTTTCCGGTAAGAGAGGACCAGTGCACATCACAGACAGAGAAGAACTGGCAAGTATTCAAAATGAAAATGAAAACAAATTAAAGAATAACAGGTGGGACAGATGTTAAGGTAAGTCATCACTCGAAAAAAAGAGGTAGGTTTGAACAAGCAAACTTAATCCCTAGCTGTCACAGACCATACACACCCCACAGAGAAGATCCCCATGAATTCCTAAATTGCACGTGTAAACACACCACTGAAAGAATTGCAGATTGACCAATCACGAGGATTCTGCTGAAAGTGGACCCCGAAGGTCTGACCTATGAAATCCTTTGCCATGCCAGTCCCGCCACAGATGGTGGTGGGGCATCGCATCTCCCTGGAAGCGCCAGAAACAGGATCTTTCCGCACGATGAAGAGAAAGCAAGGATCTTCGACAGGTATGCAGAAACACTTGGGAAGAAAAAAGATGTAACTGTCTGCTAGCAATCGCCGAGCTGTATCCATGGGGTGCAATGGAGTAGATGAAAGTTGGAGGGATGCGCCAATCTCTGGGTGTGGCAGCAGCGGCCACGCTAGGGGGGGCGCGAGATTCTCCACTCAGCATAATGACTGAGTTCTCAGCAGCAGGGAGAGGTGGGCCTACTCCCTTACCTGCTGTCAATAGCTGTGCATATAACTGGGTCTGTGGCTCAGTGGATTAATGCATCCACTACAGGCCCCTGAGTTTGACCTCATGGTCACAGGTTCAAATCCCGACAGGTCTTCTCAGACCTTCCCAGGGCCATAAAATGAGTACCATTAAGTTGCGCAACAATAAACATCTGTTATAAGCGCCAAGATGCTCCTTTGGGGGTAGACATGCGCTTTACAAATACGCCTGTTATGTTATATGTCAGCATTGCACGCAAGCCAGGGTTCATTGGCTCTAGTCTAATCTTTGTCTAACGTTGCTTGTCCGTGTTCAATTGACAGTCATTGGCTCTAGTCTAATCTTTTCCTAACGTTGCTTGTCCGTGTTCAATTGACAGTCAGTTTAGGGAGGGGTATCCATACTTCTTAGCAGGCCTTTATTATCTCAGGAGGCCCCCACGTGCATTTCGTATGTTCCCATAAGTAAGGTTGACCGCGTGAAGGCAGGGCCATCCACAGCTGGTTTCACATCACGGGTAATTGTTTTGGCAGATGGCTGAGAACGACAAAAGCAAAGGCAGTGTCCGTCATTGCTGGGGAATTTGAAAGCTATTGAGGGCAGCCATTGTTCCGGGCGGTGGGATGTGATCATTTACAGGCGGCTGGCGGGAACCCTTGACAGAAACATCATTTTCCTGAGACACGTGTCTCGCGAGATAATGGTTTGGAGCTGGTGGACAAGGCGCGGATGGTCGGGGGGACGGTGGGGGGCCATCCTCCCTGCGAACGACCTGGAGAGGTAGATTGCAAGAAGGGCACATTGATTGAGAGGCCAATTTATTGGGTTGTGGAGGTCCTCAACTCTCCCCGCTCTCAATCACCTCTGTATCAGAGGCCTGCACCTCCCCCTCTGCCCTTCATCAGGAGGAATTACTCCTCTCATCTGGAGGGCAGCACTCCATATCAGGCCTTCAATTTCTTTCCTCTGCATCGGAGGGGGATCTCAAACAGCTTCCATAACAAAGAAAAAGGTGCTTTGTTCCAGCACAGGGTGTGAATTGGTAGTGCTTATTATTTTGTGGTGGATATTTCTTTGTGCTGCCATTTTCAGCAGCTAAATGGAACTTGAGGAACCATGGAGACAAACAAATGTGCCCAAGATCACACAACGTGTTGAAATCACCACAAACAATGAGAGCTCTGGACTCCATGTTACAGTGGTGCCTCCCTTACTTTCAAAAATAATTAAAGTAACTAGTACTGAAGGGTTGAAGCGCGTATACTGTCAGTTGGCCCGTTGGGTACTACATCAGTGTCCTGACAGCTTAAAGTGTTGTACCCACCACTAAAAGGATTGGTTTTTCTTAGATAAAGGCTGATTAGACTAGACCAAACGATTGGTCCATTATACATACAGTGTACTCTGATTATAAGACTGTTTTACCACAGAAACAGTTAGCGCAGAGCCAGGCCCTATGAGAACAGGTCAAACATAGCGGCCTGTATCAAATGTGTAGCCTTTCAGTATCTGCCCTCATTTGTTCATTTGAAAGCAAACAAAGAATTTGTTTTATGTATGTATTGTAAACACACATGCTGTTTATTATTTTTTGCACTGTTTTATTATGAACATCACATTGTTGTTTTGAAATTGTTGGAATAATGAGGATGGACATGGAAAGGGCCAAGATACCCTGTGCCATAGAAATACATAATAAAGTTTTGGGGCAATAGGAAACGCCCCACCCACAAATGTGGAATGAATTTCCTTAGTAGACAAAATGGAAGGGATACAAATTGTGAACCCCACGCATGGGTAATGAAATGATTGAGAACTTGAATTGTCTCAGAGTCTCATAAGCAGGACACTCTGTGTTATAAAATTACTTTCTAGCCCCAAGTCCTGACAATATAGGGCAGCCTCATGTTACATATACGTTCCCACCACTAAAACACTGGCCGAGCTTCTCAGCCCATCAAAAAAGTAAAATACTTTCAGGTTTTCAGAATATCCACGATTAGTATTTCTAAGGAACGTGAGCATGTCATGCATTTCAATGGGAGCGATTTGCATGTATGATGATCACTCTGAAAAGCCAGATTTTGGGACTTGGGCCACGCCCAGTGTCAGTTTCATGCAGCCTTGCACAGCATTTCCGTTTCCGTTGATGATCAAATAAACCAATATGAAACCTAATGCACATTTCCAGGGATTTGTTTTTAAAGCTCTTTTAAAAGTAACTGTAATATTCGGTTCAGGTGCTGTTCTCCTCGTTAGGGGAAGAATGGACCATAAGTGAGGGGGATGAAAGGAAGTGACGGAGGGAGCATGGGGGAAGAAAATGTTAGTTACAATAGAGACGCATAGCAATTCATCCTCTTAGTGTTGCGTCATTATTGTAAGCTATGGTGAACGTGAGCATGTGGAGAAGGCTACAGTTGGCGATGGGAGTGTGGGCCCACGCGCGCGCCTTGGTCTGATGTGGCGGTGAGCTGAAGGCTGTGAGCCAGGAGCAGAGAGGGTCAAGGGTTATCTGTGACACATACACCTACGTCTCAACATAGGGAGAGGGCTCCCTGGGCTGCAGGACGGCCATGGGGAGCATACCTGCAGCCCACGTGTGGAGGAAGCTCCATTCTAGTGCCATCTGGAAAGGCAGAGGTGCCACGGAAGAGAGCGCCACCTCACCTGCCACGTGCCAGGGATGCGTTGAGGAGCAGAAACCTGGTGGGGATCACCACGCTGAACGAGGTGTGAGTAAGAGACATTTGAGCGTGCAACAGAGGTGCAGGCAGGAGGTAGACGCATCATGGACAATGTCAAAACATGTCAGGCGAGGAAATTCCCTCCACCGGAATGGCGTCATCGCCCAGAAAGCCTCAGCAAGCAACAGGCGAATCCCTGGCGTTGCAACTGCGTGCGACATTCGACCTGACAGACACCAGCAACATGGGGCCCAGTTGGTTGAGGTGGCCACGCAACTTCACAGTGTATGCCGCTTCCCTGGGATTCATAGAGGACCAAGGGCAAAGAAGTCAGTTGACCGTAGCAGTCGGTGCATTTGTAAGGAACATACTAACGAACTACCAGAGGAGGCCATCAACTCACGTCTGGAACTAGAGGACGCGTTATCAGGATATTTTGCTCCCCACACAGATGTGGACTACGAGAGGCAGGTCTTCCACTCCACTGTACAAGCGAAAGACGAATCCATGGATGTGTTTGTAATATGATTAAGAGCATGGCACTTCCATCGGTACTCCAATGACGAGGCGTTGAGATCCCAGACTATAGCAGGCTGTGAATCATCGGCATTCAGGAAGAAGTTCTGCAAAACGCCCACTCCATGGAGGAGATTTTGACGATGGTAAGGACGGGCCTGCCTATAGAAGCACAGATAGAGTCAATGGACATATTTAAAATGACACCTCACCCTGCAGAACCTGCTGTGGTATATCGTGTGACATACAAAGTACCCTGCACTTGGGGGCTGTATCTGCATCCCTACAGTCACCCTACTTGCACTTATCCAGCACGTGTTGTCTGCACTTAACCCCCGCACCTCCACCTGTTGGCTGCACTCTTTTCCTATGTCTTAATCCTGACTCGCACTTCTTCTCCTCCCCTCCCCTTTGCACTGTTCCCCTTCCCTCTCCCCCACTTGTGCAATTTCAATGTCACTTGGCCTAGTAAGATCGTTGTCCTCCCTCGTTCCCCCCTTGCCTTGTCGCGCCTTGAAACACTTGTGTATAGGCGCGTTATAAATAAAATATATCATAAGCGTTTTGACAAGTCATGTTACAAGTGTGGATACGAGTTCCCACATGAGGGCGCATGTTCTGTGATGGGGAAAGAATACACGGCATGCAGCGGAGAGAACCACTATCAAGCGAGGAGGACCACATCTGCCCATCCGCTGGCTAAACACAAATGTCACAGGTCAAGGCGGTCATGCACAGATCAAGGTCAGAGGTACAAAGGGCCTACAGGCGGGCCAAGGACAGACGATCTCCAGAGTGCTGGCAACATAATAGAACCAGAAGAAATATCCAATACATGAATGCCAGAGCCAACTCCGGCAGTGAGTTCAGCTCCAGTTCCTCGCAAGAAAATTGGCCGAAAAGGGCCACGTGTATGCACCAGGAACTTAATTGGCAAAGGAGAACATCCCCATCAGGCTCCTGTCCATGAATGATTTTCAAACTGAATTCCTGATTGCCACGTTTCTAAACATCTGGTCCTATTTCGCTACCAGCGACTCAGTTTTGGGGTGTGGGCGGCGGAAATATTTCAGGAGGAGGTGCACATCCCCAACTGTATTAACCACAGTGACGACAAGGATCATCGTGATGACACGCTGCACAAGGTGTACACTCAGTGTACATGGCTCAATAGATAGAAGTGTGAATTTGGAAAGAAGACATTGACGTTTTTGGGTCACATATTTTTAGAATAAGATATGAGGCCTTTCCTACAGAAAGTGGCAGCTCTGAATGAGGTTCCACACCCCCACCATATATTGGACCTCCAGTTGGTCCTGGGTCTTGCAAGTTATTGCACCAATTATCTGGAGGATTTTGCAACACTTAGTGCTCCTCTGAGACACCTCACAAGGAGAAAGTTGAATTCAAGTGGTTTTCCGAGTGTCAAGAAGAATTCAAAGGCACCCGTCGAAAAATCGCATCGGCAGAGGAAATGGCATACTTCGATTCAAACAGATGCACAGAACTCACGGTGGATGAAAGCTCAATTGGATTAGATGCAATTCGCCACAGTTTGACTCAGAGACTAATAGATTTAACATTTAAAATGGAGGAAGAAGTAATGTTCTGTTGTGGTGCTGTTCACCTCGTTAGGGGGAGAATGGACCATAAAGGAGGCAGGAGAAAGAAAGTGATGAAGGGAGCGGGCGGGAACAAAAATGAGTTACAATGGAGACGCAAAGGAATAATGGGTTGGAAATTCATGGCTGTAGTGTTGCATCAACATTACAAGCTCCTTTGAAGAAGGATACAGTAACATGTTTCTTCCAGTCCTTTAGTTCTCGAAGAGAAGAGAAGAGAATTGTGGATTGAAACTTTAAAAGCAACTACTCTTCGCAAGTATACATTGAAACAGTAGTGCAGACCCCCACACCCACAGGTTGCCTGGAAACATGTCTACAGTGCCTGCAGAGATAAAAAACCAGTCCAGGATGCCAACCGCACTGGGTATTATTTGAGGTTGGTTTAGATAGTCAAAATATGGTTTCTGATGCCTTAAACAGGCATAGTTTCTACCTGGACTGGTAAAGGCAGCCCTCAAATCATAGAAGGATGATAGAATGCATATGTGCAGGTTTGCTGTAGTAGAAGGGGTGGCATGTGTGAAACCTGAGGTGTTGATGGGTGCAGGCCGGAAGAACCAGAGTCCTTTGTGCTACTACGATTCTAGGGAGGACGTGCTGGCGACATTAGGGTGTGAGTGTATCCATAGGGGATAACCAGAGTTCTATTAGCTACCAGCTGTGGGATACTAGGAGAGCAACTGGCCTAGTAGGGAAAGCAGCTTCTAGTATGTGAATGTGATAGGCCTAAAGATGTTGCGGGCCATGCAGAGACATCTAAGTATCCTTGTCCTGCCTAATGCCGCGGTGGTGTGGTAGAATTTTACAGGTGTTCAGAATGACCCTTTAT
This sequence comes from Ambystoma mexicanum, assembly GCF_040938575.1. Classification (NCBI taxonomy): domain Eukaryota; kingdom Metazoa; phylum Chordata; class Amphibia; order Caudata; family Ambystomatidae; genus Ambystoma; species Ambystoma mexicanum. Next base: position 1,421,695,346 of record NC_090922.1, on the reverse strand, counting down.
CCACTCCTCAGGAACAGAAAAATCAAGCATCCTGTTTCAGCCAGTTGGATTTAGCACCCTCTAGAGGAGATCTGGAAAACAGCAGCACACATATATAATTGAACCTTCCAGTAGAAGCGGGCAAAAATCAGGCAATTTGACTTTACTCGTTCGCAAAATATGCCCATTTTATGAAATTGAGAAAAATACCTTTCCCATTGTGGGGAATAAATCAGCATAATAGAGTGTTGCGGAATAACAGCCATATAGTTAATGTACCTGGGTGATGGGTCTGGCAAGCGATTCATACGCTGTTCTGCAAAATAGTGTTGTAGATTAGCTCTCTGCAACACCAACCTTTGTTGAGGTTTTTTTTATGACATAGTTGTAAAACCTGGAATAATGTGTAGCTAAAATCAGTATTAGCTGATATTCTTTCTTTTCCAGGATATATGATGGCCTTGGATTTCATGACAGTGCAGTTGTGAACTCATTTTCAGCTAAATCTGTATTTGCCTTTTCCCCAAGCACTTTAGATTTGCTACAAAGATGAACCTTTTATGAGCATTTTTGTTGCAGAGTAAATCTTTTTCACTTGCAGAGAAAAGGCGTAATGTTGGAATAACTGAATGCATTTTCTTTTCCAATATCATCATTTCATACGATGTGGCATTCAGCCACACAATGTTAGTGGCTGAGGCCAATCGCAAGGAGCTCTTTCCTTTCACAACTCCATGCTTAGTACAGCAGGATTGATTACCTGGTGGTTTACAGAGACATCATTACCACCCATGAAGAGATTGGTAATTGATTTGATTACCACACCACACCATTCCCCTATTAATATTACTTTAAGCACCTTCATATCCCTGAATTGCAGCATATTTGATACCCACAAACTTAGGGAGCAAGCTGAAGCCGATATAGCCGAGTATTTTCTGATCATTACAGGTTCTAGATTACAGCAAATGATATGCTATGCAGTAAATCCTACGTTTAGTTTATGCTGTACTGGCTTTATGGTAAAGGGAAGTCAAAGAGAAACATACATTGTGAAGTTAAAATTCTGAATCTAGGAACTCTAAATAAGTGTAGAAATCAGGCCATATGCAAGCAGATACAAGAACCCAAGCAGGCACCATGTACAGCCTTAAATAATGATATGATATGGTATGATGATATGATATGATAAGGCATTCATAACGCGCCTATACACAAGTGTTTCAAGGCGCGACGAGGCAAGGGAGGGGGAACAGAGGGAAGACAGAGACAGTGATCTTACTAGGCTAGGTGTCATTCAGATTGCGCAAGTGCATGGGAAGGGTGAAGTGGGACCTGCAGGGGAGGGGAAAGTGCAGCACATGAGATAATAGAATAAATTACAATAGTAATGTAAGGCCAACAGGTGGAAAGTGCAAGGGCAGAGGGTAAGTGCAGGCATCAGGTGTCAAGTGCAGAAAGTGGGACTGTAGGGATACAGAAAACAGTCACCAAGTGCGTGGGTTGCCAGGAAGGCAGTGCAGGCGTGCGACTGGCGGGGGAGGGGGCCTGGGTCCGAGATCAGAGGGTGGCCAGATAACCAGTGCAGATTCAGTTTCAGCTAGGAAATTAGCTGGGGAGAGGAGGAGAAAAAAAGCAGAAGCAAAGAGAAAGGTTTTGAGGTGCTTCCGGAACCAGAGATGGTGCTCCTCAAGTTTCAGAGGTGCAGGGAGGATGTTCCAGAGGGAGGCCCCAGCCGAAGAAAGAGATCTACCACCAACCGGTTGCTTGGAGAAGCGACTGACCCTGAGGGAGTTGGAGGCAGATGAGCGAAGAGCTTGAAAAGGAAGATATTTAGGAAGAGAGAGTTGAAGGCATTGAGGCCCCAGGCCCCAGAAGACCTTGTGGACAATGCAAAGGGTTTTGAACTTAATCCTTGCACCCACTGGGAGCCAGTGCAGAGATTTCAGTCCTGGAGGGATACGGTCCCTGGGTTTGAGACCAAGGACAAGTCTTGCAGTCCTGTTCTGGATGAGTTGCAGAGGGCGGAGAGTAGAAGCAGGCAGGTTTAGAAAGAGGTTGTTGCAATAGTCCAGCCTAGAGAGAACCAGAGATCTGGAGACAGTGAGCTTCTGGGGGAAGGAGAGGAAAGGAAGAATACATCTAAGGAGGTGCAGCTGGTAGTGTGACTTCTTAGAGACATTGGAGATGCAAGGAGAGAAGGAGACTGTGGAGTCGAAGATGACCCCAAGGTTTTTAGCCTCACAGGTGGGAGTAGGAAGAGGGCCAAGAGAGGCCAGGCAGAGAGTGACAGGAAAGGAAGGTGTGGGTGTGCCGATGAGGAGAATCTCAGTCTTACTGGCATTAAGGCAGAGATCATTGGCGGCACACAACTCCTCTATGGCGGCAAAACAGTCAGAGATGAGAGAGGGGGAAGAGGGGGCTGAGGGGAACGTGAAGATGAGCTGAGTGTCATATGCAGAGCACTGGAAGTTGGGGCAGAGCACGGCAATGCGGTGGGCAAGAAGTGTCAGGTATTGGTTGAACAGCCAGGGTGAGAGGTTAGACACCTGGGGAACACCACAGGTAGAGATAAAGATAGTGGAGAGGAAGGACCTAACTTGAACCTGGGAGGGTCGATCAGAGAGAAAAGAAGCCAGCCACGCCAGAGCCTGATGGGTGATTCCCAGGTTATCGCGGAGACGATTGAGCAGGATGACATGGTTGACCATGTCGAAGGCAGAAGAGAAATCAAGTAAGATGAGGACACAGGGGTTTTGGAATCAAGGTTGGAGAGCAGGTCTTCATGGATGTTCAGGAGAGCAGTTCCCGTGCTTCTGGCAGCTCTGAAGCCAGACTTATGATCATGGAGACAGCCAACAGATTCAGTGTGAAGATTGAGCTGGGAGATGGCCAGGTTTTCCAAGAGTTTGCCAATGTAAGGAGTGATGGAGATTTGGCGATAGTTTAGTTAGCCGGGTAGGATGGGTCGATTATCAAATGTGGGTTACTGTCTAGATTGAAGATATTTGTGCATAGGGATAATAGTGGAGGACTCAAGACTGGCTGATGAAGAGGCAGAGAGATAGAAACTACTGGGAGATTTTGATGGAAGATACAGAAGAGACAATGACAAGTCATGCGGGACCACCTGCAGATTTTACAGATATTTCACAGTCATTTACTCGAAGTAGAGGCAAGTAAAAACCCCTCCTTAACGAGCACATAGATGACCTTAGTCTGGTGTTTATTATGGAAGAGATGAAAATTACTATAGACCAATTAACTGATAGAAAGTTACATGGTACACATGCTCACTGCCCCCCTTGAAGGTATGATTGATTTATATAACTGCACCTACAAAAGATTTGCAACTTACCGCTCTGATCAGAGTGACCGTTGTATCATGACAGGATGCTTTAACATCAGTGTTTTTAAACCAGGGAAAGACACAAAAAATGAAAATCATAGAAACCAACGCAACTGGCTCATTGCTCATAAAAGTTCTGCATGGAAGAATGCATATGTATGTTGGCTGCTTTACTCATAAAGGCCAGTAATGCTTTATTCTTGACAGACATCCAGACATCCAGATATGACTACATACAATGGGTTCAGTCTTAGATTTTGCGGCCTCCTGGGGTGCAACTTAATTTTGAGGTGGGAAAGGCATTCAACAGGGTAAAGTGTGGCTTCCTCTAGGACACCCTGTTACACTTCAGAATAAATAAGAGATTTGGTAATGTATTTGGACAAATATGTTATAAATGAAGGACTCCAATTATCATGAAAGTTCAGAAGTCAGGGCAAGTTACATATTGCAGTCCAACATCGCAGGGATATATTCGATCATCAGCACATTTCGACATGGGCAAATATTTAAAGAGAGAGAAAGGTATTATTTACCCCCCATTCATATTAACTTTAGAACCCTAATATATCAAGGCTGCCTCTTGTTGCTGGGGGGTTGTGATCCGGAACATAATTGGCCAGTTCAGGCCCAACTTCATTCTGGGTGGTTTCATTCACAGCTGCAGGTTTTAAAGTTGCATTTTCTTTTCTCCTTGATTTTACATGTTCATAAAACACAGCAATGTATAGATTCCTTTGCAATACAACTCCTTTCACATAAACATATGTTCAGCATCTCTAAGTGACAAAATACTGATTCTTAATCCTGGAAAGAAAATAAACACAATGCAAAGCCCAAATTCTTTTTTTTCCGTTTCCTGTGACATGCTGCACTAACCATATCAGATTGAAATGTTTTCCATTTAACACAAGTTGTTGGATGCTTTCTGGTACTTGGAAATATGTATCTTGGGCCTTGCCAGTGACTTAGAATATACATTCTGATGGTAGATGGGATGCAAACATCCGACCATCCTACATTCCCTCTTGTCATTTTTCAGATGCTGTGTGCAGGCCACAGTTTGCATGATTGTTTTTAAAGTGGCACTTTTCTTTCTTTGCATACTTTTCTTTGAATAGATTTCCCTACAGCTATTTATCTGGATAATTGACCGGCCTTTGTCAACAAGCCTATATGGTACCTAAGTAATTCTGACTCATTTTTGGAAAAAAGAACGACAGCATCCACATGTAACATGAGAAAAGTGTGAAACTCAAGGAATTAGAAACTTGACTATAAAGGTTTATGACTGCCTGGAATTGATACTCAGGTACCATTTGTTTTTGTTCCAGGGCCTGGATTCCTATTTGCAACTTACATGTGTTTCTGGGTTTGGACCTTATATATACATGGGATTCATTCTGAGCAGTGGTCTAGAGTGGTCTCATCTAAACTGATATCAGAGTCAACCAGACCTTTCCTGAAGGAAGGAATGTAACACTTTCTGGGAATGTATGTCTGCCTCAAAGGGGTAGCAAGTTACTGCAAAGACCCACAGAGGAGGGACTACAGTCAATAAAAAAACAAAAAACCTGCAAGCTGAAGTACAAAGAACTTTAAACATGGCCCAGCATTCACAGGAGTGATAAAAGCCCCAGCCGTGAATTAACAGGATAGAACACCAGATTTTTTTGTTGCTGGGCAGATTAAATGGAGTTGCCATATAATATTTGTAAATAAGAACACAAATGCACAATTTAAATTTTACTTGGGATTAAATGTATTGCTCATAACATCCAAAGGAAAGGTGTTTGTTAAATATTTAGCTTAAAAAGTCATCTCACATGGACCTAAAACAAGAAAGTTTTGATGTTATCTTCATTATGTAAAGTACTCGAATGTGGATATTGACACTCAAAAATGAGGCACCAACGCCATTTATATATCCTAGCGTCCGTGCTGGAGAGCTCACTACTTTGACATGGAATAACAATTTGTGTGTAAAGGTATCAGAGTGAAAAAGACAGAGATTCATACCACACAGATTCAATGTCGTGAATAGACCAGACAAGCATCATTTAATTTCTCTGAGTGACAGCAATTTAATGAACCAATTAGTAACATGATTATATGTGTGGAATATGCTGTTTCAGAAAATTACTATTGTTTAATATTAACATCTCCAAGATGACATCACATCAGATGGGAGGGACACTGGGTTTAGAAGTTACTCCCATTAGACTGCTCTCTTCATTAAAATGACTGTGAAGAGGTTGTTTAGTGTTATGTCAATTTTTGGAAGAATGCCCAATCACATATATTAACCAATTAGATTTGATAAATGATAGACAACTTGATGAGGTGAGCTCTTTAAAAGTTCAAACCCATAGATACTAGGGACAGACAGACACTCGCTCTCTGACTGATGGAGTGGAAGAATGCGAGAAAAGAGAATTGATGACAACAGAAACACGAATGGAATAGATTGCCTTCATTTTTGGACCCATTTTATGGATTTTCCATCAGAGCATTGGAAGAGACAGTGGACAGGTCACAATACAGAAAGAGAGAGACCAGGCCTTGGAGGGCAGCTGACCTCCATCTTTCTGACTGATGCCCACCTGCTCCTAGAGGTGGATAATTTAACCAATCATTAAGAAGGTGCCCACCCATCTTCGAGACAAAAGGATCTCATATTTAAGGCAGTGATTGCTTAAAGAATAAAATATTAAACCCTGTACCCTGTCATTTGCAGGTACTAAGGGTGGGGTATATACATTGACTGTACATCTTGGGAAATAGATAAATATTTCAATGGTGTATGTGCTTCTGGAATCATAGAGTTGATCAAATAGATCCTACAGTGTGTATCTCTTGACATCTTCCCTGAGCAATGTACAAGCACAGAAGAGCAAAGGACATCTCACTAAGTAGATACCTAGGACAATAAAGCAATTAAATTAATGTCTTGGTTAAGTCATGTAGCTGAATTCTATTAATGGTGCTGATCCATTCAAGACAATGGGTAAAGGGTTATTAACCACTACCTATTTTCCTGCCTTTAAGTTGCCCATTGAAGATGATAAATGAACACTATCACATGTTAAGGCAATAGAAACACCACTGAAGTTAGTTTAGCAAGCAGATGCTTTCATGGTATAAGTGATGCAGGAATTGTTAAGTAACTTGTCTTGCAATTGAGCATTTTATTACCCAGTTTGTATATCTGACAGGTTCATTGAGGGAGGAAATGTTTATTCGCAATTAATAAGTTTTACATCTCACTATTGAGGGCCAATTAATTGAAGAAGGTGATAGGTTTGATTACCTAGGCAAGAGATTTTCGAGTAATGGCACTTGGAACACACAAATAGACAAAGCAATAATGAGCCTAGACAGAGTGAGCAATGCTATCTTAAAACTGACTCATATGCATGGGAGTGGTGCTTTATCTGCCACTCTACAGGTTTATGATATGCAGGCCAGGTCTACAGCAGTTAATGCACCCGAAATTTGGGAATATACCAAAACTGCAAAATTACAGGTAGTGGAGAATACATTTAAACACAAGTCTACTCTCCTTCAAAGTCGCACCTCAAACCTGGCCAAAATCATAGTGTTAGCTCAATCTAATATTCTGGATGTGAAAGCCAATCACCTTGTTATATACTGGGTGAGCATTTGGGGCTCTCCTGATCTGTTGAAGTATAGAGAAGCATTAACAGCCCTCTTGTCCATGTACCGAGGAATGGAAAGTCCTTGGTAAAAGCATGTTAAGGCAGAGTTCATGTACATGGATTTAACACCTCTATGGACTAACACTGCATTAATCAATGGCCACACCAAGAAATTATTTTGGGATGCGTTTGCAACTAAGTTGGTACCAAGATAGATAGCTACTTTGGTTTCTTGTCCATGCCTGAGAATATCTGAGTTGTAAATTGGCTTCAGGCCAAGAAAGGTACTTAGACAACACAAATCTTCCATATTCAGGCTCACTTTATATAAGACACAGTTTTGGCACACTACCTTTATGTTCACAGCTATACAACTGGAATGTTACTGAATCAGAACATTGCCCAGTTTGTACTGCAGAGAAGGAACATTTTGGACATTTTCTCTGTCTATGCCCATACTATGACTACGACAGAAGGTGTTATTTGAAACCTTTACTATTAAACTATAACATTATACATTTATCAGATGTTAGCCCTGTCGAAATCAACCACAGATGATCTGATTGTATACACATTTTCAAAGTATATCCATCATGTTTTTGTCCCTTAGAAGGAGTCAACTTTCCCACTCCAAGATCTAACATAAGGAGTACATTGGGAATGCATTTTCCCAGCATCGGAATACGAAATAGGGATCATGTTTCATGATGTAGGGACTGGTCTAAACTATATGCAGAGGAGCACTTATGGCAACAATGATTTTAACACTGTACTGTAATATTCTTTGATACGCTGTGTATATAATGCGTCTAATTCTCTATTGTTTTATGAATGAATCCAAAAGAAGCATATGTAATGAATGGTGTGCAGTGAAAAAGTCGAAAACATTATGTCGAAAGTCATAATGTTGAAAAAGAAAAATCGAATTTCTTTTTCCCGAATGTTTTATTTTTTTAATTTATATGTTTTTTTTGGGTTCTGCACTAAAAAAAAGGGGTAAAACAAAAATAAAATAGAAAAAAGGGGGCTTGGGGGAACCCCCCCATTTCGAACAAAAAATAAACCAAAAAAGACATTCGAAATGTATTATGTATTATTTATTATTTTCGACATAATGTAATTCGGTAATATCACTATAAACCGTAATGAATTAGATATTGTATTAAATGATAATTTTAGCCCAAGCTCTCATTCACTGTTCAACGCCTGGGGGATGCACACTCAGGATAAAACGTGAAGTTCTCTTCCATAATAATCCCGTTTTGACCATTGATCATTTTCATAGATGCATACTTTGTGTATGCTTAAAATGATTCACTGTATTTCCTTTTCATGAATAAATAGAACTTCTGTGCAACCCTGTGTGTTTCTTGTCCCGAAGTGTGAAGAATGCTGTATGGATTCAATACTTTTACACTGTGGATCCAAGGATCCTAGGTTTATAAAAAGAAATGTATTCAATGCAAATTGTGCATGCCGTGCGTGATTAGGAGTAGGTGCAATTATCTTCCCAATATGATCAAAGAGCTGTCATCCTGAAGTGCCAACATCTAAAGATTGTTTCCAGAATAAAACGGTTGATTTTAAATGTACTTATCGGTCGGAAGATGGCATTGATTTCCCTTTTTCCAAATGGTTTCGCCTATGGAAATCTCCAGCACAACATATGTCTTAAAGCATGGCCTAGAGGCCCCTAGATTCCCAAAAAAGAACTGCCCAACTTCAGTGCTGTGCACTGGCTTAAAGGCCAGTAATGTTTTCAGAGAGTAGAGTGTCCTTTACATGGAAGCGTCCTTTTCTTTTAAAAAATGATATTGGACCTCATTACGAGTTTGGAGGTAGCAATGCCGTTTTTAGTGGCATGGCTACCCCCAAACTCGGGTGTGGGTCCCGCAAAAGCAGTGGTCGAAGTGAGCGGGAGCGGTCGGGAGCGGTGCTCCTCTACTTTTTTAAATTACCTTTTACAGCTCCTATACTTTTATTTTAAAAAGAAACCGTTCCTGAATGGTTTTGTATTAAAATATAAGTGTAGGAAGAAGTTGTAACTTGCCCTTTCAGTGCACTGCACTGAACGTTCCCTTAAACAGCAGGTGCAAGTGTTTGGTGGTGTGTATTGTGTGTGGGAGGGGACGTGATGATGGGGTTTGAGGGGAGTGGGTGCAGGCCAGCAGGGAACATAATTCCACTACTTCCTTTCGTACACTTCGACCACTGCGCAAAAGGGGACTTACTGGGCCATTCCAACCTTGGAGGGCCCGGTAATTCTCTTTCACGGGACCCGGACCCGGTACGTCCCCATTCCCATTTGAACCCCCATAGGGCTCAATGGGAATGGGGAGGATGCTAACAACGGGCCTGTTGTTAGCATCCTGTACTGCTAGTGGGTCCCGCTCTGCACGTCTGGTCTGGCCAGGCGTCCAGAGTGGGACCCGCTGAAGACCTCGTAATGTGGCGGCCCGGAATGAACGGTGCTGGTCCCTTACTGGCAACGTTCATTCCGAGCCCCCAGCCTCGTAATGAGGCCCATTGTTTTACTTTGGGTGGTTTTAAATCAGTACATCAAGTGATGTCCTACCTTGATAACCTCTGAAAGAGAGTTTGGGTAATCTCTCCATTCTGCAATCTACATAATAAATGGTCCCAATTATGTCCCCACTTGAAAAGTGCTGGAAACAACAGGAGAGAGCTATATACCAGCTTTTTCTGGAATAGAATTCACACAGAAGCGGCCACTGCAGTACATACCGTGAAATGCGTTTAGAAAGAAGTAGTTTAATATTTGAAGCCTGATTCTCAAATAAAAGCATCTGAAATGCACAGACACACACACACAGTCTGAGCATTTGAAAATCATCAATATGGAAAATCAGGTTTGCTGTGGTGCACTGCACAATATTAAAAAAACACAAGCTGTTTATGTAGGTGTGACAAATCAACTTCCGGGGAATCATTGGTTAAGGGGAGAATATTGGTTTCTATAGCACCAATCATCACCACACCTCTAGTACACCTGAATGGATCCACATAGATTGAAATAACATGCAAATTATAAACTTTTTGATAACGTGGATGGAACGTCAGGCTTATCTAAAAGAGGTCATTGATCGTTGATTAGTTGCAACACAGCGAAAACACAATTATTACCCAATTATCAAAGGAATGTCCAATCAAGGATGTATTTAAAATATCTACTTTATTAATCACAACAGACAGTCTGACAACACTACGAAATACGACCCACCCTGTAAAGGAATGCAGAGGATAGACAGTTTCAAAGAAGAAAAAGGGATGCACTCTAGATACTGACAGGAGGGGAGACGGTATGGTTAATAACCACAACAGTCTGCTATGGTTTCTTGGCTTTGGCACAAAGGGATCAATGGGTCTTAAAATGTCACTAGGGTCCTTCTGGAAAGGACCAGTGGGATAGAACCATAATGTAACTTGTGCTGTACCTTGTGCTGTAAATGTTGTTGGTGCTCGACAGGGTCGAGTCAACTACAGGGCACCTTACAGGCTTCTGTGGCAGAGTTAGAGATGGGAGTCTCTGCGAGGCTCAGGTGGCACAATGGTACGATGAGCAAAGCTGGACGAACGGCTGCAGGTTGGCCTAGACAGTGGCTCAGGGTCAGGTATCATTGTATCAGTGCTGATCAGCAGTTCTGAAGCACTGGTCGAGACATCTTGGATGTCTTTAAGCTAAGCGGGTTGGCAACGATCAGTGTTGCTGTTCGTTGTGGATCAAGGAACTCAACTGGATCGAAAATGTGCTTTAAAGCGGATGTCAGCAGAGGCTTGTAGCGGCACTTCCCCGAGCTTCTTCAATGGGCTTGTGTCATCCTTTAAGGTGGATGACCCAAAGCTGAGGAGTGTGTTGCACGCAGCTACCTTGTCCTTGGTTTTAGGTTTAGAGACTTTCTGGCAGTACCTATCCAGGAATCTTGCTGCACAGCATAGAAGGACAAAATCTGTGCTGGCTCCGTATCGGTTCTTGATCGGCTGGAGTGTCTTCTGAATTCTGTTTTTCTCTCTGTTCCCTAGGAGAGGTTTAGGGAAGGGATCTTGCTTTCCTCTTTTAATATCCTGGATTGCCTTCACTGGTGGAAGATCTAATGTGGAATGTACCTTCAGCTAGGGTACAAGGTTGAGTTCTTCTTGTAGTTGCTTGAAAAGTCTTCAGGTGACCTTCAAAAAGAGGGGCTAAGCCCTCTTTTGAAGCCAAGTGGGCCGCAGTGATTGGAAAAGCCTACCTTAATGAACTAATCCTGGGGTCCCAACCAACAATCTCCTGTATGCGTACGGTCATAACCAGAGTGCTTTGCAACTGGAAAGGTAAAGGGGTGAAAACAGGAACAAGGTGAACCCCAGAACTAATATAGTGAAACCCTTCACTCAACAGAAAGATCTCTCGGCTCGCTCCCTTGTGTTACTAAATCCCATTCATCTTCCTGTCTGTTGTGTTCAGAGAGTATTTCTGGTTAATGGTCCTCTCTATGTGGTCCCTATTAAAGTGACAGGTCTCCCTTAAAGATGCACCGAGCTCAGACTCTCTGGCAGATGTACAGAACATTTTAAAGTGGCTGGTGGAATCTGTGCCGATGGTATTGAAAAAAGATTGAGGGAGTTCATTCCTCTCCTGGAATACTAGGAGTTTCAGCCACTTAATCACCCAGAATGGATCGCTGCCATATATTAGTAATTACACTTGTATTTGCCTGCAGAGGGTTTGGCTGACTGCCCCATTAGTATTAAATGGATATACAGTGTTCCAATCTCTCGCTAAAAAAGGGGAACGGGGAAGACCTTTTGGGGCATTAATAGTTGGCATCCAGCATAATGTTAAATCACGTTGCATAGAAACTAAATCAGATGATTTTGTGATTGCTATCGAATTAGTTCTGTATATCGAGAATAAGACTGAGAGAATGTTAATCCACCTGGAGACACCCAAACTGTAATTATTTAAGAGACTCTCCATGACATTATGATCAAATGGACTTTTAATCAGGAAAATAAATCTGTAATGATTCTTGGGGACTTCAATTGTCATATGTCTGCAGGGGAGGGAACCATGAGTAATCCAGATTTAAGACCTAAGAGTGTAATTATCCTTAAGAAAGTGGACCCCGTAGGACAGTATTAGTTTAGTTTTTTTTTAATTGTGGGACATGGAAATGATCAATGGCAGAAACTCTAATGATTGTCCCTGTCAGTTTACTTGGGAAAGTAGTGGTTCTAAAAGTACTTTGGATTATATTTTGGTGACCGCAGACCTAGCTAGCCGGGTGAAGGAAAATACCTAGAGCGATCACGCCACACTTGGGTTAACTTTGAGTGCTGATGATGTAAATCATACTGTAAAATCCATGGGGGACCTGAGGATAAATAATGCTGCAACATGTATCTCTTGGTCTGAGAAAAATATAGCAAAAGTGGTATCTAGTTTCTCATTAGACCCTCATAGAGACACCAGCCGATTCCATGCCATGTCCATAGATAACATTGAACATTGGACTTCTACACTTGCAATTGCGCATGCTACTGCTGGAATAGGAGGGGCGGTAGTAGGTCTTAACAAGAGTAACCCTTTTGATGGCGAAATTAGAGATGCAAAAAGGCAACTTAGAGCAGACATAAGGAAGGCAAGGAAAACATCTATGTCAATTAAATGTTATCTTTCTGTGTGTAAAATACTCTAGGGTAAGTTTCAGTCTTGGTTAAGACAAAAAAATATCTAAAGAAATTAAATCAATGGCAAGAGACCATAAGGCTACTATGCACCAATAATTCTCGTAACATCTGGGCACTGCTTGAAGAAGTGAGAAGCAACAGGACAAATTCAATACTTAACCCTATTAATTCCCAAAATGTGAACAATTCCTGAGGGATCGCAATATGCCAAGCAATGTCGAGGCAGCGGAAGCTGACAACACTATTCCTCCTAGGACTCCTTTTAAAGTAACGATTGCTACGCTTATTGATAAGATACATAAGCTAAAACCATCTAGGGAACCTGGTCCTAAAGGCCTGGCAAACATCACTCTCAAATGTAACCCTACATTTTGGGCTGAACTGCTAAAGATTCTCTACGAAAAAATCATGCTCGAAGGCAGAATACCCTGTTCAAGGCAAACAGCCACACTTATATCAGTTCATAAGAACGGTGATAAGAACGACCCTAGCAACTAAAGATTGTTATCGATGCTAAGGAAAATATATTTAATTGCTTTCAGAGTGGTTTTAGGAGGGGCTCTATGAGACACAATCTGATCATCTTAAACACCTTGTGTACTGCGGCTAGGAACAAGGGGAATCCTCCCATGTATGCGTTATACGTAGACTTTAAGGTGGCCTTTGATCTGGTCCGCAGAGATATTTTATGGGCTAAATTAGAGTCACTTGGTTGCCTCCACGGCCTGCTATACTATCTTAGGCTCCTCCATCAGAACAATACAGTTTCCCTGAAATTGGATCGTCAAGGGCACATGACCACCCAAATTGAACAAAACAGAGGAGTCAAGCAGGGCTGTGTCAGGGCCCCGACTCTATACAATCTGTTTACGTATGATTTAACGGCTGCAATTTGAAAGGTACATAATTGCCCCCCTAAAATTGGTGATAAGTCCACCTTGCACACCATACTTAAGATGATGATGGCAGTGGCTCATGTTGCAATTTAGATAAGAGAGCCAGTTTGGGGATACCTGGGAGGAACTTCTGGAGGCACATCTCCCTGGTGAAAGAAATAAACATGATGCCAGACAAATGGCCACATATAGATTCTGAAGAAGATGGATATCAATTCAGATTAGTATTAGATGATTTTTCTGACGAAACTAGTTAAAGGGAAGGCTAATGTCATGATGTTGGGAACAATTACAAAAATTAACAAGAATGCTTAGTGCTGTGTTCCGCTAATCACACTCTAGTCGACGATTGATATTTAGATGTTTTGTGCATTGATATGTATTTGCACAATTTTTGTGTGTGTTTTGTGAATCGGCAACAAGGATAAGAAGCTGTGCGATGATGATATCCGTAGTAGACGGCAGGACGTTTTCTTGATACGCTTGAAGGAGCTTATAAAGGCTTAAAAAAGTGGGTGTGCATGTGAATGTGTTGAGTGAATGGACTATTTATTTGTTCTTTTTTTGTGGGCATGAGATTCTATTGTTGCATAGTCTTATTTGGGTGTGTTCAAAGATGGATGACGGTGAGGGTTTGATGACATCAAATTGCAAAGAACAATGTGGGCATCCACAACCAACTATTGCAAGTGCATGCTCTCGTGTGATCAGTGCCTTTTATAAAGGCGTGGGTGTATAAGGATGAAGCTAGTGAAAATGTCAAGGGTTTCGTGAATAGTTACAAACATATCTTGATTGCAGGATTTGCACATGTTTAACAATTGTTGGTATTTGTGAAGTCATATGTTGCACTAAAATTGTATTTGCACAGGCAGGATCCAATAATGCATTTCTTTGGCACGTATGCCCTTTGTTTACTCTTGTAGTATATTGTCTAATACATATTCTATTTTAAAATGATTATATTTTATTGAATAATAAATAAAATATTTGTATGATTGTATATAGTCCCTCTATCTTGACCAGTCAATCATTCTTTCGGTTCTCCAGCAGATGAATGGTCTAATTGCTATTCATTCAAATTAATTATTTTGAATTGTGTGCTGTTTCGTGCGACACCACATTGTATTAGTAGCATTGTTGACACCAGGTGTTCACGAAGTAAGGGGTATACCCATCCATAGTCTAAGATGGACAGACTATATTACAAGCCAGTTACCAAACTGTACAGCACTTTGCTTTTTTTTAGATTATTGTTGGTTGAATTAATCACTGGCATATTTTTCAAATATTTTTTTTATAGACCTTCCAGACTATCAAACAATGCCTTCATGTTTATCATTTTGGCGTGCCCTAATATCAACCATGTGAAAACTCTGGGTACAGTATATTTTTCAAAGGATCTGTTGTTGATAAGAACATGGATGTTAAATTGTGGATTTGCAATATCCAAGATTGACAAAAGAGCCAGGGATGTCTCGGAGGACATGAGGGGCAATGGATTCCGTGTCTGCAGCATGCACTTCACTGAAGATATGTACGAACAATAAAATTTGACCAAAAAGCAATGCCAGAGAATCCTTTGCAAAGTACTTCCTAATGTTGTTCCAACTGTATTTCAGCACACACTGAGTCAGGTGAGTAGTGAATGTTGTGTTGAAAGATTCATCTTTGTGCATATAAACACAGTTCTATGTGTATGTATATATATATATATATATATATATATATATATATATATATTACAGGGACGCGGTAGAGTCCATGTAGTTATGGTTAAGTTGGTGTTTCCATAGGAAGAGAATTTTTTGGGTGGCTTATAACTTCGCTCCCTCTGGACGAATCCTCACCAAACTTTGCATAAAAAGTATATGGCCCACTCTGAATGCCTTTGCAAAGTTTGGTGAGGATTCGTCCAGGGGGGGAAAAGCTATAGGGGGGGTCCCAAAACTTGTGTTTTTTCCTATAGACATAATGGGGAAAAAATATGCGCACGGCCACAGGCCAAACCGCTGGACGGATTTACACCAAATTTGCGGCAGGAGCGGGGGCTTGGTCCCGAAAGCGTGCTTTTGCAAATTTGGTGTAAATCCGTCCAGTAGTTTTTTTATAAAATGACCAAAAGTTAAGGCAAAAAAATTAGTGATATCTGTGTTCGCTTCGCGGACGGACTTCCCTGTTCGCTCCGCGGACAGCACCCCGATTGGCCCATGGCCTTGCGTCATGTCCGCGGACATGCGACGTGTTCACTGATTGGACGGCGAGGGGCGTGGAGCGCGTCAGATTTTCTGTGGCGTTCGCCATCTTGTATTCGCCGTCGACCGCGTACAGCGCGGTGAAACGTGGATACAAAATTGTATTTAGTGCCGTGTGTTGGTGTGTAAGAGTGTTTGGGGAGGGTGGAGGAGAATGAGATAGGTTCAAAGTTTTTTTTTTATGTGCTAGACGTTTTTGTTGTGTTCGATTTGTCCGCGGAGAACACGGCTGTTCTGACATTTTGTAAATAAACTAAATGGTGGGGTGTTTAGAGGACGGAGCATGTGTAAAAATTAGCTATCAACACTCGCGGTGTACTTAATTGTTCGTAAATACACAAACTGGGGGTGTCCTCAGGACGCTGTCCGTATTGTAATCTGTCTAGTTGAATGTGTTCTAAGAACACTCGCGTTGTCCCGAAATGGTTGCAATTACACAAAATGGGGGTGTTCTGAGAACGTTGTTTGTATTGTTCGTTGTCAGGGTGAAAGTGTTTTAAGACCACTCCTTTTGTCCGCTAATAGTACAATTACCATCAACCGACTTTTTGTCCACTAAGGAAACGATAAATCTGGCTGGTGTGCGCCGACATTATGTGATAATCCTATGACTGGTGCTATTGACCTGGCTGACTTGCTTTTGCGACACTAAATCATATCTCCCGCCCCTAAGCCTGATATTATCAAAGCATTCATATTCCCCGCCTCTTCCGTGAGGTTACAGGGTGCGTCATCAAATGCGCCCAGTCATCTCCAGTCCTAAGTGACTTTACACAGAACCCGGAAGACAACACATATTATGTCACAACACAGCGCGCCACAATTCGGAATATGAAACAGTGATTTAAAAGCAAACAGCAAGATTGTAAATTTTGTAAAGTACATTTATTTGACATCAAATGTTTAGAGAATATTCAGCAATTTGCATTTGTCTTTGTTGTCAATCCGCAAAAGTTCATGTTGAGGCACGCGATGTTCCTTTGTGGTACAGAGGGTGTTAGATCAGCTTACAACTCAGTGCGCCACAATTCGGAATATGAAACTGTGGTTTAAAAGTAAACAGCAGGATTGTACATTTGGTAAAGTACATTTATTTCACATGAAATGTTTAGTGAATATTCAGCGATTTGCTATTGTCTCTGCTGTCGATCAGCAAAAGTTTATTTTGAGCCACACGTTGTTCCTTTGCGGTAGATAGGCTGTTGGTTTATGATAAAAGCAGTAAATGGTCGCTCTGATAATCGGAAGGTTGCTCCAACAACGAGCCATTAGACCATCCTATTGGTTGGTATGTTGTTTGTAGCCGCTAGTACTGCGTAAGGGCATATTGGTCCTTTTGTGATTTGTGACATTTGTGATGTCATCTTTGATGTCCTGAGTATTAGTGTTAGCAGTGCACGGTGGCGCGAGTTATGGTTGCTTATCTTACCATAACTGCCAAATTTCAGGGGTTTTTCGGTGAGGTAAGCAACCATAACTCACGCCACCACCGTAAACTGCTAAAACTAACACCCAGGACATCAAAGATGACATCACAAATGTCATTGATGTCATCACTGATGACATCACACGTGCATTTACCTATCATGAAAAGACTGTACAAGGGATTCTTATTGTAATGTTAATAAAAAAGTGTCAAGGATCATTGGAATAAATATCATGAGGTACGTAGTGCATTAAGCAATGCATTAATCCAAATAGCATTGTATTAGGAAGTTTTTTTCCAATATACTAAGGTACACATGTAGTAACATAGGCATAGTGTGCAGCAGACATGATGAACATGCAATATTGATAATCTTGCCATGTTAAATACTAAAATTATAAATGCTTTCTTATTAGAGTCTTGCATACTGTGAAACATTTAATAAGTACCTAATCAAACCCACTTACTACATTATTGCATTACTGCACACAAAACACAAACAGACAACAACACATACAAATATAGCTCATACAGTGAATGTAAAGTAAACAAAAAACAGCAGTATTACCCGACAATCTTCATAACCTAACTGATTATCTTCATGCACAGAAATGATTGCTCTGCTTCAAAGTTACTTATTGTGCAGCAGAAGACCGGGTAAAAAAACTAAGTCACACGGCCGCTCTCCTTTTAACTCAACCTGGGTTGTGAAGTTAATCCAAGTTCAGAAGTATTGAATTGTGTTGTCAAAATTTGATTCAAGTCTTCCAATAAATGAGTCGCTGTTGTGTTTCACAAATGGTAATTTATCAAAAACAATCTAAAAATAGAACAGTCAGTAATAATTTCTTAGTGAGGAAGCAGCTTCCAACACCTTATGAGTGAAACAGACTTAATATGCCAATGCATTTCGGAAACCTATTTCCTTCATCAGGGCTAGTCTGTTGTTAAAACAATCAAATGCATAACAAAATGTGGATTTCAAAAGTGACATATTGCAGGGGGTGTGACATACCATTATAATGTATGGAAATAGCAAAAAAAGGAAGAAACATACCATCCGGTCGAGGTTTCAATAATGGGAAGAGTATAGGGGAGAAAAAGAGAAATGAGAGAAAACAAATGTAAAATGCTAGTTAAAGTAAACCGCTCAGAGTGTGTGGCAAAAGGTGGAAAAGAATGAAACCTTTACCTGTGTGGTGTGGCAGGTATCAAATGAAAGCAAAACGGTGTTGCTTAAGTGCTGGTGGCCATTAATGGCATTCATGTAATTGCCCGTTGTCCCTTTGCAGCTAAATGCAAGGTGATGAAGCACTTGTTATTAAGACTCGACGTGCAGTGTTATTCACAGAGATCCTTAGTGGGTAAAGGACATACCCTGGACTGCACGGGTGGTCGCGGCTCTTGTGAGCGCAGACGAGCAACGCCTCTGTCTGCCAGGTAGCCACGTTGAATCGTTGCTACGCCAATGGTACTCTTAAGTACCACGTGATCGCCTCGCATCCCTCATAGGTGCGGGGCAATTGGATAAAACAACCACTGATTTTGAGGGTAACGGATTGTAATATGGTAATCTAATCAATTTTAGGACATCGTGAGGTATTACCATTAATTTACATGGAGTAACACAGATTACAATTAAAATAGAAATAGAAGAACCCCTGTGTGATCAGGAGAAGTTGAAATTGAAAAGAATAGCAACAAGGATCAAAAGAAAGGGGGAAAGCAAATAAATATGAGGGAGACTCACTGATAGATCTAGAGTAATGTAAATAAATTGGTCATCATTGTCGCGGGAGGTGACGCCAGAAGGCGGCACCTTGGGTCCCAGACGGTTTGTCCGGGAGGTGCGACAAGGCTGCAGAAGCCGGATAATACATGAGAAATAGGTGCAAATGAAAAACACACTACAAAAGGGTAAAAAAGGATGTTCACATGTTCACAATGGTACTAATGGTCAAATAAATAAACAAAACAGCAAGTGAGTATAGAGTGTTAAATCACACTCACGCAAAACTAAAGTACAAATTAAAATAAAATGAAAATAGAATGCTCAAAACGTCATACATGATTAGGAAACAGTGGTGGACTACGGATGTTGCATAAGTATAAACAGTGTTAGGATAAAGAATCTATTCAAACAGGAAATACATCACATTTCAAATGAAGCAATAGTAATTAATTTCCTCGTTAAGACCATTAGGCGTTAGGCTGCCGAGTTTGTCAATCCAAAAGGTTTCCCTGCGGTTAAGTCGCAAACCCAAATCTTCATGTGGGTTGTTTTTTGCCAGAACCTCAAGGATCAGAAATCTTATTTGTGTTAGGCTGTGGTGATTTGCGACCCAATGGCGGGCCACAGCAGAGTTGGGGTTAGCATTGCGGATGCAGGACCGATGTTCATTCCACCGTGTTTTGGCTGGCCTGGTGGATTGGTCCACATAATACTTCCCACATGGGCATTTGATGCCATAACTGATGTTGGCACTGACATTGCTTTTAATTACCAAGTTGCAGTTCTTGCAGTGGAGACAGGGATATGTTCCAGTGCGTTGAGTGATGGGTTCTTTCGATGGTGGTCTTGTGTGCACAAATTCATCCCTGAGATTTCTACTTCTTTGGTAAGCGAAAACTGGAAGTTCACTGAACAGGTTGTGTAACCTTGTGTCATTCTTGAAGATGCTCCAGTGTTTCTTGATAGTTTTTTTGATTTTGTTAATCTGCACAGAAAATTTAGATACATATACTGGCGATTTGAGCTCTCTCTTGGTTTTCTTGGGAGTGGACAACAGAGTGTCGCGGTCTAAAGCGTTAACCCTTTGGGCTGCTGAATCCAGTTCCTCTCTTTTGTAACCACGTGCTAAAAATGTCTCTTTCATTTCATTTTGTTGTGCAATGTAGTCTTCTGGGTCGTTGACAATCTTTTTAACACATAAAAGTTGGTTGAATGGGTGATTCTTGAGTAGGCTAGGTTGATGAAAGCTCAAGCGGTGCAGTAAGTTGTTGCGGTCGGTGGCTTTCCGAAAAAGGGTCGTGCTGTAACCTGTTTCATTCTTCTCAATCTTGACATCGAGGAAAGTAATCTTGTCGTGTGATATTTCTCTAGTAAACTGAATACACCTGTCAATGCTATTGAGGTACTCGAAAAAGGCATCAAATGCTATGTGACTACCTCTCCAAACTCCAAAAATGTCATCAATGAATCGTGTCCAGAGATGAATGTCTTTGTTCCATTCATGTTTGCTGAGTACATGATCCGTCTCAAATTTGTACATGAAGCAATTGGCGTATGAGGGCGCCATGGTGGCGCCCATTAATGTACCGGAGGTCTGTAGAAAAAATTGGTTAGGGTATTGAAAGTATGAATTCTCAGTGATGAATTGAAGAAGGGTCAATATAAATTCTTTCTGTGCTCGGACATCGGGTGTTTGCAATAATAGCCATTCGACCGATTCGATTCCCAGGTCATGCGGTATGGAAGTATATAAGCTCTTGACGTCAAAGGTAAACATAAGGTGATTTTGGTGGAAAGTTGTGGAGTTGGTTTCTGTATAAAATGGGTAGTGTCACAAATGTAAGTAAGGGTTTTCTGTATCAGCGGTTGTAGGAAAAAAACGATGTAGACGCCTAGTGGTTGGTTGATACTATCCATGCCTGCGACTATGGGTCTTCCAGGTGGTTTAGTAAGATCTTTATGGATTTTGGGTAATGTATAAAAGTTTGGAATTCTGGGGTGGTTATTGTTAAAAAATGTGTACGTGTGTTTGTTGATCCAATCTAATTCTAAGGCTTTGTCCAGTAGTGTTTCCAGGTTCTGTTTTATGGAAATGGTCGGGTCATGCTCCAAAGTGGAATATGTAGTTTGATCTTGTAGTTGTCTCATGCACTCTGAGTTGTAGTCAGCTGTGTTCAAGATAACCAAAGTGCCCCCTTTGTCTGCGGGGCGTATTGTCATGTTCTTATCACTGTAGAGCTCCTTAATGAGTTTCATCTCATGAGGTTTGAAATTCTTATGTGGAGGAGTTTTGTAGCTGATACGTTCGAGATCCCGAGTGACCAGTTTCTCAAAAATTTCAATAGACGGTACTATAATGGACAGTATGAATCCGCTCTTTGCTCTGAATTCTTGAAAATCAGGTCTGTTTGCTGGATTCTCTTGGGTTTCTAATTCTTCAAAAAAGACCTTCAGTTTCAACTTTCTGACAAATTTGTAAAGTTCGATCTTGGTGTCGAATAATGTCGTGTCATAGGTAGGTACAAAACTTAGTCCCTTCTGTAATGTGTTCTCTTCCGGCTTACTAAGTTTCCTGTCGGAGATTTTGATAACTAAGTTTTCCTGAGCTGTAGTTGTGTTTGAGGTTTGTTCCTTAGATTTCCTCCTCCCTCTGCAGGTTGTTTTGGGTGGGCACCTAAAAAAGCTGAAGTTGATGGTACTTGTGTAGGAGGATTAGTTGTTTGGTTAGAACCCTCTGCTGTTTGTTCTGTAGGGGTTTCTGAATCCCTGTGTGCCTCTGAGAAAGAGCTGGAGGTGTTGTCCGATGGATATTTATAGAGCTTTTTGGATACTACTGGTCCATACTTCTCCATTCACGTATAGACTTCTTTGTTGATGTAATCATAAGTGTCTCGTTTGCATTTTTTTTTTTTCTGTTCCAACTCAGTTTTGTAGTCCTCAAGTCTGGTGTTGATGTCTGCCAGAATGATGTTGTATTCCTCTTTTCCTAATGAGCCAACTAGTTCTTTTTCAATGTCTTGGATCTCCGTATTCAGAGAGGTCAGATTCTTTGAAAGTTCTTGGATGGTCAGTAAAATCAGGTCTAAAGAGCATTTGTTTAAGAAAGCCTCCCACTTGCAAACTTACTCTTTACTCTCCTTACACAAGGTGGGGTGGGGTTGTATGCGTAGGCCTCTAGGGAACTGTTGGTTTTTAAAATAACAACCCAAGGTAATCACATGTAGTTTCCTGTTGATTTCTTTGCGTATTAGATACTCTTGCTGTATGATCCGTTTGGCTGGATCTTTTGGTGTGGTCCCATGCGTACCAATTGACGTTTCACTAATTAGTTCGAGAATTGCAGTTGCTTCCCCTGTGGAAAATCCTAGGGTTTCAGCACATTTTGATGAAAGACCTTCGATATCCTCAAACGACATATTATTTCATATATAAAGTGCTAAAGTCAACAAATGTGTGCATCTACTGCTGTGTGTTTCACAAAGGGCAAGAAAAAGATCAAAGAGAAAAATGAGTGGGCACCACTTTGTAGAAATAAATTGAGATTAAATCATGTAAAGTTTCTGTAGTTACATGTGGTTCAAAAAAGGTTGTGCGGCAGCTGGCTATGAAGAGTCTGGTGACACCCTGACTCCAAATACATGTGCAGCAGAAGAACGGGTAAAAATACCAAGTCACATGGCCGCTCTCTGTTTAACACAACCTGGGTTGTGAAGTTAATCCTGGGTTTGAAGTACAAGTCTACAAATATAGTACTTTGTACTATAGTATAGTGACGTTTTAGTTCCTGACTGTTACTGGCCTAGATTTATCAGTAAAGGAAAAAAGAGTGAGCCAGACATGCGATGTCATCAGTAATGTCATCAATGACATTTGTGATGTCATCTTTGATGTCCTGGGTGTTAGTCTTAGCAGTGCACAGTGGTGGTGCGAGCTATGGTTGCTTAGCTTACCATGACTTGCAAAATTCAGGGTTTTTTCGGTTTTACTTGGAACCATAACTTCCCTTTAACAAAGTTTTTTCACTGAATTTCATAAGTTTTTAGTAGCGCAACTTAACCATAATGTCCCCATAACAAAGTTTTTTCATTGAATTTCATAGGTTTTTATGAGTCCAACTTAACCATAATGTCCCTTTAAGAAAGTTTTTTCAGTGAATTTCATTGGTTTTTATTAGTGCAACTTAACCATAACGTCCCCTTAACAAAGTTTTTTCATTGAATTTCATAGGTTTTTATTAGTGTAACTTAACCATAATGTCTATGAACATCTGACTTCATTGCAGACCTTCCGGAGAGTGCCACATGACCATATGCTGGCGCACGGCATGATGACGTGTCCGAGAACCCGTACGCACTTCACAATAAGATCTGTGCTTCGCGGAACAGTTCGGAACTGCCTTTTCTACTGATCTAGGAACTTTCAACTTCAAAATTTCCCTTGCACAGCTCCAACACCAATTCCTACTCATCCATTAACAATCTAGTACACAGTACATACTTTTAGCAAAACTGCTATTTATCTTAAAATAGAATCAGCTAATGCCATCCCTCCTCCCCAAGAGGCACCACCACTGCTGTAATTAAGAAGCATGAGAAACACTGCCCCCTACCTTAGAAATAACACAAGCACAACATTTTCCCATGTTCACCTGCCCCTCCATATTAGTGTTTGGTGCCTCTTCCCTCATTTCCCTCCCCACCCTTCGCTCTAAGCTCTCCTCCCCAAATAAATGCATCCAAAAACAAAATAACTGTTCCTTTAGGAACAACCTTTCACAGTTAAAAAAAAAACTAAAAAAAAAAAAACGTATAGACTCCATCTACTTTATATTTCTCAGTAAAGTACATAGACTCAATGAGATTTTCCAACATTTCCATTTGCATTTTATGCTAATGGGAATATTGTGGCGTTCATCCTCTGTTACAGGGACTGAAACGGTGGATACCGGCCCAGCAGCACAAGTTATCAGCCCAAGTGAAGCGAGGGTGGATAACAAGGTCTCTGGACCATTATCCCCCCATTCCAGCCCCTGAAATGGGGGATGAAGGCCGTTAGCAGCCTAGGTTCGCAAAGCGGGAACCTGGGGTACTAAAAAAGAGGATTTTTCTTCCTACACCGGGACGCCTGTGGCGACCCGGTGTAGGAAGGAAAATCCTTTTCCAAGATGGCTACCATGGAAAGGGAAGGCAGGGGTCCATACAGGGCCCCTCTTCGCTTTCCATGGCAGCCTGCAGAAGGCAAAAAGAGAACCCAATGACAATATTACCGCAAGCACATTTTTCTTCCCTTTCAAATCTATCCTAATTTCGAATAACTTTACCACAAAGCCAGTCCCAGCTGGACATGGCCACTTTAATCCTATGTTTTGTCCCTTGTGGTCATGGCCAGTAGCCAGATTGTCCGGATCATGACCTTATTCCATGACCCAGGCAATCTGGCCACTGCCCATGGCCACGGGCTAACCCTCAGTCACTAAAGGTACACTGCTATTTTTTGTAGCTACATTATGACACTTGTCAAAAAATAAAACACTGGCACATTTCCAAAACCATGCTTGTAGGTCCTTCCCATTGCTCCTTACGCAGGTTTGCTGGAAATCCACCCATGTTTTATTTTTTCAAAAGTGTCAAATGTATGCACATACAAACGTCATATAACCTAGCCCCCACTTGACAAAATCCATTCAGACTTTACGAAAACATTTATATCTAGATCTATAATCTTTTTGCAAACCTTTGTGTAGATTTGAAAAATGGCCCACATTTACAATCCTTTACAATATTTTGGGACCCCCCTCTAATTTTGCCCCCTCATGACAGAATCCCACCAAACTTTGTAAACTCATTCGGAATCAGGTCAGAAATATCCCATCCCATCCTCATCACCCCTCACCTCCCCAGAGATTATTTGATAAGTTTGACAAGTGCAATGCCCAGAAAATATTATTGTCCCGAGGGTTCGGATATGTGTTTTTATCAACCGTACCTTAGTTTTCCTCTTTTGTACACATGCAAAATCTAGCAGTAGGGCGCGGCCATCTTGTGCTAATCTTATCCGTTGCTGCATCGCCCTAAGGTGAACTGCCCTGGCGGCACTAAATCATATGCCCCGCCCCTGAGCCTCAGATCACCAAACCTAGTGATATTCTTCGCCTTTCTCAGTGACGATCCTGGGCCGCGTAGCCAACGCACCCAGTCATCACCTACCTGACGTGACGCACAACCCGGAAATCAACACACATCGTCTCACAACACAGCACATCACAATTCGGAATATGAAACCGTATTTTAAAAGGAAACAGCAAGACTGTACAATTTGTAAAGTACTTTTATTTCGCAATACACGCTCTTAGTACATCCGGCTATTGCCATATTCAATCAAATTGGAAATTTGTTTCTTCGCTCGCGACCCGAAAATGTTTATCGTGAGTCATGCGTTGTTCTTTTTTCATACGTTTTGGGTAAAAGAAGCGCTTTGGTCGCACAGTGAATTCCAGGGCTTGTGCATCAACTTGGGGCTAGACCTCCGTAAAGGATGTTATGTTGCTCCTACTCGCTAGTACAGCGTAAGGGCATATGGGCCCTTGGCGATCGTCCCAAAAAAGAGTCAAGTATATCCAGTTGTTCACAAGTATCTGCAGCTGCCGGTTGAAGAAACCGTCAGTTGGCATCTGGAATCTATGACAATCGCAGAATGTCAGGATGCACCTGTTTCGAAAACATAATAGAAATGTGTCTCAGTAACCGATCTTTATTACAATTTATCTATTGACTTATTAATTTGGCATAGAGCTTAAACTAACAATTAGCACAGACATGAAACAATGTCAACAGAGAGAAGCCAACGTGGAAAGTACTACACAATTTGCTTCCGAGGACATTGCTATGTAGTATGTTCAACTCTAAACGGGATACGGAAGCTAACGCACAATTCAAGGTGCACATAGATGGCATTTTAAGGAAATATTAGCGTTGAACCTGGGAGAACCTAGTAGTGGTCTACATGCATCTCAATGCTGGCCGGCCCATGTGGGCGGTAGAAAGAACATTACACACAAAGGTTATACTTGCGTTTCATTGCAATATGCCACACAGAACAAATGAGTAGAATGTAACCCAGAAATAATGGTCATGTAATGATAGGTTGATGTTCGTTGGGTATAAAATCGTCGAAAATCAAACTTACATTATATTCGGCATTTCCATTCTCTTGGCGTAACTCTGACCGTAACGCAGGCTCCGTTCGCATCGACGATTTTTCATAAACTGAATTTACATGTTCCTTAGTCCAGTTTTGGAATGCATAACCTTATCATATCTTACATTATTTCACCCCTCCTTTCATGGTCCCTTTCTTTGAAGGTCAAAAAACTATTGAACCTTATACTGTTTGTCTGATGTGTGGGCTTCCTTAGCTCGCAAGCAAAAATTCAAAGCTGCTGACCTTCACTCAGAATGAACATACATTCTTAGTTTGCAACATCTTTGCTCAATGCATCCATGAGAACTGTAATTGTGATGCATGGGCACAGGAGGAAAAATGTGGGGGCTGTCCTTGCTCGATGATCGTGGCGCTGCTGAGGGGTAGGGTAACTTTGCAATGACAGAATGCCCCCTACTCCAACATTGGAGTAGAGGGTACACAAAAAACAGTTAAAGTGTTTCTAGCAATAGCCCCATCTATGCATAGGTCACAGACTCCTTCACTTATGTAGCCTAGATCTCATCCCTTTCTGTGGGATTGTAAGGCAATTGTAAAAACTGCAGTAGTTGAAAAAAGTAAACAAAGAGGATACATTTTAACAGATACATTGGATGCTTTATTTGGATACTTCTTAAAAACATTGTTGATCAGAAAAACAGATGGTAATCATTTGTACCTGGATTTGAACTGTTCCACGAGCTCTGTTTTAGGTGGACAGGGCACGCTGGCAATGTTTTCTGACAATTTATGTGTACTAGGAACACAATTGCACGCAATTCCATGTTTATACATCTCCATCCCTTGAATGCCAAAATGCAATCTCTTTGGCCTGTACTTTAGGCACATATTGTGTAACACCTCCAAATCTACCGTGTGACAGAATGCTGTGAGTTCCGTCAGATCTCTTGAGAGTTTTATCAAACACAATCTTCTCAAGTGCTTTGTGTGGAGGCAAAGATGGAATCAACCACTTCTTCTCCCGTTCCTGCACAGGACTGTTCAAGAACATCCTAACTGTCGGACTTTCCCGATAAAAAAACACCTGTTTTTTTGCTTCTTGCAGCCATATCCCATCCCATCCTCATCACCCTTCAGGTCCCCAGAGATTATTTGATAAATTTGACAAGTGCAATGTTGTGTTTTTTAATATGTTTTTACTGCGATGTCCGCGGACACCAGACATGGATCCAAGATGGCGGGCGCATCGAAACAATCCGACGAACCTCATGTTTCATCCCAGCCAATCAGCGGACATGTTGCATGTCCACGGACATGACGCGAGCCGATCAGCCAATCGGTTGGTTACCTGTCCGTGGAGCGAATAGGGAAGTGTGTCCGCTGAGGGACATAGATATCACTCATTTTTTTAGACCTACTTTTTGATAGTTTTTAAAAAAAACTACTGAATGGATTTTCACCAAATTTACAAAATCACACTTTCGGGACCAAGCCGCTGCTCCTGCCGCAAATGTGGTGAAAATCCGTCCAGCGGTTTGGGCTGTAGGCGTGCGCAAAGTTTTTTCCCCATTCAGTCTATGCGAAAAAAAAAGAATTGGGACTCACCATATAACTTTGCCCCCCCTGGACAAAACCTCACCACTATGCAAAAAAATTCAGAGTGGGCCATATACTTTTTTTGCAAAGTTTGGTTTGGATTCGTCCAGGGAGAGCAAAGTTATAAGCCACTCAAAAAGTGCTTTTCCTATGGGATTAGCAACTTAACCGTAACTACACAGCCACTACCGTACATATATTTGGGGGGCAGAAATTATGACACCATTTATTGAACCTCTGTGTCAATGGGTAAGGAGATTAATTGATTTGAGTTTTTGTGTAATATTGGTATATATATTTATAGACAAATTATCAAATTATCACAAATGGGCTGGGATGATGGGAAGGCACAAGGTGCCGAATACCATGTACCAGTCAAAGGAGTATTGCCTCTAGGGACCATTGGCCACATAGCCACGCCAGCCCGGGTGTCTGAAGACTCACCTTTGAAGACCCCATCCATGCATTGAAGATATGTATGTACCTATTCATGAGACGATGTGCTTTTCCACTCGCTTCATCCTTATACACCCATGCCCTTATCAAAGGCACTAATCACGTGAGAGTATGCGCTAACAATAGTTGGTGTTGGATGCCCACATGTTCTTTGCAATTTGATGTTATCAAACCCTCACCACCATCAATCTTTAATCATACCCAAATATGGCTATGTAACGACAGTTTGTCACATCCCCAATAAAAAAAATAAAATTCATGGGCAGTCCGTTCACATGATATGAAATTAATTTCCAATGCTGTTCCTAATGTATTTCAGCACACACTGAGTCAGGTGAATGATTCATCTCTGAGCATATAGAAACAGTTTTGTATATATATATTTTGAAAAACAAATAATACAATTGATTGAACTTCTGTGTCAATAGGTAAGCAGATGAATTGATTTGATTTTTTGTGGAATATTGGTATATATTTTATTGAGAAGTTATCTATATTGTTAAAATGTACACATGTTTTAGGTTGTACACTTTGTCCATGATTAAATCCATACTTGTGGGTTACACCAAACGTTTACTGCAATGTGAACATTTAAAAAAAAAAAAATTAATAGCAAATTAGTTATTTTACAAAATGTGATGAGTACTATGTCTGTCATTACGTAGACCACACTGATGGAAGTCCAGACTGTTACCTCTGAGAAAACAACAGACACCTGACATATCCAAACGGTGATCCCTACTGACATGCATGTAAACTGATTTATTATCTAACTCATTTTTTCCAATTGGGTACTGATATATATTTTTGCCGTCCCAAATTTACATAGTTATGTCATTCGGATAAGTGGTTACCATGGATACAATCTTCCTGTGGACGGGTTCTTAACCAGAACTGTAAGGTGTCCTATAGTAATAGAACAGTAATAACCATTTTCTGTGACGATCGCCAGGCACCAGTTTGCCCATTTGCACGGCCAGTGATAC
Organism: Ambystoma mexicanum; assembly: GCF_040938575.1. Classification (NCBI taxonomy): domain Eukaryota; kingdom Metazoa; phylum Chordata; class Amphibia; order Caudata; family Ambystomatidae; genus Ambystoma; species Ambystoma mexicanum. Next base: position 1,421,666,160 of record NC_090922.1, on the reverse strand, counting down.
GGAGCAACATGCTAGCGTTCATGCTATGAATACATATGGATGGAAAAGTGCTGCATTTCGATGTGAAAGGAGACCTTTTTTCCTCACCAACGGAACACCAAGTGCATCCATACAACAACAAAGAAGGAACACAAGTGCATTAGATTGTAGCACACTGAAGTTTCACTTCACAATTCAAGCACAGACCGATAAAGGCAATCTGACCCTTTTGAATGGAATGTGACAGCCAAACTATTCCTTGTAGTAAACAACATTTTCTTGCATTCATTATACTCTCATAGGTTTTCAATGATTCCTTGGATGTAAAGTTCTATGTTTAACTTGAAATTCAAAATATAACGACATGGTGAAATCCCGACTATTAGTACTTTCTTGATAATGTAAGTTGTTTTCTTCTTTTTGTGAATATTTAGTACACCTTTATGCTGCGTGTGTGTGTGTTGATCTTCCTGGTTTTGAGTTAGAGAACGTGATGACGTAGGCGATGACATGATACGTTTGGCTATGCTGTGCACCAATGCCATGAGAAGAGGTGGAGTAAATCGGCTTGACATGCCGCTCTCAACTTGAGGGGGGAGTCATCTGATTTACTGCCAAGAGGGCTCTGGTTCCTGACCTGTACATTTCGCATGAGTAAATGTGAGATAATTGACGCTAAGATGCATTGGAAAAAGAATTGAGATCGATCAACATATGTGTATGTGCTAAAAAATGTGCTAACAAATACATTGATTGGGCTAATACAATTCCAGAGAGATCTTCCCCTTTAAGTGATCTGTTGGAAAGCATCCTTTAAACAGATGGTTCACCAAGTATATTTTGTGGTAATGGGACCCACATATATGACTCTGGACTAGTTTCTTTTTTATTGTTGAGGTCCTGTGTTATCAGGATTGTTCACGTGAGAAGCCAGTGAGACTGAGTGTCTATCAGAGTTAAGCCTCAATCAGGTTTCATACATACTACAGATTTAATACAGGGCATTTGTGTTTGAGTGCCTGTTTCAGTGCCTGCCGGAGCAGATTCTTTGCAGGGTTCTGCATTCATCCCCATGAGTGACCTCCAGGTCCTCTATGACATGTGAGAAGTATGACCCTGTAGTTAAAATTGTGCTCCAAATGTCAGTGGGTACAGAGTTTTATCAAAACCCCGACTCTGACAATAACAGGTGTGAGACTCTAGTGTGAGACTCTGATGTGAATCTGGTGTGAGTCAGTACTCTGAATTATATCATATAAGACAATTAGCAAAAATAACATTTTGAACTTAGCTTTGCATGGTAGCCATACTTTAGCATTGTGCAAACCCTCGTATAGCATGGACTAAGTTGCAATGAAACATAAGCATAACAATTGTTAACCCCTAGCCTATTAAATCTCTAATCCCCTGCTAATATTAACAGCTCAGTCCATAGGGCTTAGGTGTAAAATATTGGTCTGATTATTGGTAGAAGCTGGCTCATCTTATGAGATGGCAAGCACAGGCTATGCAATGTTGCTTGGAAATTGCAAGAAAAAAATATGATGAATAAAAATCGTTTTTTTGGGGTGAAGACGTGACAAGATGTGAGCTGAGGAATGTGATGTTAATTTTGCTCAAAGCTCAAAGCAGACTTATTGTTTAAAACCTCAGAGCAGGAAACCAGTGGAGAGCTATGTCAATTGTTGAAGCCCGTTTGCTGCCTGTATCTCTTTGCAGAGGTAGTAGGCTAAACACATGTTTTCTGGAAGTTTGCTGGAAGTTTGACTATTTAGAGGGGGTGTTTGGGGGGCAGATAATATCAGAGTCCAGGCAGGCAATTTCTTACACTTTTTGTAGGCAAATCTAAATTTCATGGGCAGTTCAGGGAGAGGTCATAAAAAAGGTGAAGTGCAGTGCGAAGCAGGGGGCTGTCTCAGATTAGTGTGTGTTGCATTTCCGATGGTGTGCAGAGTGACTGTCTCTCAGAAGAGTGTGTGCTGAGCCGTCCTACAGGAAAGGGAAGAAAAGTAAATAAGACATTTATTTTTTTAAATGTATTTTTTTATGCAATGGTTGAAAAATCAACCTTCTGCAACACTAAAACAGGTTATACAAACATACACATACATACTTGCTTACACTTAATAAAAATACATTTTACAAACAAATTTACCAGTCTCTTGATTACAACCTAATATAAATTCCCATTTTAAAAATATCCGTGTCATGGCGATCCCTATATCCATACAGTCAAACTAATCAAATCTGTCTCAACATCTCTGCCCATATATAGATTGTGCCTGCCGTAAAAACCGTGGCACTGACCCCATATATTTTACTCCACCATTGATCAGAATACAAAAGAAATGTCTTGGTTACCCTTCAATGCATACCCTTTATGATAGAACAACATCAGCTCTAGGCAACTAGTGAGTACATGCCGCGTAGTTTCAATTGTCCCCTTACACAACCTTGCTATTTGCTGGCAAGGTACGTTGCCAACTACCCATATGCTTGTTAGTGGGTAGGATTTCAAACCGTAAATAGGTAATGAAGCGCTTCAGTTGAATCTTAATGGGATTCAACATTTATGAGCAGGGGAGATTCAGGGTAAGACTCAGTGCTGCGTAGGTTTTATACATCTTTTTCGAGTGCAAACTGGATAAGCTATTATCAGCATCCCATACTGCAGTTTTTCTTTTCGGGCGAGAGAGTGATTGTGGATCATACATCTGGTCATCCTTAAGTATATCAATCACCGCTAGGCGCACCGCCACAGTGCCTGAAGTCTTGCCATAAAGGTGTTTTTCGCTTTTTCGCAGATGAGGGTGTTTTGGAGATCAGTTTTAGGAGATCATCCACCCCTGCTAACATTATAATGCACCTTAGATTTCACCTGGTGATCAACCAAAGGGATCTGAGCGAGAAAAAAAAACAGTTACACTCTAAGTGCTTCCACTGGCACAGCACAATGAACACCCAGGATTTCAGAATCTTTCCTTCCATCCCTTCTAGCCATGAGGTTTTCCCTTCATCCAGAAATACTGCACCATATAATATCCCAGCCCAGGGATAATAGAGGTGCAATATACCATAATCATCCCTTTCACACTTCCCCCTCCTTTGGTGCTAATGCCCTTTTTAAGCAAAAGCCATTTACTCATGATCCTAGAACAGAAGTCATGATAGTATTTTTTGCAAGGGCTGACTTTAATAGGTAAGGCAAGGTAGAGGTAATTATCAACTACCTCAATCCGGGTTGAGTCCATTCTCCATGTGCGTTTTCTTTTATTAGCTTTGGAGTCTACCACTGTTCAACATTGCATGATCTTAGTTTTATCAATACTGATTATCAAGTCGTTTTCAGTGGCATATTCCATGAGTGCCATAATGGAGAGTTGATGACCTATGGGAGTCTGGTCTAATAGAATGGTGTCATCTACATAGCTAAGACAGGGGATGCATTCACCCCCCACAGCAGGAGGAACATTTCTGACCCTATCCATGGCCTGTGCCATGTCAGAGGTATATAGGTTGTACCAGGTGCAGGCAAGTCCACATCCCTGTTTTAGACCATTGTCGGTAGGGATACATTGCATCAATAATACCTCACAATTTACGTCAACTCTGACCGTAGTATCAGAGAATAATAACTGTATGAAGCATAGCAAGTGCAGATCAATTTTCCACTTTATCAGTTTATCCCAAAGGAGTGCCCGGTTCACAGTGTCAAACGCCTTTGAGAAGTCAATATTGCAAATATATAATGTCTTGCCCTCAGAAATAGCAGTCGATATCAGACTTAGCAACGGGATGAAGTTCCTCCATGTATTCCATCCTCCTTCATCGGACCCTTAGTAATATTCTCGGTGTTAACCTATTCCTGGAGCTAGAAGAATAGAAATCCCCCGCAATCAGCTGCATACCTTCGGTCTCATATCCTTCCATGATATTATCATATTATCAATGGCCTTAAAAATAGAATCATCTAATGGAGAGCCCAGAACTGGCATATACACATTTAGGATCAGAATCAGCTGATTTAAGATGCCTGGGAGATATACATAGCTGGTAGTATAGGCTGGCAGCCCACATCATAAGGTGCAGGATTCAGGTCAATATGGCTCTCAACTCCTAACGCCATACCAACCTTGGGTCTGCCTCTTACCGATTGAGTAGCTGTACGGCTAATAATATGTAAGCCATCCAATTGAAATGGCGAGGTCAGCCAAGTCTCTTGTAATAAAAAAAGACTGCTGGATTCAATTAAAGCTGAGCCAGTATTATACTTTTAAAAGGCACTGTGCCCTCTAGTGTTCCAGCAGAGAGAGGTTAAAACATTTGATTTAGTGGAGATTCAATAGCTGTCCATTTTTTAGATTCTCGGTGAGCCAATAATCCCTAGTACCTGATACAGAGGCCCTCATATTGGGGCTGAAGGCATTTGGTCTTAAGCTGTCTCATGTTTCTCGCAGCACATTCTGCATGTCTGCCTGTTGCCCTATTAATGACTCATGCCTGACCACCATATTCCTACAAACTGTGAGTTTAAATCCCAGAGCATGCAATTCCATTGTGCAAAAGCACAGGAGTGCTACCACAGCCAGCGATCAGACTCAAAAAGGGCCCAGTTGTACTGTTCGCCTACCACAGGTAACTCAATACATGTCATATCTGTAGAGCTGAGGTCCACCAGATTAGGGATCAATGACCAGAAGATCATTAGGTTGGTACAATTCCAAAATGGGCTTTCAAGTGCCAGGTAGAATTTGGACAATATCACCCATCCCCCTACAGGTAAACGTGGTTTTTGGTTCACTGTTACAGCGGATTGGGTGGGGGAGGGGCAGCTTCTCGTGCAGGGTCAGTAGATGGGTAGGCTCCTCCATAGGACATCACTTTTACCTTCTGGGGACCGAGATCAGGCCTCGCAGACAGACGCCTTCTGGACTTCTGTACAACAGTTACAGGCTCAGAGGCCACAACCTTAGATAACATAGGGGTGCCCCCATGCTGAACCCAGTCATCCAGGGGGCCTGTTAGATGAATCTCCCTTGTGGTGCCATCCCCATGTGCCTGGATGAATCCTGTACCCTTGTTGTAGGCACCCACCCGGCTGGGCCTGTCTCAACTTCTCCCTTTGTTGGCAAAATGGAGATGCTGTCCCTTCAAACCCCCCTTGACCCCGGTTTCTTCCTCAAAGTGTGTCAGCTCCTTACATCATGCTCTCCTTCTCGTAATATCAGGGGCCGAGTGAAAACTCTCTGGTGTTTCTCTCCTCCCCTCCTTGTCGGGCTGTGCCACCCTCTCCTGTGGGGAGCTCATCACAGGTATCTCGGACACACCTGCATGTCGTTAATCCTAACGAAGGGCTCCAGATGGGGAATGGGCATGCTCAACCCTAATTCCAGCACATGGGTCAGAGTTCGTGTGGGCATAGTTGTTACGGTCCAATGATGCACCACCAGGAAATGATCTGCCCGCCTTGCAAGCATACATTTCATTTATCGTTGTTCCTCTGCCATCTTTTGGCATACTAGATGGAGGGCATCTATCGTGGTCATACATTCTTGCACCGACTGTAAACAGGGAGCCTCGCTCTTTTCCCCCTTGGCATACCTTATTGCCTTGAATGGCAGGATACTCTCATCCTCACTGGCCGATTCTGAGAAGCCAGTTGAGGAGAGCAGCCTTTCTAAATCCGGTTTTGTCTATATGTTTGTTCCTATGATGTTTCCAAAGTCTGTGTCGACACTGTCTGGGGAAGGCTCCCGCCTAACGATTCTCCGTGAAGCCTTCGACATAAGTTTAAAAGTGATTGATTATTATCAATATTTCAAAATTTTGGGTTTAACGGCAGGAGCCAAGTGAAGAAAAACAGAGATTTGTGGTTGTAATGACTGCTGCACACTCAATTTGTTCTTTTTTCGTTTAGAGGAGTGCGCTGTGCCAACCATGTTGGGGCTGCACACTCGTTTTCCTCCTTTACTTTGCAAGAGATCTCAGCGTGAATGTACCCTAAGTATTCAGCTTCATCTTAGATTTACAATCTATATAGGTGGTCTGCCTAAGCCCACAGAAAGTTAGTATCTTGTGCCAACACTTACCGCATGGGCAGTGATGAAAGTTGAATTGCAGGCGACTTGTAAGGCCAGATGGGTAAGGGCAGGTGGGCTGGCACCTCCCTGGCAAGCTCTAAAAATAGCTGGCATTGCCCGAGTGAGCACAGCAAACACCGAAAACACTTCTGCACTTCGCGTACCTTGGCTTGGGGAGGGTCCTATTAAGAAAGCTGCTCTCTTTAAAGGTAAAGGCACAGCTGAGCACAGTACCTTGCTTCACATAAGCTCAGTTCGACACCAAGAACCACGATAACATTCCGCTCTCTTAACACACCGGCAGGATAACGTTGTGCCGAAAACACTTCCGCACTTTGCATCGTTTTGATAGGGGAAGGTTCTTTTAAGGAAGCTTCTCTCCTTAAAGGTACAGGCACAGCCCAGCACAGCATCTTGCTTCACATAAACTCAGCTTGAAACCAAGGACCAGGATAACATTTCGCTCTCTCCACACACCGGCAAGGTAATGTCGTGCCGAAAACACTTCTGCACTTCACGTTGCTTCCCTAGGGGATGGTCCTTTTAAGGAAGCTGCTCTCCTTAAAGGTATAGGCACAGCTCAGCACAGCACCTTTCTTCACATCAGCTCAGCTCGAAACCATGGACCAGGATAGTGATCCACTCTCTCCACAAACTGGCAGGATAATGTTGTAGCAAAAACACTTCTGCACTAAGAAATGTTCCAGTGCGAGCGCTGTCCAAGTGAGCTGCAGTGGAGGAGATTTACAACAGCTGAACGGAGAGGGAATCTGAGGCTTGCAGTCCATTGGCACACAGAACCAAGTATGTTGTAGGTAAGATCACAGTACAATAGAGATGCGTGGGATGAATGTTTTATGAAATTATTTTATAGACAGCTGCAGGTTGCTGAACTTTGCCCTATATTAACAAACGTGGGCCATTTTTTAATCTGTATTCTCCACCTTCCAAGATTTAGTTTCAAACAAGACAACTGATAAGCTTCAGGGTTAGTTATAACAGGGTTCTGGACATCTATCATGAAGGGCCAAATGAAGTTCATTGTTATACAAAAGAGAAAAGCGTTCTATCATTGGGGAAAATATTATTTGTTTTGACTTTGTGCAGTAAAAAAGCAAGCTATACCAAAACACCGTGAATTGGGGCAAATCATAAAATTCTGGTTTCAAGTGATCTGGTAAGTCTATGCAGAGTTTTCACCACCAATAGTTTTTACCACCAGACGTGTTTCAGCCCTTCTTACGGTGAATCTCACATCCATGCGATCATCTATTTTGATGTTATGGGGCCTTCATCTGGACGGTAGGTTATTTGTTCTTGAAACTAATTTCGATCATAGAACCCTTTTATTATGAAGTGTCTGTGGTGAAACAAAACATACAATCGAGAGGTTTGAGAGCCGTTGCTATGTACTGGGTGCACTCACTGGTGTGAAACCCAGATTGAGGAGACTACTGACCTGGAAATGATTTCAACACATGGGACGTGAGCGTCAACGGTTCAGATGAAAGGTCCTTTCTGTACCAATGGACATCATTTCTCCAAAGGATCACTTCCTAGATTCTTGTGAGAACCTGTAAAGTTGAAAGGTATGTCTAGCTATACAGTCTGAAAATTACTGCTCTGGTACATTAGATGACACTTTTCGGGTCACTTGTTACTCACCTCCAAATGCTTATCCTTCATGCTTTCACCACTCTTCATGTGTACAGCGAAGAGAATGGTGTGTTAGAGTACACTATGCTCATGATTACAGTAATCCTGTTAGTGCATAGGAAGGAGAGCTGTTTATTGTTATTTATCCCACAATTTGTGAGAGCCTCTTGCTAGGCAGAGGTTTCAGCTGTAAATAGTAATTGGGCCTATTTGGCTTTTGTGATTTCACATACAGTCCAAGCAAATTTTGGATGGCTGTGCAATGTGTGTCAATCCAAAATTAAAAGTATTCAGCACAACTAATTGGGTCCAAATACCTAGTGCTGGTATGGTCCTGTCTAAGCCACAGACTATATGAGATTAATACTGTGTAGTGTGACTTCCCGCATCACAGAGTCTGTCAGGCTAGTTTAACGGGTTAGTCTAACGAACAAGGTTGCCTGAGGCTGGGGGCCACACTATCTGCAACGTGCTCTTACTAAATACTTTCCCCCTAGACCTCTACATTCCTCTGCTACCAACTCCATGTGTGTAAAGCGTTTCGCTAAACAGAGTGTCGTAGGCCGATTCCCTTTCCTTAGCATGCTCCCTCTTTTGGAACAGCCTCCACTTCCTCTTTGTCTTGAGCCGGACCATCTCAAATTCCAGAAGTTGATCAAGACATTACTTTTCACCTCCTTCTTCACTTCCTCCCTCCTCTGTTAATCTCACAGTGGCTGTGATTGGTGACCAGGTCCCTTATGTGTCCTTCAGAGCCCTGGCCTTCCACACCCAATTGACCCAGCCTCTGTCTACACACAGCACTTGCCTTGGCACCCACTGGCCTACACAACTGTAGGCCTGCACTTACCCGCTTATTGCACCATAACACTCCCTGGCACTTACTACCCTGAGCACCTATACCTGCTGCTCACCCACGAGCACAGGCACTCCAGCACTTAACCCCTACTCCCTCCTCCCTCGTCTCTCTCTTCACTTGTACGCTATGAATGTTCACAAGGCCTAGTAAGTCCTCTAATCCTCTAGTGTATACATTGTTTTCAATCCAATGTAAGTGTCTAACAAATGGACAATAAATAAAAATAAATACATAAATACCTAAAGGCTATGTAACTTCAGAGAGTGAATTGCCTAAGTCACTGGATTCCAAACCAAAGGGGACTTTCAGGATCCAGTCTGTTTACCCCTATGAACCAGAAGAAGCAATATGCTGTTATCAAGATAATTGTATCTCCTTTGAAGTAGGTTATTCTGAAAGAGAATAACAGCAAGGTGAAACAAAGTAGATTTAGATGGAGGTCAATATCCCAAAGAGACACTGACACAAAATTAGAGGAAAACACAGAGGTTCCTCCTTTGGAGGATTTCCCAAAATGTAGTAAAATGGTAGAGGAACAAATCCAAGCTGCAGATGATTGCACACATTATGAAGACAAAGACGGATTAAGGAAAATATTGATGGCATTCAAAGAGTTTTTCCAATGATGCCTGTGACTTTGGGCTGACCGATTTACATGTTGCTACACTACCTGAAGGGTATTGTAGAGAACCAGTATATGTGCGACAATATAGGTTACCCCTGGCCTGCCTGGAGTCCTTGGCGGAAATACAAATCTGGAATCTATAGGTATTAGTAGGCCTATTCACAGTACTTCTAATACTCCCATGTTAAATGTGTTAAAGCCCATTGGCCAATAGTGTGCAGATTTAAGAGAACTAAAGTGCGAGGGTACCCGGTTAAAGCTGGCCTCTCCCATTTCTTGTTCAGGGCCTTGTTCAGAGGTCCAAGATTTACCACTCTGGATCTGGTGTGTGCCTTTGGCTAAAGATATACAAAATATATTTGCCTTCTCCATTAATCGATCACAACATGCATGGTCCCGGACCCCTTTTAATGGAAGCGAGTTTGGGTAAAACACTCCCAGACGCAGCTGACAGAGAAACTGTGATCAATGTGGATGATGTGCTAATAGAAAATGAAGACTTAAAAAGTCACTTCAATGAAATTAGACATGTGCTCGCTCAATTGATAATAATTTCGCATTCATATAGCGCTACAAACCATCAGGTATCTGAGCGGTGTCTGGTGCTCATTTGTCGACCTCGGAAGGATGAAAAGGTGAGTTTGGCCCTGCCGGGAATCAAACCTGCATCAGCAGGATCTGCACAGATGTCAAAGCGAGCATGCTACTTGCTGTGCTATGGAACCAGCTACTGTGAAAGGTTGGAGCAAAAGTATCTTTACAGAAAGTACAGTGGAGTAAAACAAGTGTAAACTTTCTAGGGCATGAAGTAACAGAGCATGGAGTAAATCCACAAAATAACAAAGGTGGAAGCTATTCAGAAACTAAAAGACCCCACCAATTTGAAATGCCTAAAAAGCTTCTTAGGAATTACAAGTTACACCAGGAAATTCATTGAAGATTATGCAGAAAGCGCACAACCTTTCACTAAATTACTGTAGCAGGGAGTACCAGAAACATGGGAAAAGGAACAACATAGTGGCCAAATGAATGGACTGTTTGATGAAAGCCCCATGTTTTGCTTATCCAATAAAGAACCAGGATTTCTTCATTGAGATAGGTTTCACGGATGTATGTGAGCGTTCCTGTACCAAAAACATAACATAAATAACAAAACCATTGCACATGCCAGTATGGCATTGTCACAGTTAGAAACTAAATTCAGCAAATGTGAAAAAGCACCTGTTTGGGAATTTCAACATTTCCATCCCATTATTCAAGGGGAACGGGTGATTGTTGAAACAAGTCATCATCATTTACAATTTTTACAAAGCAAAAGAATCAGATCAGGGAATTTGGCCCAGTCAAGAATCACACCATGGGCATTGGTGTTGGAGGGAGTCCCAGTAGAAGTGAGATATGGACAGAATAAAAAGAGTCCAATTGCCCAGGGTCTCTGCAGACTTGCATGATTGTGCAGCTGGCATTGTAGCTGAAAACAAAGAGCTAGAAACAAATGTAACTGAATATAAACAATCCCCACACAAGGCATCCAGTGAAGAAAGGTGCACAGATCTCCCTACTGTGTATGGATATGGATGTGCATACAATGTGGGAGATGATGCTGAAAAGGATTTAGTGGCAGTAATAGGAAATGTGTGGGTCAAGTGTAATGGCATTCCAAGGGTAAGCATGAGATTAGGCCCCAAAAGCAGCCAAGTTGCAGAACTGGCTGCCATTTATAAAGCAATATCTACAGCAGTAGCAAATTAATACAAAGAAATAGTTTTAGTCACTAATTCTGATTATGCCCGGAATAGCTTTGTGGAATATTTACCCAGGTGGATATTGAGAGGAATGATCACTTATAACAAGCAACCTCTGAATCATGGCAAAATGATCCAAGCCATAGACAAACGTGTTTCAGAAAATTACCTGATCAGTCATTGGAGGAAGATACAGGGCCATCTGAAAACACCCGGGAAGACAAGGAAGGGAATGAAAAGGCAGATCAGTCAGCCAAGATTGGGGTGCTGTGATGGGGGGGTTGCCTCCTATTTAGCACCTACTGTGTGAAATCCAGGTGGATGAAATAACACACTCCGAATCGCAGAGAAAAGTTGAACAGCCTTTGGCCCAGTGTAGTTTTGATAATGCTGATCAGGACTTTCTAAAGGCACAACACCCAGTTTGGGGTCTTTTATTTAATCAATTACTTGATGCAGAACACAATCCTCAGGCTGAAGATGACTGTAAAGGGGAAGAGGAACTGAGGGTGTTGCTAAAGAACAAAAAGAGAATTTGATTGCACAATGGACTGATGATTCTGGAATCTGTGTCAGGCCAAATCCAATGGGTAGTACCTCTGTCATTTTGGGGACTTGATGCTACATCGTGCCCATGATGCCATAACTGCAGGTCACAGAAATCCTCATAAAACTTTTGAATTTTGAAAAGTATATGCCTATTGGACACACTTGTCACAAAATGTAGAGCTCTATACAAGATGATGCTTGGTGTGTGCACAGTTTCAACCTACTACCCCAACACACAGGGCGCATTGAATGAAAAGAGGTCTGACACTTCCATGGTCAGATTTGTAAGTCGATTGTGTTGGTCGCATGCAAAGTTCAGCAAGAGGAAACATGTATTTGCTGATGGTCACATGTTTAATGTCCAAGTGTCTGGAATGCATTCCGGCACCAGATTGCAGTGCACAAACCATATTTTCTTTAGGCTTGGTTTACCTCAAAGGATATAATTAGACCATGGGAGTCATTTCACAAGTGCAGTGATGACAAAGGTGTGGAATATCTTGGGTGTAAAAAGAAAAGTGCACATTTCATACCGGTCCTCTCTGTCTGATGGTGTAGAACGTTGCAAAAGGACAAGTGTTGATGTTTTGTAGAGGTTTGTAGCTGAGGCCGGGTCCAGTTGGGATTTGTGACTCCCTCTGGTGCTAATGGCTATTAGGTCAACACTGTCCAGGTCCACAAACCTCAGTCCTCATGATAGTCTAACAGGCAGGAAGTTGTTTTTGTCACAACATTTACCGGACCAATGAGCATGTCCTGGTAAACACATCCACAATTCATGAATATTTGGATGAGTTGGCAAAGCACTTGCAACATGCTTTTGCATTTGTACAGCAGAAATCAGAAAGAGCAGCTATGAGGGATTATCAGATAGCTGGCCGACTCTTTGATTTTGGGAAGGGTTAGCATAAAAATACCAAATTCCTAACCTCCTGGCACGGGCCATTTAAAATCGTGGATAAGCTTTTACCTGTGGTTTACCAAATTGATATAAACGAAGTAGAACTGACTGCGGAACAATTTGTTAACCAAATCAATCCATGTCACCCAAAGAATAAAGTGAGAAGGCTTGAACAGAATGGAGGAACTAGCAGGGAGTAAAAGGTGTAATAGTATTCAGGAAATTAAGCACTGTTGCCTCGAAGAGATTTACTATAGCAGGTAAGTAAGTATGAATTTAACTTAATTGGATAAAAGGGGGTACAAGGAGGATACATCAGGTAAGTAACTGTGAGTACATTTTAAGACTTATGTAAAATTAGGGAAGGAAACAGGTGAGTATTTAAGGGCAAATAGGAGCATAAGAGAACAATAGATATTTATATGTATAACATATTTGTGGAAATGAGCTAAGAGTTCTAGATTGGCATTGGTTTGGTTAGGTAAGTGTTACAGGATGATAATAAATAATGATAATTTTGCATTTATATAGCACTACGAACCTTCTGGTATCTGAGCGCTGCTTATTATTACCCACGGTGTGTGGTGCTCATTTATCGACCTCTGAAGGATGAAAGGTGGAGTTTGGCCCTGCCGGGGTTCAAACCTGTGTTGGAAAGCTCTGCACGGATGTCAAAGTAAGCGCTCTACTTGCCGTGCCACTTGATCAGCTTACATTAGATCAGCAGGTGTTTTGAAAGGATGTTGAATCTTTCTAGCAATGAATAACGAGTTTCTATTGTTTCTTGGTTGAAGTGTTGTGTTGCATTTTGTTATGTTTAACCTACATGCATATTTACAGTCAGAGATGGAAAGAGGTACCATATTGTATTTTTTGCTTACTCCATCTCTAATTTACAGCTGGTCTTGGAGAAAGTCAAATAGCATCCTGGTATATTTTGTATAGGTTACATTGCTTAATCCACAATTAATTGTATCTCAGGTAAATTTCAATGGAACAGATAAATGAATTAATGTAAACCTTGGACCAAAGAAGGGGGGAGAAGACGGAGCCCCCTGAAGGAAACACCTCTTGCAGAGGATGGAAGCTTGCTTCACATTAAATAACGCACTGGCCAGATTGAATATGCAGTGTTAGGCTTGTGATGAAAACCACCAAGTTAAGAGAACCATTATCTTACATTTGGTATCATGCATCACATCTGATTCTTTGTTTTGATTTATCCGAACAATTGAACAATTGAAGGTGGAACACTCCTTTGGAGAGTATGTGTTTTTAAACACAAACATTGATTTCAATTGATTCATTTCCAGGATTGGACTGATGAAGCTATCCATATATAGAATAGGCACTATGGACAATATGGACAACATTATACTTTTTTTTAAAACATCTTTGTCTTTTTCATAATTTATTGCTAAAATAAAATACAAGAAAGTGAGAAAATTAAAAGATCAACAGAAACAGAATATATATATATAAAAAATATCTATTCAAAAACATATGCTGTTTGAAGATTTTGGGTATACAAATTGTGTGGTATGTGATAACAAGACATTTTGTGAACCACTTGGTGTATGATATTTTGAAGTCAAAGCATGAGAATTCTTTATTTTCTTATTCCATGCACAACATCAAACATGTATTCTGAATGTTTCTGCGATTACTGTGTATTTCTGTAGGAGCCATAGGTAGGCCAGGTCTCAAAAACTACTCTGACAATAACAGGTGTGAGATTCTGGTCTGAGACTCTGATGTGGATCTGGTGTGGGCCAGTACTCCCAATTTCATTATATAAGAGAATAAGCAAATATAGAAATGTGAACCCAGCTTTGCATGGAAGCCATACCGTAGGATAGTACCATGGTATAGCACGGAAACATTGCAATGAATCAATAGACTAAAAATTATTAACCACTAACCTACCCCATGCCTACTAAATCTATAATCCCCCGCTCATATTTACAGCTCAGTCCATATCGCTTTGGTGTAAAATCTTGGTGCAGTTCATTGGTACAAGCCAGCTCATCTTATTTGATGGCAATGTCACTTGGAAAATGCAAGAAAAAAATATGAAGAATAAAAATCTTTTTTTTTGCAGTGAAGACGTGATAAAATGTGAGCTGAGGTATGTGATGTTCATTTTGCTCAGAATAGGCTTATTGTTGAAAACCTCAAAGCAGGAAACCAGTATGAAAATATGTAACTTGTTGATGTCCGTTTGCTGCCTGAATCTCTGTGCAGAGGTGACAGGCTAAACACATATTTTCTGAAAGTTTCCAGGAGGATTGACTATTTAGAGGGGGTGTTTCAATGGGACATGACATCAGAGTGTGGGGCAGGAAGGCAATTTCAAACCTACAATTTATGGGCCAAGGAAGAAGCCTTGAAAAGGGAAGTGCAGTTCAAAGAAAGGAGCTGTCTCAGAGGAGTGTGTGCTGCATTGCAGAAGGTGTGCAGACTGGCTGTCTTTCAGAAGAGTGTGCACTGAGCTGTACTACTGAAAAGGAAAGAGCAGATAAAACATTTCCCAGTACGAGCACTGTCCAGGCGAGCTGTGGTGGGGGAGATTCAAAACAGCCAAGCAGAGTGGGAATCGTAGACTTGCAGTCCGATGGCACACAGAACCAAGCATGTTTTTGGTGAGATCACAGCACAAGTGAGGTGCGTGGGATGAATGTTTTATGGAAACATTGTATAGACAGCTGCAGGTTGCAGAAATGTGTTCTACATTAACAAAGGTAGGTTGTTTTTGTATCTGTATGCTCCACCATCCAAGAAGCGAGCTTCAAACAAGACAACTGATAGGTGTTAGTTATAACCGGGTTCTGGACATCTATCAGGAAAGGCTAATTGTAGTTCATTGTAAAACAAAAAAGAGAAAAGGTTATCTATCGTGGGAAAAACATTACCATGATATGTGCTAGGAGCTGTGTTGCAATCTGAAGAATAGAATGTGTCTTCATGTTCGAATGTTTTGTACATGTTGTTTGTATTTCTCATAAATTCTAATTGCTTATAAAGAGTAATCAAATGAAGTAAGTCAGTCTTGGACTAGATATTGTGTGTCCTAGTTACTAGTGATAGCATACAGACAGGCACAAAGCTAAGGAGGTATTTGTTTTTACTGTGCGTGTTAAAAGCGCAAGCTATACCAAAACACTGTGAATTGGGGCAAATCATAAAGAGCTGGTTTCAAGTGATCTGGTAAGTCTATGCAGAGTTACCACCAATAGTTTACCACCAACACTGGAAAATTGGGTCCTAGTGCACACCAAGTCAAGTTCTTAGCTTGCCGCTCATGCTAATAATATAAGAATAACACCAGGTAGTCATGTGGCTCTGGGGTGCACAAAATACCCTAACAGCCCTTGAGAGAGAAGGGTAGCTGTGGCAGAAGTGCACCTCAGGTGCCTTGTTAGACACCCTGAAATTTTAAGCACACAGGTCTGTGGGCCCAGTGGAATGCCTTTTCAGAAACAGCAGTGGTGGGCAGGAGTGTTCTGTTAGTCATTCTGAAATTAAAGACTTTTCCCAATGAGTGATTAATTCTGCTGTCTTATAAATAATGATTTAGGATCTTTGTATATTGCTGGTGCATCCTATTATATTTAATACCTGTTTGTACCTATATATATTCATGAAATAAAGTTGTTTGCTTCTAAGGGTGATCACATGACTTGAGGTGGAGGCTGAAGTGGGAAAATGGGAGAACACCCTCCCCCCATTCTCATCCAAAACATGGCCCAGGGGATCATGGCCCAAGCACCCCCCACAAGAGGAGTTCGACCAATGAATCCCCTGACCGGATGCCCAGATCCCCTGTGTCCATGGCCCACACACCCGAGGAACCTGCCCACTACCACGTTCTGGTCAAGCCGACGTCTGCCTCATGGACCAGCTCGATTAAACAACCACGAAACCCATCATTGTTAGAGATGCCATGACGACATAGCCAACAGACAAGAACACATGTGCCACCATGCACACCGGTCACCCACACATCATCCTACACAAAGAACATACTCAGTGCTATGACGTAGCAGACTGGCACACCTACCGACATACATTGTTTTTATTTTTCCCATAGGTCTTCTACAGCAGCGCAGAAACGCAAGATGCCTGAAGAGCTTGTGTATACGCTTGCAGATGCTTTCTCGCTACCCTATCCCTATAGAGATGTCATCATATAAATATACTGCTGCTTGTGACACGCTGTCGTCCCGCGACACCAATAGTATGGATTATGTACCACCACCCAGAAACTAGGCCCAAGTAGGCCGCAAGCAAGAATCCCCAAGCCGGAGCCTCTCAGACGAAAATCATCTCAAGACGAAAAAGCAAAGCGCTGACCACACAGAACGAGCCCCAACGAGAGCCCGCAGCCAAGGCCGCGATGTTGTAACCCACATGCCGCGCTCCCAGCGCCAAGGTTACACCTGCCACTGCCAAGCGCCCCTCAGAGATGAAATACAAATCAAATGCTCATAATTCTGCTCCAGCCACGGTCTCTCCACACGTGACCAGGCCAAACTGACAAAATGCCAAGCTCATGAGACAGAGAGTTGCCGGGGTCCCACGTCTGGGACACAGGCTGCAACAACGAAGTGACAAGTCGGACACCTTCAATGATGAGATGGCATGATCATCAGCCACTAGCAAGACCTGTCCATTTTCAACCACTAGCACATAGTTGCACATTGTTGCCAGCACCAGGTACATCACGAGCTGGTTCCAGGCTTGGGGGCTCGCGAGGGAACCAATCAGAGTATGAGGGGCTCCTCACTGATGCCATTTTAGTTAGCCAATCACCAAGTGTCCCCTTGTAACTAATTTGTTGTAGCAAGTGTTATGGACA
This sequence comes from Ambystoma mexicanum, assembly GCF_040938575.1. Lineage (NCBI taxonomy): Eukaryota > Metazoa > Chordata > Amphibia > Caudata > Ambystomatidae > Ambystoma > Ambystoma mexicanum. The sequence goes on along the minus strand of NC_090922.1, from coordinate 1,421,648,908 downwards.
GCCCAAGTGTACCACCTGACCTGTCCTCATCCACTAATATTCCCTCCTATAGGTAGCTATACTAACCCTACCACTCGGGGAGCCAGCCCGAGCTGGCATTAGGTTTTGTGACAATTTTCCCAGGTGACACGAATAGCATTTCATACTATGGTAAAAAGGGCCTGCGAGACCCTCTAACAGCGAGAGCGTCTCCCCGGATGCATACAGGCCGAGAACAATCCCTGTCGTTACTATAATAAACAGCAGTAATTACTTTGTTCTTGTGAGTGCCTCATACTCCTTTTGGGACGTGGGAGGAGTTGGGGCCTCCCCAGCCCCAGAGGTCCGTGGACGGCTCTGCCGGCCCTCGGGAAATCACCCCGACAAGTCATTATTGAAATGCTTGTTAAATGCACCAGCGCGCGCGCACCGAGGGAAGCACCCGTGAAGCACTGCGTTGCCGCTTCGCTTCGGCGTCCGGTGCTGGGTGCTTCCCCCATGATTGCACCTTACGATTAGCCTTATTTTGGTGTTATTGGGTTGTTGGGTTGACGTACGAGATATATCTTATAGCTCCTGCCCATGTTCAAAAGGGGCTTTACACCTTGCACTCTGACATGCCCTCACCAGAGCGGTTACGCATGACAGCTGCCGCACAGCAACCATCTCACGCTCTCTCTAAGGGAAGTGTGCCTCATAACTCCTGTTCAACGCCATTAACTCGGAATCTACGTGAAAGACGGTTCTTTGCCAAACGAAAGAGTTGGTGCTCAACCAATTCGGACATACGCACCTATGGAATTATGAAAACATTACATGTAACAACGACAATTAAAGACTCTCATCAATCTGCCTCTAAGGTACTTCTGATTAACCTTTCCATAGCATTTGGACTATGATAATACTAATGAAATCAATTTGGAAAACGTTGTAAACGGTATTACTAATATCTCTATGACCGATAGCACGGTGTTACAAAATGCTCATTCAGGTACCCTGAATGTCACTTACAAAATTATTTTAAACTTGGACAATCAAGCAGAAGCTGTTATCGAACTAAACTCAACAAACACTTGTTTTTTGGCCAGAGGGGAGATCACAAATTTATCACAGTCTCTGGAGCTATGCCAACACTCTAGTTGTAACTCCGCTCTTGCCATTTCATTCATTACTCCGACCCCATGCCAGCCTGTTACGCTCACCCCTGTTCTAGCCCCCAAATCTCCAGAGACTAAACTAATACGAACAACATTAGAAGTCATGAATACAGCGCTAATGGTCATTGCCAAACTATATGAATCTTTGGACAATAAGATGAATGAACATTCGGCTCAGGTTGTGCAAATTCTTAATTGGCAGCAAAAGCTTACACTCTCTCTGGCCCAAAAACAAATTCATAGTCCAACACATCTAAGGACCTCCTCGGTCACTACTCAGACCTTAGGTATGGCTAACTTGACCGAGCTCATGGGGCCTGTGCATATACATTTAAATTTGGAAACTCCAAATGATATTACACCGTTGGTAATTCCATTTGTCCATGGTATAATAACTAAAAATGCCGGTAATGAGACTTTAAACTCTCCCATATTACCTGTGCCCACCAAGGTCATACCTGCTGCGAGACTGGAGATAAAACAAGTGCCTAAGGATGCCTACATGATGTTCAATAAGAAAATTGTCACATGTAAATCAGTGCCCGTGGCAAAGGAGGGCCAATTGCAAATAAAGAAATTGAAAAATATGAAAATAACAAAAAAAAATCACGAATACTAGTTCGAGACAGTTTATAAGAAATAATTACAAACCAAATAAAAGGCTAACCATGGCCTCTGCGGCCGTAATAAAAACATGCACTAATATAACCCATCAAAAAAATCCAAGGATCTGGCAGGACACGGCACACATATTCCTATTGCCGGTTCATTCACAGCTTGACGCACTTGTCAGAGCTGTAGAAGAGTGTCAATCTGGTGACGAGTCCCGCCCTTTAGGATCGATCCCACAAGCTCCGATTAAACTGCCTCAAACGGCTCCTGTTGCGGGATGTCCTTCTTCCCCGGGAGTAGATATTAACAGACAGGCCCTTCGGAAGGAAATTGATGCGCACATGCGGCAATTCAGGTTGGAGCCTGCTAGCTTTCGAATCTTGGCTAACGGGCCGGCTAAAAGCTGTGAAATTCCCATTAGGGTGAGTACAGTGTCTGATGTTTGCATGAAATTAATCACGCCACAATGTTTGGAAGGCTGTAAAAAGAAGGTGGTTAAGTTTGTTCCTGGAAAGGATCCTCCTCATAAATCTCAATCCTCTAATATCCAGGAAAATGAGGATCTCTCTGATATTAGAGAATCTCTGGCCAAATTATGGGCAGCTCAAACTAATTTTAAAAATAAGAATGAGCCTCTAACACATATGTCAAAGGGGAATTCCGGGTGGCAACTCCCTTCTGAAATTATATTAAAATCCAAAATGCCTGAAACTGATCCAACTCAAAATACAAACCTAAGGCAGTCCCTTCTGATAAGCTGTCGCTTAGATGCCTTTCCCAGATATGATATGAATAGGCAAAGTATCTTAACACTATTCTCAGATGTGGCTACCTTGGAAGACATTGTTTCCAGTGACCTGGATTTAGTGGAATTTCCTGACAGTACGAATTCAAGTATAGCGCGTATTTGGATGAAGTTGCGCATTGTACGGAACACAATCTGGTTGGCCAAAGCTGCCCTATTTGATCTTGGCTTTTCGGTCACCACGAATCTGAATCCATCCATGTCTCCCATACCTGTTGCTGTAAGGCCTTCTATCCCTGACATGTCTCTCGCCTCACGAGTAGCAAATCCTTCGCGAGATCGATTTACTAGCAAATGTCATTGTACACAGGAAGTTTAACTGGTTGATTGTGCACACAACAGAACCATTTCTTTCCTCAGTTGGAACACCCATGGGTTTAAACATGTACTTAATAACTCATTACGTGTACTGGATAATTATGATGTCATTCTACTACAAGAAACCTGGTTGTCTAATGTACCCTCGTGGAATAACCATGCTTTCCATCTTCAAACGGCAATTAGAGGCATCAAAGGAAGACCTATGGCTGGTTTGTTGATAGCATCAAAAAGTTTAGCAAAATTCTCACTAATACCCTACCCCTCAACAAATTCCTTTGTGCAAATGCCAAGAATGAATACACATACATTTCAACTTGCCTGTGTAAATGTATATTGGAACCCTGTATGCATCACAAATACAGTTGTTTTTAAATGAATTGAACAGTATGATGGAGGATATTGTGTTAAAATGTAATATCATGCATGTGATTGTTGCTGGTGATCTAAATTTACATTTGTTTGGTTAAATAAACCAACAAAGTGGGGGATCAAATTCACTTGTGGAATAACTTTATCAATATGTGGAACTTGGTAATGTTGAATGGTGCAAATGCTTCTGATTCTCCGCCACAAGAAACCTGGCATAGGGGTGCCCAAGGAGCCACGAATGATTACATTTATGTGAGTAGGAATATGTTCAGCTGTGTTTCTGATTTTCGAATTATTCAATCTATTTACAGTGATCACTCAATGCTGACCTGCAACTTGAACATAGGTGAGCCCAGTCCAGTTGTTTCCTGTGGAAATACCTGGGGTACATTTGAAATTAACAACCAGCAGAATAGATTTAGGTGGTCAGAAAAATCTTTGTCACAACTAAACTACCACCTTCAATTCAATCTCGTGCATATGGATAAACAGTGTGCCACTATTAATAAAGAGTATTGTGATCAGATGCAATTATACTCTACTATATCGAACAATGGTATTAAAGGGCAATCCATGCATAACTTTGATCAGGAAGTGCAGTACAGAAAAACCTTGTTTACGAACCAAAAAAACAGGCTGCTTCTCTACCATAGGAACAAAGAATAATGGCCTTACGATCACTTAAAACCACAAACAGGAACTGGACGCGAGCGCAACGTGCCATGACACTTCAGAAAGATGGTGAAGCCATGTTAAAACAACTGCAGGGTAAAAACACGGCTCAAATATGGAAAAGATTCAATTCTGCTACCAACCCCTCTCAACCGGCCACCTAAATAAATGGAGTGGCAGAACAAAATTGGATAAACTATTTTTCCAAAATATATGCAGCACCTGTGACAGAGTTGTCCACGGGGCTGTCCTATTTAGTCACATGTTTTGGCTTTAAATTTGACCAAGACGATATTCTACACAGAATAAAAAATTTGAGCTCTTCAAGGGCCCCAGACCCTGATGGATTGTTAAACTATTCTAAAAAAAATCCTGAAATTTGGGCCTCTATTCTATACATCCTTTTCCTAACCATTCAGCAAAAACAACAAATTCCAGGTTCCTTGTGGCACTCGATTATTCTACCAATTTATAAGAAAGGTGATCCACAGGAGCTGTCAAAGCTATAGGCCGATTACCTTGCCAGACGTGCCAGGTAAAATTTATAGCCAAATTGTTTTGAGAGAATTGAACACCTGGTCACTAGCCGAGAATAAGAGAGATCCGTTCAAAACCTGCTTTGTTGCCGGTTTAGGCACTGCCATCAATATCTCCTTACTTAATGCTATAAAGTCAGCTTATGACACACGGAAACAACCACTTTATATGGCTTTAGTTCAATTCCGTATGGCATTCGACTCAATTGATCGTAGGCTGCTACAAAAAAATTGATAGAATATGGATGTCCTCCATCGCTAGTTACAATAATCAGTCACCTACATTCAAATACCACAATGCAGATTAAGCTGAACATGGAAGGACTCCTGTCTTCCGTTTTCAAGACATAACGTGGCCTTAAACAAGGCTGAATATTGGCATCATTCTTTTTTTTTATTTGTTCATTCTAGATATAGGTGTTAATTTTGCAAACACAATGGCTGATGCGCCGAAATTAGATAACCAGGTCATAGCATGGTTACTCTATAATGATGACCTGGTGCTATTATCTCAAACAACCCGCGGACTACAAAAACTATTAAATCAACTGGCTCTTTATACCACAAAGAACAACCCGAACATTTATTTAGATAAAACCCAAATTATTGAATGTGGAAATGTTCAACATAAATGTTCAAATAGATTCAAGTGGTCTACATATGACATGCACCTTTTCGTGGTCCTTGAATATGAATATCTGGGAATAATGTTTACCAATGCTGCTAATGATAAAGTACAAGAAGCTACTTTGAATCTAAAATTAACCTCCTTGATATCGCAAGGAAACATTTTATTATCCAAGCATGGCAAATTCACGTGTTCACATCTTATGTTATTCTACCAACAAAAAGCTGTCCCTATTATCTCTAATGGAGCTGAGGCAACACTCCCAAAATCTGACCAGTTCTGGGATAGACTTGAATCAAAATTTTGAAAAAATGTTTTATACTTACCAAAAAGCACTCCAAACTTGCTATTACGATACGAACTAGGATTGTTATCAATACATGTCCAAGTAGCTTGGTTCACTGCTGCGTAAATGCTTATTGGGTTTATTTAATAAAAACAGTCTCGCAATTTTTGCGAACCATCTACTGACTGCTAATCAGATATTTACTGTCAAATGGAGATCACATATCATTAATATTTTGGGAGAGACTAATGTTACTATTGATTTACTCCTAACAAACCCTTCAAGCGCAAAAGCCAAATTGTATCACTGTGATTGGCGCCTTACACAGAGGAAATGTCTAGCTTGTTGATTTTAATAGGAGCTTATTTGGTCTTAAGAAACTACGTACAATAGTTGATTATCTTATTAAATGTCCCTCTCCTCAACTAAGATCTAAGATTTTGAGATTTTGGCTCAACCTATGGCCAGTAAATGATATATTAGCTAGAAGACGCTTAATTAAGAGTGAAGCAAGATTCTGTCGCTTTTGTAAAATAGAAACAGCGAGAGAAACATTGAAACATCTCAGTGTTTAATGTAATGCCTTTTCTGTGCAACGTGTGCCTTTGTATCATTGCTTGCCGAAAATGCACCTTGCTAAATCTAACGATGAACTGTGGCAAGAAATATTTACTACACGAAAACCTACAGTAAGAATTGCCACAGTGAACATATTAGATTTGGCTTTTGCTTCTCTTAACAACCCTGTTGAAATATCGAATATAAGTCAGCAATGATGGAAGATGAATTATTGAATATCAGTGGTAAGAACCTTATAGTATGGAAATGTTCAGTAGTGGGCCAGACTGGAATCTATAGCTCTTTGACCGGCTAGATGAATTCTAAGTGTAAGTTTATCTGTTAAGATGATTATATGAATTGTATGTATTAATTGTGAAAAGGAAATTGAGTTGTTTTAAAGAAATACATTTATGTCGTTTTGAATGGTTAAAAATGTTTTAACCAAGCAAAATAAAAAATAAATAAAAATAAAAATGCTCGTTAATGGAGCATGTTTTGACTGCACCATTATGCACCATAAAAAAATCGACGCACACACACCATGCACTGTCCAATTCATCCTAAGATCTTGTATAACCTGCGCGAACCTCTTCTGTCTCAGCTCAGCGCCTTGCAGACCGTCAGAACGTCAGGTAGTGTTACTTATCCATACATACCATCATTGAGGGACTACAAGGGGCTGTAGAACATTGTAGAGGAAAGGGAAGCTATCTTCAATGGGTGTTGGAGGCAGTCAATGAAGTTCAGCCTCAGTATCGTGGGCTAAACGGGGATCATGGGGAAGAAAGCAATGCACACTGCCATCAGTACTGAAGCGTGGAAGAACTCTTGGCAGTGCAGGCTTGTGATCTTCCAACACACTGTGTTCATAGCTATAGTGTTCCAACCCTGGGGAGAAAAAAAAAGTGTCTGTTGGAGGTGCAGGTATGCATTGCTGTTCAGCCATGTGATCTTGGGCAAACAGTACATTGTCCTCCATGGGGAGGAAAGCAGAGCAATCTGCGCCTAGATGGGGATGGATCTTTTTAGCACAGCCTTGTGATTTGGAGCAAACAGTACCTTCCAAGCTTGTGTGTGCCAACCATGGGGAGTAAAGCTACCAGCACAGCAGTCAGCACTGGGAGTAGAGTTATACATGAAAGTGAAGCCTTGTGATCTTGGATATACAAATGAACTTAGTTCTGTGATTCATTAAGAGAAACTGAAATCAGTTGCCCCTCTATGCTTCGGTGTAGCCTTCTGAGCTTGGGAAACTCTTATATGTCTGAGTGCTTGTGTTACAAGCGCGGTGAGAAAATCAGTACAGAAATATGTACAGGATACTGAGGGAGTGAAGGTGTTTATTACACTGCACTCTGATGATCTTTGGCAATCCAGTGCACGTGTTTTCTTGCCACCAGGAGGATAGCAATTGGAATTGGGAACAAGAGGGATTTAATACAAACATTCTTCTGATATTTAGCTAACAATATACTCTTAGCTTTAATGTCTCAAGTGTGCAAGGAAAGCATTCAGCACAGCAGCCAGGAGCCAGCATGGGTTGTGCTATTCATTACAGTATATTCGTGTGATCTTGGACAAATATTATACTAAATATTATACTGACACTTAATTTGTGGATGGCAGACATAATTAGCAAACATCATTACATTGCAGTGTAAATCAAGATACCTAAATACAATAACCCACAATATCTTCCTTTACAGACTCCAGCAACCATGTCCATTCCCCTCTGATAGCAAATTAACCTCCCTTAATGTTGTGCTACGAAAGTACTGATCTCACTCACGTCTCTGGGTCTAGAGGTTGCCCGGTGCATTGGAATGATAGACTCTTTGCACTCATTAACCTAGCAAAAACAAAGAGGTGATGGCTGGAAGGTTTAGAATTAATCTTACCAACTGACAATGCTCTGGGCAACCCTCCAGACCACCGTTCTTCGCCTGTCAAGCCATTACAGAAGGGAATGACCATATGCAAATCAGGCTTGGCCCTACCCCAAATGGGGCAGTCCAGCCCGAACTGCTAGGCCACATCCCTTCTGCACGAGACCACAAGCATCCCCAAACATGTTTCGCCCTTGTTGGGGCTCATCAGTGAGGAGTAGCTTGGGTCTCTAGGCCCAGCAGGCACGGGACCCACGTCTGGGCATACCCGTCCCACTCGGGGTGACATAGCAAAAACAAAGACAAAGAGGTGATGGCTGGAAGGTTTAGAATTAATCTTAACCACTGGCAATGCTCTGGGCAACCCTCCAGACCACCGTTCTTCGCCTGCCAAGCCATTACAGAAGGGAACGACCATATGCAAATCAGGCTTGGCCCCACCCCAAATGGGGAAGTCCAGCCCGAACTGCTAGGCCACATCCTTGGCAGGCGAAGAAAGATGGTCTGGAGGGTTGCCCAGAGCAATGCCAGAGGTCAAGATTTATTCTAAACCTTCCAGCCATCAACTCTTTTGTTTTGCTATTGTCACCCCGAGTGGGAAGGGTATGCCCAGACGTGGGTCCCTTGCCTGCTGGGCCTAGAGACCCAAGCTACTCCTCGCTGATGACGCCCAACAAGGCTGAAACATGTCTGGGGATGCTTGTGGTCTCGTGCAAAAGGGATGTGACCTAGCAGTTCGGGCTGGACTACCCCTTTGGGGGTGGGACCAAGCCTGATTTGCATATGGTTTTTCCCCTTTTGTAATGGCTTGGCAGGCGAAGAAAGATGGTCTGGAGGGTTGCCCAGAGCAATGCCAGAGGTCAAGATTTATTCTAAACCTTCCAGCCATCAACTCTTTTGTTTTACTCATTAGCCTAGGCCAGGTCTTCCAGCCAGTCTTTCATTTGAGGGGGGTATTGATCTCTCTATTTGTCAAGTATACACCTTTTTGCAACTAGAGAGCGCACATTTAAGAAAGTTCTTTTGCAATTCTCAGGAACAGTGTTCCAGATCCCAAAGAGACAGCTTAGTGGAAATATATCTAGTTGGTGACTGATTATCTGAGTTAATGAAGAAACAATGGGCCTCATTCCGAGTATGTTGGTAGTCATGGCGCAATTTGTGCCATGACTACCTCCCATACTGGTACCGACTCCGACCTGGTTCAATGGGGACTTACCGGTGTAGTCCGACCTTTGCGGGACCGGTAAGTCCCCATTGAAAAAGGCAATCCCCATTCCCATTGAGCCCTATAGGGCCCCTATAGGGCTCAATGGGAATGGGGAGGGAGCTAATAACGGTACCGCAATTTGCGGTACAGTTCTTTGCTGCCTGGTCCCTTTGCGGCTTCCGCTAAGGTCGCCTGGTAAAACCAGGCTCCCATAGCGGGACCCGCTAAGGGAACTCGTAGTAGGGCGGTAAGGGATTACTGACACCAATCTGCTTAACGGTGCCCGGCATCCCTTACCGGCCTACTCGGAATGAGGCCCAATGAGAGGTATGGACAATTCCACATAATATGCATGCAATCAGCTTTCTCTATATGGTATCATGGACAGGCACCGTTATGGTCAGGACACATTTTGTGCAGTCTTTTAGGAGTGTAATGCAGTGTACGTAAAACTTTAAACTCAATCAATTTAACCTTACACTGACACTGATTTGGTAAGCATGCACGACCTACCCCATAGGTCGTTTGATATCTCCATATTTAAAGTAATCACCATCATTCTCCCCTTCTCTCCTCTAGTGTTTTTTCAATGATCATTCTGTATAAAGAACCAAGCAGCTTCCGACAAGCATGCTAGTTACTTATATAAGCCAGTAACTAATTTTCTAGAGGTTCAAGTGGGTAGCATTCCCATTTCGTCTAGATTGCCACCCTTAATCTATACAAATGAAACATCTCTTTTGGCTTTAAGTCCCCCCTCCAATTTGGTAGCCTGCACTGGATCAAATGGACAGTCTTCTGTGTAAGCGGAGTTGAGAAGCAGTGTTCTCAAGGCTGACACCCATTCCTCCAGTCGTTCCAGTTTCAAATTAAACCATGGGGGTCATTCCGAGGTTGGAGGTAAGGAATTACCGGCACCGGTAAGGGTGCCGATGCCGGTAATCCCTTACCTCCGTATTCCGAGGTCCCTTTGCGGGTCCTTCCTTACCTCCTTCTTTTAGCAGGAGTTAAGTACGGGACCCGCAAAGGTACTTCAGAGGTAATTACGGTACCGTAATTTACGGTACCGTAATTACCTCCTTCCCCATTCCCATTGAGCTCTATGGGGCAGAAATGGGAATGGGGAAGCGCAAAAGGTGAATGGGGAATTACCGGTCCCTTCAACCCTGGAATGGGCCGGTAATTACTCCATTCACCATGCCGGATTTGGGACGGTTTCGGAGGCAAACATGGAGCTAATTACTCCATGGTTAGCTCCAAACCTGGAATGAGGCCCCATGTCATTGTGGTACCATACCAGTAAGATACAAATTGTGCCTGGGCAGCCAGCCAATATACTTCAAAATGGGGATTTGTAAAGCCCCCTTTATCATATGGTAGGGTCATTTACTCCCATTTCCTGTGGATTTCTCCTGCATTTTAAAAGAACATGGACATGCAGTTCAGCGGACCAAATGTTGCCTGGACATAACGTTACATTTACAAATAAATAAAGCAGCTTGGGCACCAGTAGCATCTTAATCACGGCCTGCCTGCCCACAAGGGGTATCAGGTAATATTATCCCCACCAATAATATCGCTATATATATGGTCGTGGGATAAGGCCATAGGCGATATTATTTGTGGGGATAATTTATGGGGTTATTGGGACCCGGGGTTGCAGGGGAGACCTACACCCCATTAAAGAAAATAATAGGGGTTGTAGGGGTGTCCACCGCAGGTTCCATGGCTTAATATTGCTGCATAAATATGGCAATATGTTTGTATGTCAGTATTTTTGCAGGGATATTAACACATGGAACCCCTGCAAGGGACAGAGGTAACATCAGCCATTCAGCACGTTTTTCCGGCACATGTTTCCTATGTTCACCATAATTATTGGTGAATGTAGAGTCCATGCGCCGTGACACCACCACCTCTAGGTATTTGATACCATCCGGCACCCCCTTTAACGGAAACACTCCTGTTGGTGGCACAGTGCTATCAGTCAAAGGAAAGATCTCAGATTTCGTACAATGTCCTGGAAGACAGAAAACCGTCCAAAGCCGGTGATGTCTTCCATTACGGGATCACATGTGGGTCTCCAATATAAAGCAGAACATCGTCCGTGTATAGCGAGGCGATCTGAGACGACCCGGAATGCTGACACCCCGCTGACAATGTCTCTCTGATGAGGTCTGCAATTGGCTCTATTGCCAGCACAAATAGCAGAGGTGACAGTGGGCAACCCTGCCTCGTACCTATCCTCAATTATAAAGCCTCTGACAACACTCCATTAACCCGTACCCTGCAGTGGGATGCGTATACCGTTGTTTTATGCACTTTATCATGTATTCCCCAAGACAGCACTTGCGCAGGACAATAATAAGTGCTCCCATGACACTATGCCGAAAGCCTTTTGCGCATCTACCGCTACTGCTACTGTGGAGGCCTCCAGGGAGACTTGTGCCATTATATTGAACAGGCGTCGGATGTTTGGGGAAGTAGTCCTGCCCGGTACAAACCCAGCCAGATCATGGTGAATCAGGTATGACATCAGGGGCAAGAGGCAATTAGCTATCACCTTTGCATTAAATGTAATGTCCATGTTCATTTAGGGTAGTGGACAATACAACCCGCCATTCTCACTTGGCTTTCTGGGTTTAAGGAGTACCTTAATTACAGCCTCCCGTTGGGTCTCTGGTAGGTGCCCCTTGTCTAATGCGTCCTTGCACACTTTCAGCAAACATGGGTCAAGGATCGCCCGATATTGCATGTAGAATGAGGCCGTCAGTCGGTCTGGGACAGGAGCTTTATCACGGGGGGATTATTTAATTACTCGCAGTAGCTTCTCAACAGTCAGTGGATCTCTAATCTGTGCTCTGGCGCCTGGAGCCAAACTAGATTGTGGGACCTTGTCCAATAGGGCATGAATGGCAGCCTCGCCTTAAGCTGTATGATTCTGATAGAGGGTGGCATAAAACGTCTGGAACACAAGAGCATATCATGGTCCGGATACTGCAGCATGTATTGGTAGTTCACCTGCACAGGCCCTCCACAACAGTCTGCCTGGGTGGTCCGCATCTCCATACCTCCTAGCCATTGCGAGTGCTTAGAAAAGTACTTTGTTTCCCTGACAGCATGAGCCCGAAACTGTTCTAGAGCCGCTTGAATTTCCGCCAATAGTATTCGATCCGCAGTCACTGCAAACACATTTTCTAGATGCTTAAGTCTATTTTCAGTTTTCTCCAGGTCTCTTATTATAGTTTTTAGCACACCAACTCTTTGGACATAGCCATGATTGTACACTTTGAAGGACTGCCACAGTGTTTCGACTAAGACCTCCTCCGTATCGTTGCATATGAAAAAGTTACGGATATCGTCTACTATGTCCGCTCTGTACACCATGTCTTAAAAAGGCTCAGATTTATATCTCCATGACGAACAATCTCTAGTCCTGATGCTCAAATTAACCTGAAGCAATATGGGTGAGTGGTCAGAGTATGAGCATGGTAAAAAATTGGAGCCCATAACCTTCCCCACGAGACCCGGGGAAATCAGAAAGAGGTCAATCCTCGAGGACATGTCGAGCACAGAGGAGAATAATATGTACATTCCCTCACATCAGGGTACAACACCCTCCATGCATTGCATAAATCTAGGCTAGCAGCGTGGGACAGGATGCCCCGCACCATCTTAAACAAATGTTATCTTGGTACAAGATGGTGTTCATGTCCCCTCCTGCGCGCCCTGAGGCCTTTGGGCGAGTGGCGCAATATACAAATAAAACAGAATTTAAAAACATAATAATAATAATAATATTGTGATCGGTGTCAGCAGAATGTGTGCAGTAGTGTCACAAAAGCTTGGTTGATCCAATTTAAAACCATAGGAATTGGTCTGAGCCAAGCGACAATGAATGATTACGTATCTACCATCTGGGACTGCATGCGAGCAGAGCAGTAAAAACGTAACAGCTTTGTGAATCAGAGTTAACACCCCTCTGGATTGGGAGGAATAGTTAGTGTAAAACCTATGGGACCCCATAATTTGGAGAACATTAGTCCCCCCAATGCATGTATCTCCTGAAGGAGGAGAATATTAACCTGGTGTTCCTTAATGTACACAGCCATAGTTCTATCCTTTGAATAGTTACCCAGCACACAGAACTTCTGATTGATAATCCTAAGGACTGATATACGTAACTCCTGCAGTGATCCAAACAGTGTGTATTGCATACTGATTCTGAACATTCCATGTATGCCAACCTATTATATAATACCTTCCCCCTAAGTGCTTGAACCGCCCACAATTTTCAAAACATGTCTGCCAAAGCAACTGCCTCACATAACGTACCCCAACCTCCCCATCCCTTCCCCGTCTCTCACTGCACTCCCAACCAGGGTGATGTTGACCTCTGTCTAAACCCTCCCTAACCCCAACATCAAACCCCAAGGCGATCCGGTAAATTTGCATTTGGGAAAACGACACAGCAAACTTGTTAGCCCCCGTTGCTAGTCCGCGCACCAACCTATCAGAGAATCCGCCACAGGTCTCATCCCCCTGTAACAATCAGGCACCCCTTAGCATGCCCAAACAAAGTGGATCATTACCCCTTCATCAAAGCTTAGCAAGCCCCCACATGAATCCCACCCTGCATAGAAATCATGTTCCGTACATCTTTCAAGTGGAGCGGGAAGCCATGATCCTCTCCTCCTCAGTATCCTGCAAGGTAGGCATAGGTATTTTGGCTTCAATGAAGGCCATAGCATCGGTTGGTGCCATGAAGAAAATAATCCTGCCTTGATGTTGTTTCTGCAGTCTTGCAGGAAAGATCATTGCATACGTTGTGGATCCTTCCCGTAGCATTTTTCTTAATGTTAATATTAATGTGAACCCCCACCCCAAAAGACCTACGTTCCAGCTGTACTGCTGTTGAGATGTCTGGACATATGTGCAGACTGGCGTTTTCATAGCACAGTGTTCCCTGCTCTCTCGCCAGCCTCAGGATAGTGTCTCTGTCTCTGTAATTTAGCAGCTTCACAATGATTGTTCTAAGAGGGGCCCCAGTGTCAGTCTCATCCTTGGTGTCCGGTGCTCCCACTCCACTATGAATGACATAGAGAATCCCAGGCTTCTGGGCAAATCTTTAAGCAAGGTCTCCATCCCCGCTTCAATGGGTCCTCAACCAAAGCCTTCAGGGAGGTCAACTATATTTATGTTATTACTTCTGGACTTGGATTCCAAAATCATCAGACTTCATCAGGGCCTGCTTCAGAGCCTTGGAAATCACTAACACCTGGATCTTGAGTACAGTAATATCACCTTCAGCTGTGTTGATCCAGGTTCCGCCTCTGTCACCCTCTGACCCACTCCATTTTTTCCATTGAGGGTGATAATATTGGGAGAGTACCGTCCAATTTGTCAGACACTGAAGCAAATGCAGCCTGCATGCTCTCCATTATTTGCTGGATTTTAGGGGGCCTGGTCCTCCTGTTCCAGCAGCTCACTTGATTCAGGCGCTGGTTCAGCATGATGCCTACCAGCTGGTTGTAAAAATACCTCCAAATGACAGGATAGGCTCGCCTCTTCAACCTCCTCCCCGCAGCAGCAACAGGCCTCAAAGTGCACAGGGGCCTCAGGTATAGGCCAGCATGTGCTTCTCTGTATTTCCAGAAGTGCTCCAGGCTCTGCCAAGTGCCTCTCAGATCGAGGCCTCCCTTCACCAGCACCACAGCACACAGGGCAACGCCTGTACTCTAGAAGGTGCTCACAGGCAGGGCCGTCACGAGACGGGTGCGGGGGGGGCAGACCACCCGGGCCTCACGCTTGCAAGGGGCCTTGCGGCCCTCTACCTAAGAAGAAGGCAGCACAGTCTCCTGGGTCCTTTATTCACACGGGGGACTGTGCTGTCTGCTCTCTGCCCCTGCAATGATTTTGCTGTTTGTTGCGAAGCCGTTTGGCTCCGCAACAAACAGCAAAATAATGGGAGACAGCAGGGCTCAGAAGTGTGCTCTGCTGCCTTCTGTTATTCAGCTGACAACGTGGACATGCTGAATGACAACAGAGGACTCCTCTCCTGTCAGTCAGTGTGTTCACGTTGCTCAGCGTGACCACGCTGACTGATGGGAGAAGCGTTCTCTCCTGTCAGGCAGCATGTCTACGTGTCGGCTGCGTGGATGCTTTTGAAGGGTGCATGGAGGTAAGGTAAGTGTTTTTTATTTTAAATTAAATGTGTATATATGTGTATTTAAATTAAATTAGTGTGTATGTATGAATGCATGCTTGCATGTTGGTGTTTGTGTCAATGCTGTGTTTGGTTTTATGTATGCATGCATGTATGTATGTATGTATGGAGTTGTGTATCTGGTGGATGAATGCATAGGTGAAAGTGTTTTATGTGAATGTGTGTTCAGCCCCACCCCTAAATTTAGCCGCCCTGGGGGCCCCTTCATTAAGGGGTGGGTTCATGGCATCAGCTAATATGTGGGGTGGGGTGCGGGACTAACACTTCAAATATTGGGAGAGGCGCTAACATCAGAGGCTAGGAGGGAGGGGCAACCTTCCTTGTGTGGGGGCATCTAACATCTTTTCACATTATAATGAGACTATTCTGGCGAAGCTTCAATGTTACAAGCAGCTACGGTGTCCAGTTAAAGGATCGATTACAAAAGGTTTGAATGCAAAAGGTGAGAGTCAATAGGATCGAAAACCAAAGGTTCAATTTTTTTTTATATTTTTGGGAGTTTCCGTGTAGGTGAAAAACATGTTTTTTACCACAAGAGGAGGGTTGGGGGGGGAACCCCCCCAAAACAAAAAATTAAAAAATAAAAACATTTTTTTTTCGAACCTTTCGTTTTCGGTCCTTTTGATTCAAACCTATTGTAATTCAAACCTTTTCATTCAAACCTTTGACCTATAACCGCAGCTACTTCTCGCCCTCATTTCTGAAACGTCAGACTTAAGGACTGCAGTGAGAATGAGATGTCTCATGTCACCACTTCCCTTCTAATCACTCCCCTAGCATGCAAGTGCTAACCCCACATCACAATTTCAATAACCTAAACATGTATGCATATGAATGCAGGTGCTAACAGTTAAATGTTTTATGGTAGTAATTGCAGGGCTTTTGTTAACAGCGAAGCCAAGGCACCATTTAATGTTTGTGTCCTGTTCGGTCTGACCACGTCTCTGTTGGTCAACCCGGCAGGGGCTGGAGGACCATTTCCAAAGCAGATAGTGAGTGCGGCCAATAAACCCATTGCACTTTCGGTCTCCCCCGCTGATGGATGGCACCTGGGCCTTTCACCTTTTACAGTGAAATGGGCCCCCACGTAACTGCCCCCATGTTGGCAGTCTTATGACACAGAAAGATACTGATAATCTGCAGCTTTGAACCTCCTTGCTGCATTATTTTGACTTTGTTATTGATTTAAGCACTCGACAGGTGCCTTGGGCCATTGTTCCAATCAGTAAGGGGTCCCCAAACATCAAAAAGAAATGGGACCCCACCAGCCCTGACACATCTTTAGCCAGCCCTGCTCCCATTTCTCTCTGAATTCTCTGAGCCCAGCTAGGAAGCTGAAAGGGTATTTCTCCTTCCCTTTGGCCACTAGTTGTACCTTTCACCCCAATTCAGAGGCTGTTTACTTCATAGTGCTATGCTAATCTCTGGAGAGGTGGGCCATCTAAAAGCTGAGACCAGAAGTTAAGACTTTGGCTTTATCAAAGTGAGTCTGTTCATATCGCATGGATAGGTTTTTGTGCTCTGCATGTTTGATGGTGATGCTGCTCCGTAACGAGTGCTACGGGCTGGCGACACATCGAAAGAGGCCTTCTGCCTCAAAGTGGCCAGGGGCTGGCGCAACCCATGGAGCCATGTCGAATCAACAAAGCCCAACATTTCAGGAAGGGGCTAGAGCCTGATATGCTCAATGGTGGTGTTGCACCACTGCATGGCATTCTTTTTTTGGGGGTTATTAGGTGTGCCACCAATAAGTCAAAACTATTGTTTTAGCGAACAGACAGTGGTGGAAATCTTTTTTTCTGGGGCATCCCTCCTACCGCAGTGAAATTGGCCGGGCCCAGAAAAGTTAAACAACTACAGCCCTTTTAAACCTAAAAAATGCACATCAATATTTCCAGTACAGTGCAACATTGACAAGGCATTTCACAGGGCTCCTGCTCAGACCCTCAAGAGGTCTTGTGGGGAAGTGTCTCAGTTTGGAACCTAGCGGCCAATGTTTAAATCCCTTCCCAACATAGTTTAAATCACGAACACACCAGAGCATTCTAAAATTAATATATAGGGCACAGATTTCCCAGATTGTGGAGCTGTAGTTCCAATCTGGTGAGTAATTATTTGCCAGATCCTGGGTCTGGGAAGATCCGTCCCAATGATAGCATTGAGTACAGATAGGAAGAAATGCAATATGAGGAGGGACTTGTAGATGTTGTTTAGTTATTTGCCCACCCATTGACTTCTCATGTCCATGATAATTCCTATGGCAATTCTCACCCAGTTCCTGCGCCCCCTCCCAAAACACCTCCTCACTGGAACACTTTGAGCTAGCTTTAAACACGCCTTGCCATCAAATGTTGCCCGCAATGTGCCTGCAAGTGTGTTCTTAAAGGAGTCTTCTTAGAGTTCATGACTTCATTGGAGTTGTAAACACGGAACTGGTGTAATAAAAATGTCTTAATCAGGCCTGCCTTTGGCCACTCGATTTAAAAACACCATGCATGTCTTTCGCTGAAGTCCTGTTAAAAACAAGCATTGGAAAAACCAACAGTTTTGGCTTGTGTATAAGTATTAGGCATTTGCCAGGCACTTCTATAAAATGCTCAGGTACTCAAACCATTTTGCACTGGCACTATTAATGGCCAGCTAATACCAATAAAGAAGTGTCTTTCCCATGCCTCCACGCATGCCCAAACTCTTAGCATTGTCAATGCTCCTTTTGCTTTACCCTTGATGCACAGGACTAGACATCAAGGTTAAAGCCAACATACTACTTGGCTAAATTGGCCCACTTTGAATGTAGGCCAATCTAGCCAGTAATAACACTTATGGTACACAGTCAGCCTGGATATACTTTCTGTGGCATGGCATTTTTACTGGCTGGGAGTCCGTACATGGTAACAATGGCATATATTGATGCAGCCTGCATGGACATACTTGAGAACAACCAGCATGAATATATTTTATACCAACATATCTTGCGTGGAAAGGCGGCATAAAATGTTTGAAAAATGTTCCTGTGCACGGTTTTTGATTTGCAACTATTGGGATTTTCCATGTGCTTCCATACAAAACCAAATGCAAACTATGGATTTCTACCCAATTTTGCAAAGAAAGTGCTATAAAATGCATCATTTGAACCCAATGTTTCAAACATTATCTTGGGAGTGAGAAACCCCCCTCAAGCAACCCTTGTTTGGTGTGGGCTCCATCACTGTGCTTTGTTGATCCTGCCTAATTGGCATAAACTTTAAAGCTTCTTAAGTTCAGAAATGTACCAGCCTCCACTGTACATCATTTGTCACTGTGTATGATGTGTGTTTTAATGCGCACACAGGGGCAGTGTTCTCCTTAATGATATGATATGGCATTTATAATGCGCCTGTACACAAGTGTTTCTAGGCGCAACAAGGCAAGGAGGGGGAAACAAAGGAGTAGGACAAACACAGATCTTACTAGGCCTTGTGTGATTCAGATCGCGCAAGAGCAGGGGAGGAGGGATGGGAGAAGTGCCGAGGGTGGGGTTGGATGCAGAAGTGTAGGAACAAAGGAGAAACAAGAGTGCAGCCAACGGGTGGCAATTGTGGGTACTCATAAGTGCAGCCAACGGGTGGATTATAAGTGCAAGAGAGGGACTGTAGGGTTACAGATACAGACCACAAATGCAGAGGAGCCAAGAGGCAGTGCGGGATTGCAACAGGACAGGCAGGGATCTGGGCCTGAATTCAGAGCTTGACCAGGTGACCAGTGCAAGGGAAAGGAAGAGAGAAGGCAGAAGCAAAGAGACAGGTCTTGAGTTGCTTTCAGAACCGGAGATGGCTCTGCTCAAGTTTAAGAGAGGCATGGAGGCTGTTTTCAGAGGCAGGCCCCGGCCGAAGAAAGAGATCTGCCCTCAACTCTTTGCTTGGAAAAGTGACTGACCCTCAGAGAGTTGGAGGTGGCGGAGTGGGGATCTCATGCCTTCCTATATATATTTATGCATATGATACAAAAGTTAGTCCGGCATAAGCCTTTCTTCAGTAGAGAAATCTATCTTTGCTGTAGTTGATTTGGAGTTGTATTAATAAACCATATTTGGGATCCTGCACACAAACTCAAAGGGAGATTTCTAGAGTCTCCTGTTTGTGGAGGTGCCGCCGCTGGCTGAGTGCAAAAAAGTGCAAGGGGGCCTCACCAAATGTTTTGCCCCGGGCCTCACCACATCTGACAGCCCTGCTCTTCTATAACTAATCTGCTGAACATACACATTACTGTATTGTCATGAATGGTGCTTAGTACCCATGCTTCACATTCATGCTCCCTTTCTCTTATGTACTCTACCCTGCATATCTATGTTTGCATTTATGCAACAGCCCTATTTATCTCACTGCCGACATCAGTATTGAGCACCCCGTTACTATAATCCAACATGTCAAGCAACTATGCACCTATTAGTTTTTTTTTCTGCTGCCTAGATGTTGCCCTGCTTATAACAAGATTAAGACGCCCAAATATTGTTTAGATTGCATTGGTACTTATGTTGCTTAGCTAGCACCTGGTCTTATGCGGCCTAATTGCTGCCTAGCTTATTCCAGGAGCCAAGCTGTTCCAATACTGCTTAGCTGCTTGAGGACAGATCAAATGTCGCCCAGTTTATATCAGGATTTGTATTGCTCTAATATTGTTTAGTTGTATTAGGACTTATGCCGCTTAAAGGGCATCCAGCTTATATCAAGATGTATATTGTTTAATTTGCTGCCCAGTGCTCCATGCCCTTGTTACGTTATCATATCTAATCAGATTATTGACGTGATCTACTACATACTAGCTATTCACATTGGTCGATCACATATAACATGTATGCCTTGTTATTATTACTGTTACTTCTGACAGGTTCTCTCACGGAATCTAACCAGCGCGTGACAACTGCACACCTAACGCCTTCAAATGACCACTATCTAACCATGGCGAGTACCTCATGGCCTTTACCAGGGATCAAGCCTACACTCTTCCTACCTTCGCTTAAATACAACCACTTGGACTCATCAATAAGGCCTACCAACTTCCTACCTAAACTTCAATTAGACACTAAGTCTATAAATACAGCTCTCACTAGCTGCAGAGACCTTCCCTTACCACTGCTTAACCAAGGCATGAACTGCCCACATGTCCAACCGACATCCCACAAACCTTGCTCCACTAAAGTTAGAAATAACAGACTCTGTTCCAAACTACCAAAACATCATGAGCCATCGCTCAACACCTCACTTCAGAAACATCTGCCAACTTCTAAGAATAGCCAACGTTCTAACACCTTAAAAATAAAGTTGCATGGAGTAAAGATTTCACTAAAACTACGAACAACAACAATAAGAGACTGAAACAGAATAAACCATGTGCCACTCCCACCAATGCTACTACACAAACTTAAGGGTACATTAATTAATGCCAGATCAATGTTGGCTCATCCGACAGACATCGCTGACCTAATCACAGCCGAAAACCTTGACTTCTTAGCAATAACGGGATCATGGTTTCATGCTGCAGCAAGCCCCTCACTTCTCCTTGCTGTTCCTGACAACTATTTCATCATAAGAGCTGACAGAATAGCCACTAGAGGCGGAGGCATTGCCATTATTGCAAAGGCCAACCTAGACCTAAGACTAGCCACTTTTCATACATTCTCATCCTGTGAATTACTCACTGCCAAAATACCTGTCTCTAACTCCCGTACCCTAACTGTTCATCTAATCTACAGATCTCCAGGACCCATTGGCTCCTTTGAGGAAGATATTATGACACTCTTATCGGATAATACTAAAACCTCCTCTCAAATATTACTACTAGGAGATTTCAACCTAGGCTTCAATGACCCTAACGACCACCAAGCATTAGCAGTAGCCAACACCCTTATCGAATATAGCCTTAGCCAGAGTTACCCAGCTCACCCATGACAAAGGCAGGACCTTCGATTGGGTAGCTGATCTTAACTGTGACACTGCAATCACCTCAATTGTACCACAACCATGGACTGATCATTATCTAGTGTCTTTCACTCTCTCAGCCAATATTCCTAAAACCAAGTCTAACCCAATAGCGCCTCCACTCCCCACGAGGAACAAATGGAACATCACTGTGGACGCAATCCTACATCACGGGATCCCCGTCCTTAACTCATTAAAGGACATTGCTGACCCAGACATACTAGTAGATGTCTACAACTCAACTATCACCAAAGACTTAAACATTATTGCCCAGATTAAAATGCGCAAAGGCAAACCAAGAGCTCACCTGAACTCATGGTTCAGACCTCATCTAAAAAAGAAACTGGAGACCCTATGGAAACACCTCCTCTCTGCAGAGAATACAACTAACCTGATGAATCTCTCAGCTAAATACAAAGAAGAGATACTTCTGAATCAACGTGAGACGTACAACAATAGAATTAATCAAGCCAGTACTAGCACCAAAGAGCTCTTTGTTATCCTCAGAGAAATGGAGATGCCTATTCACCCAACTGATTCTTGCCTAAGGGACAAACTCTGGTGCACCAACATTCAGAATGCTTTAACAAACAAAATTGCCACATTTCAAAGTAAAATTGCGTAAAAACCTACCAAACCTAGATACCCACCACCAGACCCAAGAGCATTTTACTAAAACTCCTCATTGTTTCAAATTCTCCAAAGTTTCTATCCCGGAGGTACAAAAAATAATTGCCTCTCTCAAGCCTTCAAGATGCAAAGTTGATAGCTGCCCTGCTCAAATAATTAAAGATGCTGCTAGAGAGCAGGCGCACTTCATCTCAAAATTAATGAATGCCTCTTTTTCATTTGGCACTGTACCTAGCAACCTAAAGGAGTCATGGGTACTACCTCTACTAAAAAAACAACCCTTGGACCCCAATATTCCCACTAATTACAGGCCAATCACAACAGTCACGTTCTTATTGAAGATACTTGACAGGGTTGCATATTTGTAAATCCAGGAATATTTAGAGATTAACCATCTCCTAGGGACTCGACAATCTGGCTTTAGACCTCAACACGGTACCGAAACGGCGCTGATTGATCTAAGGACCCAGATTGACGAACTCAAAGATAAGGGGTAAACTGCACTGCTACTACTGTTGGACCTGGTCGACCACAAAGTACTTTGCAATTACCTCGCTACAGCAGCTCACTTCTATCAGAACGCAATTACATTGACCCAATCTTTTCTAAACAATAGGACCATGAGAGTATTTGCTCCGTCAGCGGCACCTGACCGAATTCTGATAACATGCAGAGTCCCACAAGGCTCTTGCATGTCACCGACTATGTACAATATTTTCACAAAGCCTCTATTCGACGATCTTGATCATCTGGGTGTCACCTACACTAATAATGCAGATGACACCCAGATCCTCCTTCCACTAACGGGAAACTATGACACTGACGTAGTGCTTATGAATCAAATCTACCTAATCATTCAGGCATGGATGGCCACCCATGGCCTTTGCCTGAATGATGATAAAACAGAGCTCTTAATTCTAGGTTCCCCAGCCATCCTGAATAATCACAGCAATGATTATGCCTCCTTTAACATCGATGGGAATAACATTAAAGTGGCAAAGGAGGTAAACACTCTTGGTTTTTACCTAGACTCAGCACTTAACCTACACAACCAAGTCAATGCCACGGCCTCGGCCACAGCATAAACTTGCAAATTGATACGGGATTGCAAAACTCTTCTCTCTAAAAAGAGCTGTCTCCTACTAGCCAAAGCCCTCATCCTGTCAAAATTGGATTATTGCAACAGACTCTACATAAGCACAAATTAGTACGTTGTTAACAAACTCCAAATCTTGCAAAATAATGCCTTAAGGACTGCTCTGAGTATATCAAGGAGAGTACATATCTCTGAGACAAGAAGACAGCATAAATGGCTGTCCATCAAGGACAAGATTCAGCTTAAAACCATGTATCTCACTAAATGTTTCAACCATGCCGCTCAACATTACCTATTAGAGAAATGTACCTTCAGATCTTCCGCAGGCGTCACCAGGTCGGCAAACTCTTCCTGCCTGGTAGTCCCTTGGTACAAACTAAAAAAGTCAAGGGGGAGGAGTTCCCCGGCATTGGCGGCCCAGATTTGGAACACACTCCCACCTTCCCTAAAGACGAACCGGTCTTTCTCTAACTTTAGGAGTAAGTCCATTACATGGTTAACTGAGAAGGACCAATGTAGAGAATAGGATAGCACATCTTCCAATGTCATTTGCTGCACCTTAATTTCTCTGTACTGTTCATGTTGTACTCACTGACTTGTCACTGCCTGTATCCTAGTGCTTTACTATCTGTTGAATGTACTATTCTGTAACTTAGATTATGCCTATTTGTAACATGTTTCAATGCGCCCCGATACCGCCTGGTCCGGTGTGCTATAGAAATCAATAAAACAAACAAACAATATAAAAGATAATCACACACGTTATTAAATTGTGTAATTGATTAGTGACAAGGCCTGGTATTATTCAAATACTATATTTATTACTTTTAATTATGCAGTGATTAATGGACACTGAAGACCCCCGCCCCTACCCCCCCAGCCAATTTGCTTGACGCCTGCTCAATTTCATTGCCTTTGAAACCATGAATGACCAGTCTGGACCTGCATGCTTGTGCCAGCTAGCTTTGCGCTTCTTCTTCTGCCTTTTTCATAATGTGCAAAGGCCGCACTGTACGAAATCATGAAGCAGCGGGGAGAAAATGAAGAACCTGAATCACCACAAATGCAGAGTGTAACGGAACTCTTCCGCGCGACAACAGAGGCCATCTAACCCCATGAATAACTGTACACTTGTTCAGACTTTACCCCATGTTGTATATGCTGCCTGGGTTGAAGATTAGAAAAGGTAAGATAGAGATTAGTATTTTATAGTATAGCCGAAGCAGTAGCACAAAGCCTTCTGCCTCGTCGAGGCTCAGAATGGGAAAATGCACTACCTACTCTGGGGTATTATTCTGTTTGCCGACAGCTAATGGAAATCTAATACACGGATGCTCTTCTTCTCCCAACAGACAGCAGGCCTCAATAAACCACTCGTTCGTCTATAGAAATTTTGACATGAATTTGATGAAAAGGCCTAGGAGGTTTCAAACTCTGATGCCCCCATTTTCTGCCAGCCTCAGAAGAGATATAACAATAGAATGATCGTCCATGGCACTCTCTCGCTCTCCATTTTTCTCATGCTGTGCCGTCTGCGATGTGGCGTATTTCCAGCAAAAGTTTGCAGCAAGTTTGAAAAGTTGGCAGATAGAGAGGAGCCCAGTTTTTGTGCATGCAGCAGCGCTCTGATAAGTGGGTCATTTGTTTCTTTCAATTGCACATCAACACCAATTTAGCTCCTTGACAGCCCGTGAAGTTGCTGCATGACAGCGCTGCTTTCACAGGGCTGAAAGCAAACCCCCTGCCGTTCCGCATTGTGTTTTACTTTTTAGAGAAGAAATTGCAGACTTGGCAGCTGTTCACAGACTGGAATTATCCCGCACGCTTGCCGACAATGTACCACAAACTATAACTTTTCAAAAAAAGTGAAAAATGTTTCATCTAATAGGTTTGGCAGGTAGAAAAAGATGTGTGATGCGTAAAACATGTATAATATACGATTTATAACATGCATCGTGATCCTATAATGCCATTAAGGGGATAAGATGACATGATAACAAACCATGGGGCCAGTATAGAACACAATGGCCCTCATTCCAAGTTTGGAGGTAAGTATCGTCCCTTACCGGCATGGCGCAAATAGCGTGTCCGAGCTGGCAGCAGCCCGCTAATAGAGGACTATTACGACTTCGCGAGCACGAGCTTTGCGCCATGCCAGTAAGGTACCTAGCGCCATGTCGCAAAAGGACCCCAAAAAGCCCTGACCCGCATCAAGGGCACCGTAGATAACACTACCGCCATAGTCCAAAGTGGCATTACCGGTGACCGTAAAGAGTGGTGATGTTAATTAGCGGTCACTTCTATTTATGGTCACCGCTAAATAGCGGAACCAGAAATAGCGTCATCGCACAGGAATGGAAAGGAGCATGGCGGCCATCGTTAAAAACACAATCCATTGTCATCTTCAGCACACAGGACCCCTGGGACACTGCAAATCGACCAGAAAGTTCATCAAACCACCCAAGAATGCCAAAAGCACTCAAGAAGGGATCTGCCCGCCTCCGAAAGGAGAGATTCAGCCAGGGCGAGCTGCAGATGCTCGTCGACACCTTGCATGAGCATGCAGGGACTGTGTTCAGCAGCAACATGAGGAGGGAGGCCGTGTTGCACAAAAAGGAGATTTGGGCACTAGTTTGCCAGGAGGTCAGTGCAGTGGGCAACACACCCTGCACAGTGAAGGATTGCCGCAAGTGGTGGCATGACCTGCGGCTGAGGGTGAGGCACATCCTATTGGTAAACCGTATCCAGGCCTTGGAAACCGGAGGAGGACCAAGTTCTCCCATTAAGCTCACCCCGTGGAGGAAACATGTGCGAGCATGATTGGCCCAGAATCAATCGAAGGCGTAGGAGAGATGGAGTGTGGTGCCACGACATCTGCGGATGGAGGTGAGTGTCCAAAGTAAAAACTGCTAAGCCAAATCTGATGAAAGTCAATGCCAATGTCTGTCCAAAGAGTGATGCCATGGTTGGCCACACACACACTCCCTGTAAAGTATGCCGAAGCTAGTGAGACACATGCCGATGCCTGGTGCAAGACCTTAATGTACATGACACATACCACAGAAACTAGGACATTCCATGAGGCACACAGCGTGCAAGACCTAAATTGTGAGCATGTCAGACAGCACAGTACCTGGCCAACATGAGTGACACCGACAAATGGCTGCATTTACCACCCATGTATGAGATGATGTGCCCTTCCCAACACAAATGCCTATTACCCACAATTGTGTGGATGTGCAATCGTACCAATGTATGTATGATGCCTATCCAAACATCACTCATGCCATCCCTCTCTTTCACACCCACAGGCAATGAGCATGACAGTGAGGAGCAGGACACCACCCCTGCACAGGACAGCAACCGCCCGTCTACATCCAGGGGCCAAGCCAGGGGGCGCCGTTTCCCAGCAAGGAAGCCACCACAGGGACACATACCACCTGCAACACCAAGGCCCGTGGAGGGCACACCAACCCCAACCCCGACACATCGTTCGGAGGAGTCCAGTGTGTCTGGGGAGGTGGCAGCCATGGCACCCCTCCCAGTCGAAGACAGCCCTAATGACATCTGGGGTACCATTGAGGATGACTCAGTGGATGTTGTCCACACCCCAACACAATTGGCATCCCCCCAGTTATCAATGAGTGACACCGTTGATACCAACACCCCGGAGCAGGCTGGGCAAGACCACACCCAGGGACAGATCAGTCCAGTATTCAGTCCTGGGGAGGATGAGCAGGCTGGGCATGCCAGCCAGATCCCCAGCACGGCCACGGGCTCAGCCGCAGGAGCGCAGCGGGCTGACCAGCTCACTGCACTAATCCAGGAATTTGTGCAGGACAACCGTCAGGCCAGGGAGGAGTTGTGCACAGAGTTGAGAGCACTGGGCCAGTCCATCACGGATAACACAAACTGCCTCTGTGAGGTGCTAGGGTGGATCACTGATGCTTTGGAGGCAGGTCTTCCTGCCCAACAGCCTCAGCATGAGGCCACACCATCCACCAGTAGTTTGACACAGACCAGCCCGCTCTGCTGTTCGGTCCATGTGCTGTGCCGACGGGACATGCCACCCCCTTGCTCTGGGAGTGCTGAGTGACTGTTCGGGCAGCCTCATGTAGGCTCTGTGGAACCTATGGGACCTGTGTGGGGGAGTTGTGTGGGGAGGGGGAGGGGGTGAGGGTGTGTGGGGGAGTTATGGGGGAGGCGGAGGGGGTGAGGGCGTGTGGGGGAGTTGTGGGGGGAGTTGTGGAGGGAGGGGGGCGGGGTAAGGGTGGTGGAGGGTTTTGTTATTCACGTTACTATTGTTACTTTCAATACACTGGCTGTGTAAAAAAGAGACCAGAGTGGACATTCATCATTGCGCATGTGTCATTTAATCTTGCACAGTGCATAGTGTACATGTACCCCCACACCCAGTGCCCTATGTCCAACCATTATGTCACCGTCTGCTGACATGTGTGTCGGAAATATTGTACGATCACTGACTGGCGCACAGCACGTCCCTCCTGTGCATCGCCAACGTGATGAGGTCCTGCCACATCTTCATCATCCCCTTCATCATCATCAGGTGGTATCAGTTCCATGTCAGGGGGCAGGGGCACATTCCGGCAGATGCACACATTGTGTAGCATTACACATGCCATGGTGATCTTGGCAACCTTCTCATGTCTGTAGAAGAGTGCCCCACCCAAACGGCTGAGGCAGCTAAATCGTGCCTTCAACAGGCCAAAGGTCTGTCAATTACCACACGTGTACGGGTATGGGAACGATTGTAGTCCTCCTCATGCCTGTTCTGTGGGTTTCGGACAGGGGTCAGGAGCCACGGCTTCAAGGGATAGCCACCGTCACCTGCATGAGAGGGGAATGAAGGTAATTGTTGGAAGAATCATGTTGGACAACTGTACTAGTCTCACATGCCTGCAGGTAATTGGTGCCCACATGCACATGTCCCTGGATGCATTGACCCCATTTCAGGTCCCTCTATGTGTCCTGTGCCATGGACTAATGGTGTGGGTTGCATCTTCAAGATGATTCATGGTGTGCACTGACATCCTTTTGCTTGTGCATCGTATATGCATACAGCAGTGTTGGAGTCAAGTTAGTGATGTGTTGTGTTCTGTGAGATTTACTAGTAGGGAGCATTGGCTGTAGTCTGTACAATATTGGGCATTCTGCGCTGATCATTTCCATGGTGACATGCAGCACTCATATGGGTGTGCCAACCCAGTGACATGCTGTGGAATCCTTGGTTGGCTCAGTTCAATGCACTCCCAGGAATGATTGTCCTGTGTGGTGATATGCTGGTGACAGCAACATAGTGCATATGCACTGCATGGTGCAGGATGGCCTTACGGTGGGTGAGGGCCGATGATGAGTGGTGCATGTGTTGTGGGATGTGGGCTTGTTACCTGTTAGTCATGTAGTGATAGGTGTCGACCTTACTTCATCACTATGGGATTTGGGTGTCATGTACCATTTCTGATGCTTTGGGGCACAGTGTTTGGTGATGTGCACATCGTGCAGTCACATCAACATTGACACCCAGGTGGAGTATGCATCCCCCCCATTGCCACCCAGGTGGAGTATGCATCCCCCCCATTGCCACCCAGGTGGAGTATGCATCCCCCCCATTGCCACCCAGGTAGAGTATGCACCCCCCCATTGCCATCCAGGTGGAGTATGCATCCACCCACCTCACAACCCCGATGCACTGCCATGGGCCAGTCAGGCAACTCACCAAGCAGCCAGGAATGTTGTCCAGCATGTCGCTCCATGAAGCCTGATAGAGTGGAGTTCCGCAGGACCATAGAGTCATGAGTTGATTTGGGATATCGGGCACAGCAATGTGTGATGATCTTGCTAGCATCGCATACCATCTGCACATTGATGGAGGGGTATTGCTTGCGGTTGCGATACACCACCTCCATGGCATGCGGAACCACCAACTCCACGTGGGTGCAGTCGAGGGCACCTACACAATTTGGCATGCCTGCCAGTGCATGGAAGGCAACTTTTGTATCGAATCTCTCCTGGGGAGTCTGTGGTAGGGATGTGTAGCCCCTTGTGTGCTTGAGGAGGGCATCCAGCACTTGGTTCAGAATCCGGGAAAATAAGGGTTGTGATATGCCATGCATGTGCCCCACTGTGTGCTGGTAGTTGCCTGTGGCAAGGAAGTGGAGCACAGACACTACCTTCAATAGAGGGGGGATGGCGGTGCGTATTTTAGTGAGGCTCACTATGTCGTCATGTATCAGGTCCACTATGGTGGTGATGGTGTCACGGTCCACACGGTACAGGGTGTGGATCTGCACAGGTTTTAGGTTGAAAGCAGTGGCTCTGATGCGAGGGATTGGGGGCTGCCGGTGTGGTAACTGTGGCTGCACTGGTGGGGCATGCTGGGCCTGTCTCACCCTCCTTCTCCTCCTGTGACTCCTCTGTGGTGGCGGCTGTTGTTGTTGTTGATGTTGAGGCATTGCAAGCAGGTCCTCCAGATCCAGTAATGCTACTACTATTGGTATCATCTTGGTGTGGGAGTGGTGTGTGGGTGTGCTCCTTTTGTACTGGGCCTGACTCCATTGCCTCCACCGGTGCTGATTGCGTGTACCTGTGGCAGTTGGAAACACTGCTCAGGGCTCTTTATGCCTGGTCGGCGATGCCGGTATTTGCGCCATGCCGGTAGACACTTTTTCCGCCTTCATGAGGCCGGTATTTGCATGTTCTCCTCACTTGTGATCTTCTCCGGTTTACGGCATGCCGCTAATGCTGGTATGGTGTGTCGCGGGTGCGCGCCCAGACCGCTATTAACGGCATTGTACTTCACGGTGCCGTTAATAGCGGTCTGGTTGGTCAGAATAGCCTGTAGCGGTAAGCGATGCCGGTACCGGCATCGTTTTTCCCTTATCCCCAAACTCGGAATGAGGGCCAATGACACGTTGCTTTTAATGTGCTTTATTGTTCATGCATACAAAGTCATCAACATTAACAGAACGAAAGAGCTAGATCTTGAAATAGAAAGAGCAGTGGCCGAGCCAGGGGAAGTGAAGGGGCGGGACGGGTGCCCCCGTCCCCTGGTTCCCCTCTGGTGCCTAGTGCGCCTCCTAGCCTAAAGCTGAGGCCCTATTGGCCGCCCGCAGCATCAAAAGCTGCCTTCACTACTGAGAAAGAGTAGGGCGATGTGTACACTTTAGAGGATTCGCTCCCTGACCATGCTCCGAGCACACTCTATGCAACATCAGGCTGTGTGTTAACAGTACACAAAAGTTGGAATTCGACAGTACCTTGCACAAGACACGCGCTGGGGCAGTATGCTGTTTCCGATTGTTGCATTACCACATTTCCGGATTGTGTGTTTGTGGGGAGTTTCATAAAGCGCGCCCATTTTCCTAGAGGCCTTTTGAAGCTATTGAAGCAGCAGCACGGCTGATGGTAGCACACTGCACTCTGGAGCAAAGTCTTTAATCACTGTCTGAAAATCAAGTGGTCAAGTTCACTCCTGAGTTGTGCTGGCAACTCATTGCATTGCCTGGAGGCCTGTACTGTGGAGGGTTGCCCACAATCCTCGATGAGTAACGAGGCAAATACACAGGCCTCTCTAGGGAGTGGCGAAGGGGGCTACAGGTCCGGATCTTTTGGTTGTAGCTCCGTATAGAAACTCAGGGGCTACAACCAAAAGGCTAGCTAGCCCCGAGTCCTGCCAGTCCAGACATTAGCATAGCCCCAGTTCTTTTCCAGACCTAGAAACACCCCTGAGAGAAAGGCTATGTTGTGATCCGAGTAATTCAGCGGAAGGAGCCATGAGCAAGGCAAAGTAAATAGTCACATGGCCCACAAAAGGCATCCAGTGCAGAGGAACAAGGTCAGGAGGCACATGCCCAAACGTACAAAAATTCAACAGAATTCTTGCGCCCACATTTTGGAGCCTCTGCAAATGAAGCATCCATTTCACAGAGAGTCAGTAAAAAGATTTTCCAAATCCAGATGTCGGAATCGAAGATGTTAACCTCCTCTGCATAATGAGAGAAGTATGATGCAGAAAAAAGCTCTTGTCTTAGTTGCAAAAAGGCATTCACCAGCTAGAGTAAGAGCAGCATTGATTATGATGCCTACATTGGCACAACTGGTGCCTTGGGTGAACATGACCCAAAGAGTTCAGGCTTTTGTCTTGCTCCAGTTAATTTTCAAGTCATTGGTCCTCATTACGTCCCGGGCGCTAAGTACCGGTCATTACCGGCATGGCGCAATTACCGTGTCCGTGCTGACAATAGACCGCTAAAAGTGGCCTATTACGAGTTCGCAGGTACAAGCTTTGCACCATGCCAGTAATGAACTCACCGCCATGCTGCAAAGGCCCGAAAAATCCCCCTTTCCGGCATAGTCTGTAGTGGAAATAGCTCCTCCGGCATCCAAGCCATCAGCATTAGCGGTCACCTCTAATAGCGGTCACCTCAAATAGCGGTCACGCTATTAGCGGTGACCGTAAATACGCGGAACCGGAAGTAGCGTCATCGCACAGGAACGGGAACGTGTACGGCGGCCATCTTTAAAAACACAATCCATTGCCATCCACCACAACCAGGAGCCATCTGACCCCGAGAACTCCAACACACTTCCCCCACTACCTGTTGCAATTTAGGATGTCAAAAGCAGTGAAAATAACGGGAGATCGGCTGCGCAAGGAGCGCTTCTCCAGAGAGGAGCTCACCATGTTAGCAGAGACAATGCAGGAGCATGCAGATGTGGTGTTCGCAAACAACATGTCCCGTCCAGCACTGCAGCGCAAAAAGCAGATTTGGCCAGAAGTCGCCCAGAGAGTCAGTGCCGTCGGCACCACACCCCGCACACCCAAACAATGTCGTAAGCGCTGGGATGACCTACGTCTACATGTGCGAAGTATACTCTCCGCCAACCGAAACCTTGGGATGGCGACAGGTGGAGGTGCAGAGTCGCCCATAAAACTCCAACCATGGGAGGAGATATGTGCCACCACCATATGCACTGAGGCAATAGAGGGAGTCGGGGACATGGAGCGAGGAGCCCCGTCATCAGCCGATACAGGTAGGTGTCTCTAATTAAACAATACCTATACCACCGCGATGACGTCCACCTGAACTGACAGTGCAATGATGTAGAGCAGGGTCCACCAGACACATAAGCACAAGACTGCCTACAGGCAGTGCAGAGCATCACCTTGTCCACATGCATGATGCACCCCATTTGTGTTGCAACCCAGACGCCTCCATGCATCACCCACCTAAGAGTGAGGCAACCTGTATGTCACTCCCCCCAATGTTAATCATCTACCATTCCATATCAATGCAGCCACCCCAATGCATGCCCGATGCCCGTAGACCCATCACTAACCCTCTCCCTCCTTTGGTCCCCCACAGGCACACATTCTGACAGCGGTGATGAGGATCCCGGTGCCACACCACAGAAGAAGGCCAGGGCCGAGGAGGGTGAACACCGCCCCTCAACCTCAAGGGGCAGAGGCCAACCTAGACCACCTCGGAAGGACAAGAAAAACACAGAGGCCACAGCACCAATGTGCACCACGGCCCCCACAACAACACCCACACCAGCCACCATCACCCAGGAGGCATTGACAGAGGGCACACCATCGGCTGGCAGCAGCAAAGTCAGTGAGACGGGCATGGCCCAACACCCACCACAGGCCCCCTCCACTCACCACACCTAACCCCATGCAGCGTGGTGGACGGCAGCATGCATGGGCTGTCATCTGCAGATTCATGGCCAGCAAGTTTCAGCCCCACACCAACTGTGCCTGATGACCAAATAATGTCAAACGCCTCACACTTCCGCCCAAGTGACAACCACCCAAGAGGGGATCCTGGCTATACAGAGGCGCCAGGAGGAACTCACAGGGCTGCTGATGCAGCATTTTACCGAATGTACCCGTGCATGGGATGACATCAGGGACAGTGCTGCATCGATAAAAACAGCCATCGAGTCCACTTCAAAGGACATTTGTGCGGAACTTGCAGCAGTGCGCCATGTCCTCTCAGAAATGGTGGCAGCAATGCGGGACATGCATCCCCCACAGTTGCCCGGACAATCAGGACCATCATCAACTGCCAGCTCTACTAGGACCAGCCCCGTGTGTCGCTCTGGCAGGAACGTGCGCAGATCAGACAGGGGGGCACCTGGTGCTGGAAGAGGGGGAGGGCAGTAGGCACAGGCATGCACACTAGTGCCATGTGAACTACTGGAGCGCGCTACTGCACACCATGTGTTGGGAAGTCAAGGGGGAGGGGGGAGAGGGTGTGTGGGGGAGTTGAGGGGGGAGGGGGAGAGGGTGTGTGGGGGAGATGAGGGGGACGGAGGAGGGGGGAGAGGGTGTGTGGGGGAGTTGAGGGGGGGAGAGGGTGTGTGGGGGAGTTGAGGGGGGAGGGAGGAGAGGGTGTGTGGGGTGGTGGGCTTGTTCACTTTTTCATAATTCTTTAATACACATATGGTGACTCATGATTCCCATGTGTGGACATTGCTTATTGCGTACGTGTGCTTTATTGGTGAACAATCTAGTGTCCATGTCCCTGACACACCCAGTGCCCCGAGTGCCACCTCCATGGCACACTCCCCGTCCATGTGTGCTAGAAACATTGGTTGATCAGAGTCTGACGCATGTCACGTCCCTCCTGTGCATCGTTGCCTCCCTGAGGTGCTGCCCCATCTCCACACTCCTCATCCACATCGTCAGGTGGTTGCAGTTCAGTGTCAGGGGGCAGGGACACATTCCGTCTGATGCACATATTGTGTAGCATGACACATGCCATGACGATCTTGGCCACCATCTCATGGCGGTACAGGAGTGCCCCACCAGACCTGCTGAGGCAGCGAAACCGTGCCTTCAAGAGGCCAAATGTCTGCTCAATCACCACAAGGGTGCCTGTATGTGCACGATTGTAGTCCTCCTCGTGCCTGTTGTGTGGGTTCCGGACTGGGGTAAGGCACCACTTCTCCAAGGGATAGCCTGCATCACCTGCATGTGGGCAACAATGTACAGGTGTAAGTCATCACATCATATGGGACCTTGATCAATGACACCATAGCATGCATTTATTTCCTGATTGCAACCACATTCCCATGCATGAATGGAGACACACGATGTGACTGCTATGTGTGTATTCCTCTTATGGACTGGTGTGCATGCCATCAACTAGTGGGTGCGGGGGGGTCCAGTTCCTTGTGAGTGCTCATGCACTGTGTTAGTCCCTGGCGGTTATTTCCATGATCTGGCTGATGTACGGTAATTTGTATGCTTTCATCCTGGCACTGTTGATGTCAGCCTCATGATGATCTCACTATGCACAACAAATGGTGACATGCAATTCTGTTGGACCTCTGTGTCAGTGTAGTGGTGTATTAATGTATTTGAGCCTCATGTGACTCCTTTGTACGCAGTAATGGAGGACTGTCTTTTCAGTTGATGGTATTTGGTGCTGTGTATTGGCCATAGTAATTGCTTGTAGCTGCATTGTGTTGAGGGGGATAAGGTCTGATTAGGTACAGTGCACATGTAGATGGCTGTGGAATGGTTGTGACACTGCTTCATTTACATGTAGGGCTGCTTACATCTTGCATTATGTGGTCAGGTGTCAGGTCAAGTCTGGGCTGCTTTGGGGTATGAGCATGGTCCATTCTCTCAGGCACTCACAGCCAGGTGAAGTATGCATCTCTACCCCCCCAACTCAGCCAGGTGAAGTATGCATCTCTACCCCCCCAACTCAGCCAGGTGAAGTATGCATCTCTTCCACACCCCCAACTCAGCCAGGTGAAGTATGCATCTCTCCCCCCCAACTCAATCAGGTGAAGTATGCATCTCTCCCCAAATCACCTACCCACATCGCATTTCCATAAGCCTTACAGGCAACTCACCAAGAAGCCAGGATCTGTGCCCTGCATGTCCCTCCATGTAGCATGGTATTGTGGAGTTCCGCAGGACCATTGAATCATGGGTTGATCCGGGGTATCTGGCACAACAATGTGTGATGATCTTGTTTGAGTCACATACCATTTGCATGTTGATTGAGTGGTATAGCTTACGGTTGCGGTACCCTACCTCCATGGCATGTGGGCTGACCAATTCCACATGGATGCAGTCGATGGCGCCAATGCAACCAGGGATGCCGGCCAGTGAATGGAAACCAACTTTGGTGTTTGAAATCTCCTGGGCAGTACGTGGTAAGTAAATGTGGTCACCTGTGTGCTTCAGGAGGGCATCAAGCACTTGGTTCAGTGTACGTGAGAATAATGGTTGAGATATGCCATGCATGTGCCCCACTGTGTGCTGGTAGGTGCCTGTGGCCAGGAAGTATAGCACCGACACTACCTTTAGTAGGGGTGGGATGGCGGTGCGTGTTTCAATCAGGCTGACGATGTCGTCATGTATAATGTCGACAATGGTGGTGATGGTGTCCCGGTCCAGATGGTACAGGGTGTGGATCTGCTCAGGGGTTAAGTTGAATGGACTGGCTCTGATGCGAGGGATTGGGGCTGCCTGCGTGATGCCACAGGCTGCACAGGTGGGGCATGCTGGCCCTGCTTCACCCTCCTTCTCCTCCTGCGTCTCCTCTGTGCTGCCTGCTGTTGTAGTTGTTGTTGTTGTTGTTGTTGCAGCAGTTCCAGTGCAATCATGTCCTCCAGCCCCAGCATTGCTAGTAGTATTGGATCCATTTTGGTGTGTGACTGGGTGTGGGAAGGGGTTGGGTGTGCTCCTTTTGTGCTGGCCCAGTCTGTATTGCCTCCACCTGTGCTGATTGTGTTTACCTGTGCCAGCTGGGAACACTGCAAATGGCTGTTTACGGGTGGTCGGCGATGCCGGTATTTGCACCATGCCGGTAATGTACTTTTCAGCCTTCACTAGGGCGTTATTTGCATGTCCGCCGCCTGACCTGTGATGTTCCCCTGTTTGCGCGATGTCGGTATTGCCGCAATGATGGGTCGCTAGCCCGCGCTCATGTCGCTATTAGCGGGTTGGCGTGTCCTAATCGTGCGGAGCGGTAATCCTTTACCGGCATCGTTTTATACTTACCACCCGGGTCGTAATGAGGCCCATTACCCTCTATTGCTCACATATTTGGGAACACACAATGGACTGGACTCCTTTAACTGCTAGTCTAACTGCCCTGTCTTCAAGCTAATGGTTTTCTAGTGTTTGGTTGCCACTGTTAGATAAGATGATCCTGGCCCTGCCTTTCATGAATGTCACAGTTGTATGCAAAACTCTTTGAGTTGGAAAGCTCATTTCCATTGCAGCCTAAAATTTTCCAGTTACTCCAATAAAAATGATAACAACTTGAACTTACGTCATTACAGGATATCCCACTTTTTTATTAAGGAATGTCATCCCCTAATCCCCTTTTATGAGGTGGGGTCTCTATTACGGGTCGACTTCACGAGCATGTGTGTATTGCCTCTGTTCATGAAGAGGGAACCACTTGGCTGAATCAAGGAAGCCAAAGGGCACATGTATGCATTGAAAAGTAGGTGTTGACATCTCTGTGCCCCCTCAGTATTCCGCACAGCATAGGTCGAAAAGAGAATGTAAATGGATCAATTTCCACCATGGGCTGCCTATTTAGTGGTAATAATCTGATCCGCCAAACCACTAGCCCTGCAGGGACGTCATTTAGGGGATGCCAAGGATCGCAACTGTGACCCCAGAAGTCTTCCTTGCTACCCCAGTGGTCTCCCTTGCTAACCCTAAACAATTTTTTGTGAGTTTCCTGGGCTGGGGCCATCAGAATGTGGCTCTTTGTTTCTGGAAAGCATGGTTTTCTGGTAGTTATAGACGGTACGATAGCTCAGTGGGTTGAGCGCTCGCTGCTGCAATGTGTGTGCGATCTGCAGGCCCGACTCCCGGCAAGGTCAACTCAGCCTTTCGTCCTGCTGAGGTTGATAAATGAGTAACAACACAGGTTGGGTGATGTTGTATGTATATTTGTTATATATGAAGCGCTTAAGTGTAAGTTTTATATAATAACAGATCATTATCGTTTGGCCTTGGACGTCTGCTTGCATTCACAGTAATGTGGTAATATGTGCCTATACGCACTGATATTAACGATATATATGGTGATCCATTCTTGTTTGCAATGTATATCACTTTACAGTGAATTCGTAAGCCTATTTTTCATAGTGGACTTAGAAACAATGATATGTGATGCCACTTCCTGTTTTGTTAAGGGGTGAAAAGTTGTCTTCCATTGCTTCCGGTGATGCCACTTTAGGGTGGGGTCAGATTACATTACTCCCTGTGATGTCATTTGAGGTCAAGGGTCATGTGATGTCACTTCCGCAACCCCAGGCATTTTTGTGAAATGAAGCCCCTGTGCCCCTCTAAGTGCCACTGGATAAAAGCATTTCTGGAGAATGCATGGTCAACAGTATTGAACGTACGGAACGGATCGAATAACATCAAAGTGCTGACATCACTACCCACTTCCTCCTGGAGCTGGTCAGAGATTGCAGTAGTGGCCAACGCTAAGCTATGGTCAGTGTTGGGGGCTACTCCGGGTCACTGGGCAGCCCCCATGCTCGTGTCGGGGGCACCCGATGACACACATGGGTGCAGCGCTCACGCTGCAGACACAAGGGCGGGGGTCACCTCACCCGCTCCGGGAACACCGGAACTCCGCACGTGGGCGGTGGCACCCGGCTCACCGCGGCCTCGGCTCTGGGGGCACCCAGGCCGGGGTCGCCTTCCCCAACCCACCTCACATGGTTAGGGGGGACCCACAGGGACGGCGTTGCCCGGCAGGGGCACCGTCCGAATGGCGTTGCCCGGCAGGGGCACCGTCCTTATGCTGGGCCCCATTCTTGGGCCCAGCACACACACAGCGCAGCACCAGCATGGTGCTCCAAGAACAACGCTGGAGTCTCGTGATGTAGTGACTGATGTGGCGGAAGCGGCTGACCCATTACAACATCCTGGGAGCATGGTAGGGGTCACCATGCAACGCCCAGGTCCAAAACCTGTCTGAGCCGAATACAAGAGAACATTAGTTTCCTACAAACAAACGATGGAGCATTGCTCACTACCAGGGCCGTGGATTTCCACCGGGACTCGATTTGACTTTGTAAGGTAAAGTTTTGATGATTAAATCAGTGGTAATTCCAGTTTTATTATATGTGGCTTTTCTTTTTTCCTAAAAGTAATGTTTTGTTGCTTCTAACAAGGATGGTGAAAACTTTTTTGTGGCGGAAAGCTAAAAAATTTGAGAGGATGTATTCCATAGAAGAAGATGGAAATTGTAGTAAAAGGGGTTCCATATTCGAAGCTTATTTTGTTTTTTTGTTGTAAGACATCTTGAAGAGAGTAAGGCAGCAGGCTTTGTTAAACACTTTTTGAGTGGAGGTTTTTTGAAATCGTGGACGTACATTACCAAGAAAACTGCTCTCATGTATTTTGATGGGGATAAGTAGTTTTTCGTTGCAGGAGAAAACATCTGCAGAGCCAAAGGTTCCAGACCCCCGTGCTAGAGTTTTAGAGGAGATAACGGTTTCTTCCATTGCCGGCGAAATTGTGAAACTGACATGTTTCCAAGAATCAGTTCCACAAGTGCTCTTTGTTGTTATTTCCCACCACACGTGTACAAGGAAATATTGCACATGTCCATAATCTCAGTTTAGACCCACTGCAGCCTCTGATCACAGTGCGCCAATCCTGAACGTGAGCTTTGTAATAGACACAGCCCTCAGTCTATATGGTATTGGCAGCACCCGCAGCCACTATCCATGTATTACAGGTCTGTGTGGACATGCAATGTTCTGTGTGTGGATGGTAGACTGTTGCATTCTGTTCCATGCCGTGAGTTTGCATAAAGGAGGGAGATGCCTCATCCTGTGAATAACTGATGATCTGAGTGAGTGACCTAGCTGGATGATGCTGACTGCACTGGTTAGAGTGGCCTGAGTGAATAGTCCGCGAGGGTAAGTTGACATCTGTGAACTTAACACACCGGTGCATCCTGTAGGGGTTGCCTTCAATGTAACATGTATCCCACTTATCATGATCCTGTAACAGAACCTGTACCCTGAAAGAGGAATAAAGTAACTTGGAACAAGCAGCCAAGACTCTTTCTTGTCTGATTCTTTGCAATCTGACCTCAACATTTTGGAGTCAAGTTTGAAAAAAAATTCACTACTGCTGTCAGTGTTGTGTGAGAGGACAGCCAGTGACCCTTTGACCCCCGTCCTCCCACTGTCCCTAAGAAGCACTAGCCAGCTCCCAGCAAACAGCTCTGGACCACAGTATCAAGGAGATAGTCCTGGCACATGCTCAGTCCATGCTGCCAGCATCATCCAGTCAGTCCTCCAAGAAGGGAGAGTCAGTGAAGCATCCACTCCACTCTTCAAAATGTAAGTCAATACCCAAAATCCTCTAAGGGGAGAGGTATACCGGGAACACTCACCCTACATTAAATAGGACAACCGTCTGTAGCATGAGAGCCTCTCTATGTAGTGAGGGCCAGGAGAGTGCCAACCCTACTCTATGAAGGACTGCAGCTTCTTTTGTAAGAGGACCAGGATTGTCTGTCATCCCCAATCTTTTGCTTCATATTTCATATCTTTGGGTGTGTACCTCCTTCACCCAGTGAGGCAGGCTGTGTTCCATCCTTACATGGAATATCAAGAAACACATGTAGACATAGTTAAGTATTTGACAAATTAAAGTGTATTGGCCCCTTGGCCCCTTATTCATGTATGTTCCTTTTTGGCCTTGCAACCCAGGGCACGCCACATGCGCATGAGGTCATTGATGTGCAAACATTTCAATGTATAATGGAAATCTGTGAGCACAAAAGTGCAAAGTGTTATTGAACTTAGAGAGTCATGTTGACCCAGTTTGGAGCAGTTTCTACCCTAACGTGGATTTCAGTGGCACAGAACAGTAAATGCCCCATGTGCTATTTAGGGGTCGACAAGCAGAGTGTGGAACAGTTTGCCTATGAGATCAGCCAGTAATGCAATGTGTACATACCAGGGATTTACAAACCTATTGAGGGAGGGTTTAACCATGGCTAGTGTGTCATTCTTGGCCTATTATGGTTACCCAGTTAGCCTGGGAGGTGTGATTTACATGGATTTGCAAACCCAGTGTGGAGCAGGTGTGTCATGTATGTCATAGTGTACTGGTCAGCCTAGTTAATGCTATTGCACCATGCAAAGAAAGGCTCACAAGCCTGCTGCGGTTCTTTCGCTCAAAATGTAATGTCTGTGCAGCAATTATCTCATTGATCTATTGTATAGTGCCTGGTAAAATGTAGAATCCTTGTATTTGTATTTGTATTTTATTTATTGATATAGCGCACAAGGCCCAAAGGCATCCGGGCGCATATCTTGGCACAATAAAGGTACAACACCGTAATAGATACAGTTTGCAGGAACAAAAACACAGTGTACAGGAAATACAATAAAAGTGAGTCAACAATGTAAGGTGAGCGCTATATATACAGTAGCATTATACATAGTATACAATATAATATGCAGCAATATCTGCAGTTAGACTGAAGCCTAAATACAAACGCTAGGCAGGTAGCGAGCTGAAAGGTCCTAAGGTGGAGGTGGTGACAGGAGTTAGGCTCGTGTAGTAGATAACCAAAGTTTGTTTTTTTGTTTGAATAGGGACGGAGAGTGTTCAGATCTGATAGTTAATGGAATCAAGTTCCATAATTTGGAGGCAAGGACTGGGAAGCTTGCACCCCAGGCTTTCTGCAGTTTGTATCTAGGGATGGTCAGGGAGTGTGCCTGTGCCGATCTGTGTAGCCGGGTAGGCGAGTAATGAGAGAAGCGGGAGGTAAGATAGATGGGGGCCTGATCGTTAAGACATTTGTGTGTGAGAGTAAGAGATTTCAGAGAAGTTTTTTGTGTTACTGAGAGCCAGCGTAGACTTCTCCTTGTTTCGGAGATGTGTGAGGATCTGGCTATGTTGAGGGCAGCTCTAATGGCGTTATTTTGGGTAACCTGGAGTTTGTTAAGGTTACGTTGGTTAGTCCCTAGATATAAGGCATTACAGTAGTCAAGTTTGGACATAACCAATGTCCTGGCAAGATAGTGCAATTCTGTGTGGTTAGGAAGGAGCGGCATGCTGTGATAAGCTTACATGTGTAAGTGGATGTCGAGACAATGGTGTTAGTTTGTCTGTTACGTAATAAGGTGGAGTCAAGGTAGATTCCTAATGTTCTGGTGTCAGTGGAGACTTTAATGGAGTTGCCGTTAATGTTGAAGTTTTTGAAAGAGGGGTCAAGTCTGTTCAGTCGGTGTTGGGTGCCCAGGATGAGGAGCTCTGTCTTGTCATCATTGAGACAGAGCTCATGCTGGGCCATCCAGGCTTGGATAACTTGATAGATGTCGTTCAGAGCTTTTGAGTCCACTATGTAGTCACCTGTGACGGGAATGAGTATCTGGGTGTCATCAGCGTAGTTAGTATAGGTGACACCCAGATAATCAAGTACAATCGAATAGAGGTTTAGTGAAAATGTTATAGAGCGTTGGTGAGATGCAAGAACCTTGAAGCACCCCGCAAGGCACCATGTAGGCTCTGCTGAATACCCTCATCTGTCTGATATCCAAGAAGGAACTGATCCATTTTGTGGCTTTTTCAGAGAAGTGGGCCGCTGTTTTCAAGTGATGACAGTGGATTTGATGGTTGACCAAATTGAATGCTGCCGATTAATCGAGGAGTAATAATAAGGCCATTTTACTATCGTCTTTTAGGTCCTCAATTTGACTTTAAGATCTAATAAGGCTGTTTCCATCCCGTGCTTAAGTCGGAAACCAGATTGTCTTGTGCCGTGAAGATTGTTGATTTCTAGATACTTCCGAATCTGTATATACGCTGCCCTGTCCAAGATTTTCAATAAGAATGGGACCGTGGTGATAGGCCTGTAATTGGTGGGAATACGCGGTTGTAACATAGGTTTTTTTAGCAGTGGGATGACCCATGCATCCTTGAGGTTATTAGGAACAATACCCGAGTGCAATGAGGAATTGATAAAGGCGGTGATGAAAGGGGCAAGTTCATGTGCAGATTCCTTGATGATAGGGGCAGGACAGGAGTCACCCTTACAATTGGACGGTTTCAGTTTACTAATGATGCTTTCTACCTAGGGGATGGTAAGAGGAGCAAAGCTAAATGGTGTATGAATGAATATGGGGGTTTCAGGTTTATTACTCTCAAATTTAGTTTGGGAGATGGTTTGAAGGCAATTTTGCTTAGCATCGATTTTAGACTGGAAGGTGGATATTTTAGTAAGGAGGGCTTTTTGAATGTTGTCACACCATGTACTGTCCTTATTACATGTATCGGGGATGGAGGAGGGGGATTCTAATTCTTTAAGAATTTTAAATAGCTTCTTCGTATTAGATTCTGCTTGTGAGATACGTTGGTTGTACGTCTCTTTTTTAGCTTGTACAATTGCTTCCTTGTAGTTGAGTAATACTATAATAAGGTTGTCTTTATTAGCCTCGCAAGGATGAGAGTGCTTCAGCGTTCCGTTTTTCTTTACGTGGTGTTCTGAGATGTGAAGTGAACCAGGAATTGAGATGGGCGCGCTGTTTGGGTTTCCTAGATTTGACAGGTGCTATGGTGTTGATAGCTTTAAGCAGAGTTTGGTTGAAGAAGTCCACAAAGACCGTTGGGTCATCATGTGAGAAGGCATGCTTATTAAGTATTGGCAGGATGAGAGGGTGTAGTTTGTCCTTAGTAATGTCCTTTTTGTTTCTTGTAGGGATGGAAGGCACAATATTAGGTTTGGTGCGTGGATCATTGGGGGGTATGTTAAAGATAATGATGTGGTGGTCTGACCAAGCACAGCGGTCGTTGGAGTTAATATGCGTGTTACAATTTAAGTCAGCGATCCAATCGAGCGTCCTCCCTTTTGAATGGGTAGGTTCGAGAATGCGATGAGAGAAACCTAGGTTTGAAATATTGCTAGCATTCTCTCCGGCATGGGGGTCGTTAGGATCCAGTAGTCCGAGATTGAGGTCACCAAGTAGTAGAACTTGGGAGTTAGGTTTAGTGTTGTCGGCAATGATGGTCATGATGTCATTCGAGAATGTAGAGAGGGGGCTGGAGGTCTAAAGATGAGGTGCAAGGTAGATGTGTTATTATGGGATAGAGAGAGTTTGACTGAAAGGCTCTCAGTAGAACTAAATTGTGTGTTGGGAATCAATCTCATATTGATGTCATCTTTGTGGATAAATGCAACACCACCTCCACCACTTCTAATAATGGAGTATCCGTCAGGGATGGCTAATGCCAATAGAGGACCTGAGGCTGCATGTAGCCACATTTCCGTGATGGCGATAAAGTCAAGGTTTTGTGTGGCAATGAGATCTGCGATGTCAAGGGCGTGGGCCGGGAGGGATCTGGCATTGATGAGAGCGCCCTTAACCTCATTTTTTAGAGGTATCTTGAGGTTGGCAGGCTGTACCTGGGCAGTCTGTGGCTGGATAGTGTTTGTTCGCTGGTGGGTAGCATGATAAGGTCGTGGTGTGTGGAGGAATCTAGTTCCTAATCTGTGGTTTCTCAAATGGAGCGAGCAAGGTTGATTGGGTGTGGGTTTAGTTGCAAAGTGCTGAAGCTATAAGGTGGGAGAGTTGAGGTACGGATTAGTAGTGTGAGGAAGGTTCGAATTTTGGGTGATACAGTGGGTAGGTTTAAAAGGCAAGATGGGTGTGGTGGTATGGTGAGCCAGTGGTTTGGTAACCAGGTTCAAAGCCGGAGACATTTTAGTAGGATAATAAAGGTGAGTCTCTGATGTGATGTTGCGCAGTCAATTGTAAGTGCAGGTCAGGGGGGTAGCCAAGGCCCAGTGTGCAAGGAGGTGGCAGGCAACAACGAGGTGCAGCAGCATAGCAAATTGCAGATGTACTATAGGGTGGCTAGTTGTGAACAGGGTGAAAGAAGTGTGGCAGTACTGCTAAGTCCTAAGGTAAGTAACACAGTCACTATTATTATTTATGCACAAATAGTGCTACCTAGTAGGAGGCAGACATTCTAGAAGCATAGACATAATTGCCTGTATGAGCGTGCTAGTAGAGTTGGAGCGCAGACACATGACAGGAGTGGTGGAATAGGAGACAGTAGTGCTAAGAGCGCTAAGAGCAATTGATACGATAGGTAACTTTGTAAGTCGCAACCGTGCCAGTGCACAGATCTAGAACTGCAAGGGGAAGGTGCAATACATTATGCAAAGGGCAAAGGTACATGGCATAACAGAATATACATTGCAAGTTGTTATATCAATGAAGCTAGTAGCGCAGAAGGAGTATCGTATTTAGTATGAATAAGCAGCGGTTGTAAAAGCAGAGTAAGCGGGCCACGAGAAAGAACAAGGCACGCAGGTGCAACAAGTCAGATACAACAATGGAACTACTTCATAACATATTTGAATAGCGGCAAGTAGTCAGGAATCATGCTTGCAGGCACACGTAATGACGCAGCTAGTCTATAAACAACGTGGTGCACAATGTCTCAGGGACCGGGTGTGGGCGCTGACAGCATGAGTGAATAAAATCACAGGCAGACTCTTACCAGTGGTCTGGGGATTGTTCAGGAATTGAGGTGCAAGATGGTTGGTAGATAGCCACAGTACTTCCGTTTGACACTCTGGGCTAGTGGAGAAGTGTCACGCGCCATACTGCCGATGTGGACAGGTGCAGACAGGATAGGGCCTTACTCGTTGTGGGCCTTTGTCAGGGTAGGCCGGCTTCTGCCTCCGGCTCACCGTGCGAGCTTTGAACTCATCGCACAGCAGTTGCTAGGCAACCAAGATAAACAAATATTGCGGGAGCAGGGCAGCGGCCATCTTAGGGATCTGGGAATTCAACTCCAGCTCCTCGTGGTGGTTGGAGGCCGAGGGTCGCTTCAGA
The DNA here is from genome assembly GCF_040938575.1 of Ambystoma mexicanum. Lineage (NCBI taxonomy): Eukaryota > Metazoa > Chordata > Amphibia > Caudata > Ambystomatidae > Ambystoma > Ambystoma mexicanum. The sequence goes on along the minus strand of NC_090922.1, from coordinate 1,421,604,083 downwards.
CCATGCTGGATGCAGATGCAGGTGATCAAAAGCCACGATGGATAATGCCACAGAAGGCAGATCGTGGTCGGGAGCGCACATGCAGAGCTGCTGGGCTGAAGTCCAGCTGCCCCTGCAGCACACAAAATCTGTGGGCAGCGCAGTGCTTCTGAGTGAGGCTTGTTCTGTGTACAGCCTCCCCTTTTGTGCTACACCCTGAAAGTAACTAACCTACATTACCATCACCCCATGTCAGCTTACCGATTCTGTCAATATTTATCAATACTTAATTCGCATTTTCAACTTATTTCTGACCAAACCTGAAACTGGCCCACTACTTCCAATACTGACAGCAGACACATGTTTAACTGACGCACATCCGGCATAACACATTCCCACCAACTGTAGCACAGCAATGTCCAGTGACTGAAAAGCAAATACATATCACAAACAATGCACACATGTTTACCGCACAAATATCTAAGACACACAAATATACAAAGCATTGGAAAAATGGGGCGGAAAACAAAATGCAGAGATCGACTTCGATTGAGGTTAGTTTGTGAAATCTTTAATTCACGGCACTGCCGTAGACAAAGACAAGAACATAGCAAAAGACACACATCCCTGTCCAATATTACATGTGTTCCCTTGTAACCCTAATACAGCTTGTCTGTACACCTGTCTTGCTCCGTTAGTTTGGATGCAGAAAGTGAAATCTCATCGGGGAGAGCTGGTCTCCCCCAGTCAGCACAAGACCTGATTCTGTGACGTCAAACCTAAGTCTATGCTGCAAGCTACCTCTGCAGCTGTGAGCAGTCACTACTGCAAACTCTTTTCAGCAGCGGTAACGTGAAAGTATTGATATTTTATTTCTATCGCGCTCGTACACAAGTGCCTCAGAGCGCGACGAGGCAAGGGAGGGGAACAGGGGAGAACAAAACAGCGATCTTACTAGGCCCAGTGACATTGAAGTGCACGCGAGGGGGGAGAAGTGGGAAGTGCTGAGCAAAGGAATAAAATGAATGATAAATAAATACATAAAGAATAAATTAAAATAAAACAGTGGTAGTGCAGCCGGCAAGTGGCAAGTGCTGGGTATAAGGCAGCAGACAGGGAGTGTCTGATAAGTGCAGACACAAAATAAAGTAGCTTCTCAGTGTACTTTAAAAAAGTTTTAGCTGTAAAGGTGTTCTGCTAAATATGTGTGTCGGTGCGGCAAAATTCAAAAGTGTGAGCAAATGTATCATTGTTTGCTAATAATTGTTGTTCTGCTTGAATACACATCGTAGAAGATGCTGTACATTTCTCAAAAATTAAAAACATGTCCCGTCATTTCATTATGTCAACTAACAATTGAATTCCCACCTGCATTCCTGATGTAGATGTGTCCTTCACATCAAGTTACACAAAGCAAAGATGGTGACTTTAGACCACTCCAGTTAATGGGTTCCATGTGTTAATATCCCTGCAAAAATGTCGCCATACGAGAATGGCACATTTCTTTGCTGTGATATTAACATATGGAACCTGAGGGGGACACCCCACAATCCCCATATTTTTTTTTAAATCAAGCGGGTGACAACCCTGACAACCTCCCCTCCCATTTACCCCATAAATTATCCCCATAAATAATGTCGCCTATGCTGTTTCCCGGCGATCATATTTATGGCAACATTATTTAGGGGGATAGTATTACCTTATACCAGTTAATAGTTAGGGGACAGGTTCAGGTGATAGGTCATCCTAACCTAAGGGACCTGCAACCTGATGCTCTACAGATCTTTTGGACTATGACTAGAGCTCATCCAAATCTAAAGGAAATCTACTTAAATATTTTCCATCTGCTATAACTGTCCAAAAATGTCAAAATGTACAAGTGATTTCTAAAATCTGCAGAGATTTCTGAATGTTTGTGCTCACAAGAAATCTGCATTTTCTACAGAAAAACTGCCCCACAGATTTAGACCGCCTTTAACTACGGCTCCCATGACCCCTCACAATTAACTATGCAGCCTGGGTCATATAGTAGTTGTAGTCCGAAACATCTGGTGAGACAAAGTTTACATTCCTCTTAGCCTTTAACGTGGGGCAGACATTACCACAAGAAAACCGATGACTTACTTTGCTGCATATTAAAGCTCTTTTAATGCATAAGTGAAACATGTATTGCCCAGACAGTACCTGTAGTGTTGTCAGAGAGTTGACTTGAGCCTACAATGTCCTAGTGGCTTTCAGATCCAAATGTTGGCAGTTGCCAGCTGGGTCCCCGAGATGCCCCTAAAACTACAGAGCATAGCTTCAATGTCAGCCTCTCTTTAAAAGGGTGTGTCTTCATCTGGGTGATCCAATATATTTGAATGAGCAACACTGCACAGGATTGGCAAGGCAATAACTCAGCACTAGATGATTTTCAAAAATGTTTAAATATAAAATTAGGAAACGGATCCCCAGAAGGTCTCTATGATGCAGGGGAGGATATAACAATTGGGATACCCGAACCACTAATGATAGAAGCAAAAGTTTGTGGTGAGGGTTTAGAATTTTGGCACTGGCTGTTTGAAATAGGTATGAGAACAACTAGTTATGAGATGAAGGACAACTGTTTCAGCTCCCTAACCTTCAGCAGCCAGGGAGGCAGCTCAACTATTGATTACTTCATCGTCACAATCAATTAATGTAAAAACATACTCAATTTTAGATACTTCAAAGACTTTTTAGTGATCACCATTCAACAAATTGAAAGGTGCAGTGGAAAATAGGTCAACATACAACAAATATTATACCACATGTGGTTACAGTCATTTGCAAGGGAATATCAACAAAGAGGCTGAAATGGGAAATTTTGAACAAGGAAACAGTGCATGAAAATATAGCCCAAATCTCCATCTTTTTTAACTTTGTTGAAATGCCAGAGAAAATCATATCCACATTTATGACGCTTTTACCTAGCTTAACCAAAGCACTCACGGTTACGCAACCTGTTAATCTAAAAAGACCAAATGAACAGGGCCAGTTTGATGAGTATTGAAGAGAGGCTGAAAAAGAATGATTCCATACCCTAAAGAATCGAGACTCCTCGAAGAGCAACGTTAAATCCGCCAGAGCATTTTACAAACATGTCATCAAACTAGGAAATTGGAACTAGATAATACTGCAGGGAATGAATTGGAACTAGCAGCCATTGAAAATAATTCAAAGACATAAGCCAGTGCTATTCAACTGGCAGTACTTAAAGATATCTCTGCAGATTTGATTCCCCACATTACAACGTCAGTGAATCTGTCGTTTCAAGAAGGGTGTATACCTAGCCCATTGAAGCACGTTTGAGTGCGCCCTCTTCTGAGAAGGCCCTCTCTTGATCCAGCCGTGCTTGCTAATATTCGGCCCATCTTCCTTCTCCCATCCTTGATGAAGGTTTTGGAGACTCTTGTTTCTCCCTTCTCTCAACCTTATATGTTCCACTCCGGCTTTCGACCAGGGGCCGGAACCAAATAACTCTTAACTCGGTGCTTCTATGATCTGACCCGCCTAGGCCCTGCTGCACCTCTCAGTGGCGTTCGACACAGCTGATCATTCCATCCTGATCTCTCGCCTGTCGGACGCCGGCCTGGGGGGGCATGTGCTGAGTTGGCTCACTGTCCGAGTCCATTTTTTCCTTTCTGCTCTGAATCTATGCCATTGTTTTGCGGAATCCCGCAGGGATCAGCACTGTCGCCCATCCTGTTTAACATCTATATTCACCCTCTTCTCCTCATTATGTCGCACGGATTCCGCTTTTACTCCTGCGCGGATGACACGCAGATCCTGGTTCACCTGGATCTCTCTCGCCCTGATACTGCGAACCGGTTCAGAAGTTGCCTTGAGGATCTTGGTGCCTGGATAGCCAAAAACTCACTAAAACCTAATGGGAGTAAATCCGAGGTAATTGTGCTTGGCACAACCTGTCCTCACTCTTTTTGGACTCTAGATTTCTTTCCTGGCTCTCTTGGCCCTTTCCCTGCTGCGTCCACTTCGGTGACAAACCTGGGGATGAGGTTTTCATCCTCTCTTTCTATGGTGGAGCAGGTTTGTGCTGTTTGTAAATCCAGCCATTTTAAACTGTGCACTCTGCGCAAGGTTCTTCCCTTCATACCCTGTCACTTTCATGCCTCCTTGGCAGCAGTCCTTGTTCTTAGTACAGCCGATTATTGGAACTCGTTGTACTATAGCCAATCTCACTATCTGATTCACTGCATTCAAATGCTTCAGAATGTGGTGGCCAGAGTAGTTCTGTGTCCCTCGGCACGAACACACATCACACCACTCTTGGAAATACTGCACTGGCTCCCTATTGAAAAACGGATTTTGTTTAAATCATTGTGCCTGGTACATCAAGCATTCTACAAGGTAGGAGCAAAATATCTTCAGGATAAGTTTGTTCACTATGTTCCTGCTCGCCCCCTTCGTTCCCAGGCTGGCCTCCAACTATCTGTACCCCGTATTAGAAGGGCACGGATTGGAGGCAGGGCTTTTTCAGTGGTAGCTGCTAAGGCATGGAAAGAGCTACCATTGGAACTTTGCGCAACCTCCAACCATTTGGACTTTCGGCGGTCTCTGAAGACCTTCCTCTTTTAAATGCGTGTCTACTCTAGTATTCCTCTTTCTACTGCTCAGTGCCAAGATGCCTTTGGGTGTATGCACGCTTTTATAAATTCATATAACATAACATAACATTTTGGGAAGCAGTTAATAGAGGAACCCTATATAAAGAAAAGAAGACAGGTATGAAAGCAATGATCCCTGATCAGCACTGAGAGGTTTATTTCCAAGGTCAGTGGGGACCAATACAGGAAACATGTATGGTATTGAGATCCTGAATGGGGTACCCGCCCTTGGAACCAACATTTACCATTCAAGAGGTCACCAAGCCTATCACGTCACTGGCTCATACTATATCATCGGGAACAGATGGTATAACGGCAGACTATTATCACAACCTTATTAAAGATTGGAAAACTCTTTCAAGAGGACTTTGTGACCTTATATTGAGGACCAACTTGATACCTGGTGAAGAGCAGTAATAATACCAATATTTAAAAAGAGTGTTAGAGGTTGTCCCAAGGCATACAGACCTATATCACTCCTAAAGGCTAGTTTCAAGTTATTTGGAAGATGCCTTGTACCGACTATGGAGGTATGGGTCACTGTTAATTCAGCCCTAGCACCTACACATCTGGGTTTTCACCCACCCTTGGGAACAATGGAACAAGGTTTAAACCTATATTTAGAGGTTGCCTATTCCTTATTTATAAAAAAGAAAACAGTATGCTTGGCGTTAATGGACCCAAGAACTGTTTTTGATAAGCTCAATAGAGAAACATGGCAGGTGCTTGGGTCCTATAATCGCCCTAAACCAATATTGGCTATACTTAGGGTTACACACACTAATAACAAGGCCTGTGAGAGAAGTGGTGCAGATGGCCACTGTACACCCTGTTTTGCAATAGCCCCTGGGGTGAGGCAAGGGTGTGTTTTAGTCCCATTACTGTTGTCCCTGTATATTAACAAACTTCAGGAGGAGCTCTTAGAATGCAAAGGTGATGTCCCAAAGATAAACGACAAATTGGTTCCAGCACTTTTGTATGCGGATAACTCTGTATTTAAAGCTCGTTCACCTAGAGCCCTCCAGATTTTAATCAATACGTTTTACGCACTTTATTAATGGTTTAGATCAACAAGTGAATTCTGATAATATTGCAGTAATGGGGGCGGGTGTGAGAGTGTGTGTGTGTGTGTGTGTGTGCGTGCGGGCGTGCGTGCGCACGCGCGCGCATGGTATTATGACGGTAAAAATCCCTGCCATGTGCTGCAACACTAAACCAATTCCTAAAATAGAATACTTTGACTATTTGGGCATTCGCTTTTCAAAATCCTCGACGTCGGACGCACATTATGCCAAGCGAGTGCCGAGAATGAGAAAATCCATAGGTGGTATTTTCCGTTTTAGAAAAGAATCTAAACAACAACCTCTTAACATAATAAATAATATTGTTTACGAACCAAAGGCGCCCTGAAATACGGTGCAGCGGTCTGGGGGTTTGCTGATGGCCACCCAGCGCGAAGGGAAGAAAATATCTTATTGAAAAGATTGTTGGGACTGCCTGATACAGCGCCTAATTTTGCATCTCATTATGAGCTGGGTCTTAATTTTACCCAGGAGTAAACAGCCTTGGAGCCTATATTATTCTGGTTAAGAATGTGGGCAAACCCACATGCAACACCAACTCAATACCTAATGGCAAATATAGCCGTAAAGAAAGGGGTAGAAAACATAAAATGGCTGACACATGTCAAATACATGTTGCATAAAAACAAGGCAGACCCTTATTTTAACTCAAGGCCACAGATCAACTCCCTAGAAAGTAGAGATCAGCAACACAGGATAAAGTGTAGCAGGATGGATGATAGGGAGATGGGAGAGGTTGGTAAACCTTCAAATAGGTGTTTCAAGATTCTAGCTACAGACTCCATTATATTATATGTATTAATTATGGAGTAATTATACAGTACACAGGAGTCATATAACTAGAGCAGGATTTAACTGCCTATTATTGATGGAGGAAATATGTGGAAATATGTGATGGAAATAGATGTGTATTGCCCCAAGTGTCAAGCTGAGGTGGCGGACCTGGCACATTTTCTTTTCTTCTGCCATTTGAGAACAAGGGGATTGTTCCCATCTTTTAAAAAATATAGATCGGTTCGATATCGCTCAGCGCTTTACTAGCTATTAAATGTGGAGACTCCTTTAATAGCCTGGGCTTTGCCCGAACGCAAACCTGGACAATACGCTAATGTTATTAAAATCTCCAAATTGTCTTGCAATTTAAATTGATGCTATTTTATTGATTGATCGGTATTCAAATGATTTTATTCATGCTAGTTCTTAAAGATGGCTCTTTTTATGGATTGCATTAATGGTTGTAATCACTGTGGGCAGGATTTCATTTTGTTAAACAGAATACACATCCTTTTACATAATGTCTACTATGCGTGTATGTCACTTTAGTAATAGTATGAATTTATATTGCAGAACATGTTTTAATATTTGCAAATGTTGTTGCTACTTGATGAATGTATTGATTGGTATTCACCAGGCAAATGTAGGAAATCTTGTCTTCATTTCTACTGCCTGACCCGCGTATACTGCAATAACTTCAATATCCCTTACAGGACCATCTTTTCTGCCAAACGATTGCACTCTCATCAGTCACATCTGTGGGACCAATTCACAGATCATCTGCAAACTGAATCTAAAATTGGAACATTTTAATTTGGATTGCAGGGTTCAAAGTGCTTCAGGCTGTGTGAAGCCCTTACACAATCTCTAATAGTGTAACCAAATTATGTACTCTTCAGGACTTTACAAAATGCACAGTTTTGCAAATATTCAATTGACCTAAAATATTAATTGCCCCCTGTGCTCTAGATCCTTGAAGCGTCTCTTGTGCTGGATGGAATTGCCATTAAAGATCTCAGACCAAATAACTGGACAGACTCATAGAATATTGCAAAGGACTACTTTATTTTCGATTTAACAAAGCAGGGCCAACTGGCAGACATCGTACTGATGCCTGCACACTCATAAACAAACGTGATTACACGGAGGTCTTATACCCCAATATGCATCATCTGTGATGTCACCCTACGTGGCAAACCATAAAACCTATTAGCGGTGGGATTAGTTAGGGGACCATATCTACGTATATATTACATTGGGGTTAGCATACCATTGGCTGTCTCTTATCTATGAGGCATGCCTCGAACTACCTCTAAATGCACACAATACTGATTATAGCAAACAAACTGGTAGCGGATTGGTCTAAGCAACATTGTATAGCAGGTTGCCCCATAGACCCACTGATTGGTTGGTATTTTCACCCAACCTTGGACTTTCGGCTCGGCTAGTATCACGTAAGCAAAACTAAACCCAAGTGCTTGAATCATGTCAGATTACTCCATACTCTCCAAATTAGTCCATTATCTCTCATCAGTCCGGCCATGAGCCAAAGTTTCCCGTCTGTAGGTGACCTTGTAGCCTGCTCTCTGTTCTGGGACATTCAAAGGAGCATAAACACATCACTATCTTCATCTGAGGCTTAATGAATAGCCCTTGTTTTTAACTTCTGAGTCACATGTGAAGGGACCACAAATATGTCCATTTGGATCTCTTATTTACAGCTATTTGATTTAATTATACTGAGTGTCATTGCTCTTCTTGGCCTCTGGCGACGTGCTCACTCTACCACATACAGACTTTATACACTTATAATTGTCCAATACTTTCAGATGTTTTCTTCTTCTTTAATCTAAGAAAAATATGTCTTCTCCATGGCCCATCCATCTAACTCCCTTTGTGCTTTGCAGCTATTCCTTAAAAATAACCTCCTTGATCCCAACCCAACATAGACTCTCCTTTGTTTTGCACACAAAGCTGTTCTTCCAGCATCTCCTGACTCTGCAACACTGATCTGTTTCTGAGGTAGCTAAATTGAATCTTAACACAAGCTGGTGTCCATTTTCCAATTATAGCCATCCGAGCCACATTATATATTCCTCTACAACAAACTTCTATATGTTTTTTCTACCTTGCATTACTGCCTATATTTACACTTATCGGTCAGCAAGCTACTTTGTCTTCTTTTGCATTCATGATTGCTTTATACATTTTTCTCTTATCACTTCAGTTACATCACCACTCTTGAATATTTTCATATTGTTTCAGTATGCCCTCGTACATCTTCTTTATGACATCACTATGCTGACATCAGATTTCACTCAGCTCTACATGATGTCCCATGGTGCATGCTGACATCCTTCCACAAGACATCCTTCCACACTTTTGGTGCAAGGGTACATTTAATATGGTTGTCTGAGTGCATATCATCTCTCGTACACTCGATGCAGTATTGGCATAACACATGGAGTCCGATATATAGGGCCTTTCTCCTGCTGTTCCAGTATGACGGCGGTGAGGGGGCGGTAGTTGGAGAAAATGTACCCAGCTGCTCCTCTATACTTCTATGCTGCATGTTTGGTGCTTTATGGGTTTGCCATTATTTTTGTTGATGTTATTGTTTGTTTATGTTTAGTGCTAGCATCCTTTTGCCTGCGGGCCTGTGTGCCATGTGCTTTATAAATGATAAATACATTAATACATCAAAACCTAGAGGCATATATTTTGTTTTTAAATCACAGAATCAGCACAAATATTATACAGCCCCGCTCATACAGCTTCATCCAACAAGAGAACAGGCAGTTTTAAGAAAACTCGAATTATTGTCAAAACCAAACAAAGGTGGTTCCCAGCTTTCTGCCAGAGTACTAACTCCAACGTTATAGGCACAAACACAATTGGTCAGCAAAACACATCTTTACCTGCCTGCATGAATCTCACTAATTTACACACAACCATTAATTTCCATCATCAACTTTCTATATGCATTACCTCTAAAGGATACTAGGCATTCTAAATGTACTTCTATTGCTTGTGAAAGTTTAATGTCTCTCAAAAGTATTCCAACATCAGACATAATATCACATTTTAAATGCATCAAAATGCAGTCTTCATTTTCCACAATCACACTCACCATTTACAAAATTAGAGGACTCTTATACCATTCACAAGGCTTCAAATAAATGCGGTGCAGGGGTTCCTTAACATGTGTGTGCACAGCTTTCAATGAACGTGCGTGTATATGGCTTTTAATCAAATTCTATTAATTTGGCTTCAGATCTATGGATTTCGGGGTGGAAATATTATACTCTCCACAGGTACAATGGTAAAAGCACCCTTTCCCTTTCACTTCACACATAGGTCCACCTGTGCATTTACGGATAAGGGGGCAAGGGTTTCACATTATGCACAATGTTCTATGAATAGAAGTAATTCTCTAAACTACTTTCTGTTGCTCAAGTATCTATATAATGACTAGTCTCCCACTGGTGACAATTTTAAAGGATATTCCATCAGGCGATAATGTTTCATGACAACAATATGACCCGCGTAATTCTCTACGCTGATAGGAACTCGTGGATTATATTTTAAAGGGTACTTAATTTTGCAAAAACAAAACTTCACATAAATTTCACAAATTTATGTTAGTTTTACACCAATACTTTACACAATGCCATTCTTTTCGTTGAACATGAAATCTCACATTATAGTTTTTTAAACAGGACATTTTCTTGAACACTGCACTCTTTTCCATGTCCAGTTAGCACCTACCTTGCTTCCCAGTCCCTCTTATTCCTCGGTCTTACCATGGACAGCACTATAGCACAATTTGTAGTTATATCGGGGCTACATATTCACATGGCTTCTCATTATCAAGAATCAGCTTAGACTCTCTTCGTCTGGAGCTACTCCATCAGCACGGTCCTATCAGCTGCCTTCCTGGAAACCAGTCACCATTATGACCTGCTCATCTCTTTCTGAAAGAGCTCGTTACTGCAACCTTCATGGAAACCACTCCTCCAGCTGGTCTCAGTTCTCTTCCCCAGCCAGACATCTCCTTCCAACAGTATCAATAATAAGAGGATCATTATTCTCTCAAACTGTGAGCAAGGTATTTATAATATAAATTCCTGCCATAATTTTGTGACTAAGTGATGGGTGCCTTCACTCCTTGTCTTGTGACTGCAAGATACACCCCTAGCCTTATGACTGGAAAGGTAAGGGGGAAAGCCACTGCATTTCTTTTTGGTATTATAACGTTTGATGTGAATATGCTAGTTTAACAAAATGGAGATTAATACAATAAACACATCAGGACAGGCACCCAAGATGTGATGTAACTTTGTGAGATGCATATTTGCTGACCGAGTCAATTTTCATTTTTTGTGTACATTTCATCATTTTAAATTATGTGGATTTTGTATTCCTTAACAAACATGTTCTTATCTACAAATCACAATTGATCTCAAATTCGTAGGATCTTACACTATAAAGTTAATATCGTTATCATTTTAATCTATTACATTTGTGGTTGTAAATGCAACACAAGGAGATTTTCCTTCAGCTTGACAAGAAGTGTATGTCAAATAAATGTTGATTATGGCTCCAAAATCTCACTGGTGGTAAATTGCAAGTAAGCTTTTTTCCATAATACTGATTAATATAAACGTAAACATCGTGTGACTTCCAGTTGAAGTAAACATCTCATGACCAGGGTCTGGAAGCTAGTTTGAACTGATGTGGGGTCTTACTGCTCCAAGCTAAATCCAGTTTACAGATACAGGCATGCACCACTTCAAGTCTAAGAGCAGGTAATATTATTAAAACTAATGCAACTTCAGATGGGTTCAATGCTTCAATCTCGATGTACTTAAATGCCCTAGAAATGGTGCTGTGTTTGTGGAATTCCCTTTTTGTCAATGCCTCTCTCGTCTTTAGAAGCAGGTTCGGCTCTCAGTGTACTTCAGAACATTTATCTTCAGCTGATCTTCGGCATCAGAGAATAATGAGAGCAGAGGATGAGTCCTAACCACCCAAAAGACTAGCATCGGACAGCATGGGACCTATAAGTAGAAATGTGTAATACCACTCAATGGTGCTGGCTCTGACATGTTGTGTAATGAGCGCAGAGAATAATATTTGCAGTGGGGGACAGTGCATGCATTTTCCCTGAATATGGTAAAAATGCAAGCTCTGGTAGACAGGGCTTCACTGCTCTGCCTGACATAAATAGTCAACACTAGCCTCTTGATTGCCTGATATTTGTACAAGGTGTCTGGATTTGCCCATATGGTCACACTGACTTGGGTACTGCTTATCACACAAGGCAGCATGTGTATTGATATACTGTGCGATAAACATGCACTCTTGAACACATCCACCTAACCATCTGTGGCATGCAGTTATTTCCCAAGGGTAATGATTCTTTCAGAATCAAAGTAGGAAGGAAATCATGGCACCTAAGGGACAGTTTAATGCAGTAATCTTGGGGAGCCGGATCAGTTATTCCAATTCCAATTCTTGTCTCAGTAAATGTTTGAAAATTCCATGATTGAATTACAACAGAGTTGTTTTCTCCAGAGGAGGTATCTCCCATTTATGTAACCATCGCGTTAGCAAGAACCTCCAAAGAAATGGAATGTTGAGGATTGAGTCTACCCCTTCCACCTTGCAGGAGGTCTTGAAGATGCTGCACAAGCCTCCTCAGAGTTTGATGAACATTTCCTCTGGACAGCATGTCTGTCCATCGGTTCATGTGGCACATCATGCCTGAGGTTACGCTACTGTGCACTGGCTGCTTGGATTTTAGATTCTGCAGCACACAATGTCTGCATGAGACACATTGCTGTATGTGCATGTTGTACACAATGCCTGAAGATGTGTTACTGTGCCTGGAATGCTTGTTCATCACTTTCTGCAGTACATAATGACTGCCATCATTTACGCTGGGCAGATTTCCAGCTCATTAGTTACGGAAACCTAATTGATCCATATAGTGTCAGCCTATTGGCTAACGTGCATATAAACGCATTCATTGTATTCCTAAACCTTTTGTATTTGGCTTCCTGAATTATTTTGAGTTCGACAAGCTTCATCTTTAGAAGCTCATATAAAATGTTACCATAGCAGCTTAGCAACAACAATTTTATTTTGTCTATAGTTAATCAACAATGTCCAGTATTCAAATCACATTTTGATCAGCCTGGGTCTTCCATATATCTCTTCTGTAAATTGGTCATTAGGAAATTCTAAATTTGATCAACGGCACCGTTGTTACCGGACCGGCACACTACCACTCTGCGGCCGGGTTCCGTCCCGCCTGCCAGGGACTGACTTGGCGGGTGGAACGACACCTGCGCGCAGAGTTTCACAGAAGCACTGGCACAATCATTTACAGTGCCGGTGCTTCCGTGGTCCCCATTCCCATTGAGTCATATGGGACTCAAAGGGGAATGGGGTTTTACATTTACCGGCACCTGACTTATCGGAACGCCAGGGTCGTAATACCCTGGTGTTACTGGGAAGTCAGGCACCGGTAAATATTGCAAGTCCGGCAGAAACCTGCCGGTTTACCGGCACTGTTACCGCCGACTTGTAATGAGGCCCAGTATCTGTTGAAAATCAGACTGCAGCATGCGGGAATCCTTTCAGCGTCAGATAGCCAGCTTGCAAGATGCGTTCCTTAAGTTAAAAATGCATTCAATACATTAGAAATGCTGGATAGGGAGTTTCACTTTTTTTCAATGTATGCAAAGTTGGTTTGAGTTCCAAATATACCTTCAATCTCCTAAACCAGATCCATCATTTTGCATGGCAAACGCTTGCTCCGCAATTCATCCCTGCATGGTGCTGTCTGCCCGATGCTCAACTTCTCTGAAGTGATCAAGCTCATGGCCTCTAGTGTCACACCCCGATAGTCATTCCCCTGATCTGCTCAACCCATGCTCCTGAGCTTGGCAGCTGTGGGCTCTCCCTGAACAGAACTCTCTTGAACTGCAACAGTGCATTCCTTCTGCGCCTTCATTTCGCAGACTCGACCTCTTAGACACCGGTAAAATGTGACCCCCTATCACTCTGCCAAAATTCTGAACCCCACTCTCGCACCTCAGAAGGATGGATTACTTCTCCAGCCATTTCTGGACACCACTTATCTACCCCTGTGCCCTCTCGGAATAAAGTACTGAACGTTGCCACCCATGCCCACTTCAATCTTCCATCACCCTCATCCACATCAGTACACCGTTTCCTTGTGGAGTGTCTTTCTCTGTGTCATCTGCAAATGTGCTCTTCTCGTTAAAAAAAAAAAAAAAACGAAACACTTGTTTATAGGCGCATTATAAATGCCATATCACATCATATTATATCATATACATGGACTAGCACCCTCCTACCTAGCTGACTATCCTCCTTGCTCATCCTCTCTCTCAACCCTACTGAACTGAATACCCACTATACAAAGCACTGCCTTTCACGTTCAACTTCTTACCGCCCTGTCTACATATCACTAGAACTATTTACCCCCAGATGTCAAGAAGACATCTAGGGGTAAGCTAGCGTCATGTGCATCACACCTTGCTGACCGCTTTCCATCCCCACCCACACATGCAAACACCGCAGTCAACATCACACATGCTCACCCACACAGGCGGAACCATGCTCATCACCCAGAGATTATACCCGCAAAGTATCCTCGCTTGCCACAGAAAGCACATGCTCGCGGGCCAAACTCTGCCCCACGCCAAACCAAAAATCAGAAACTAAGAGGATAACAACTCTCAACCTAAGTGAAAAGGGATACCCTGACCAAATGAACCCAACCACACCAAAAGCAAACACCCACCTACTGTCAGGCAGCCAACACCTCACATGCACTGGCAAAACAACAAATGAAACTCTGACCCTGCACATCATACTAAGCACTTGCAGTGGGCAAGCAATACCACAAAACAGAGGTATATTACAGATTTCACTATGTAAGCACACAATGCCCCCTTCACATGGCGCGCGCCCTCAGCTGTTGAATCTATATAAATGGTGTCCAACACCTCAAGCATGCAAACCTGATAGTTTACAACACAGCACCCACACACAAATACTGGAGACCATTACCCACTCAACATACACTCGGAAAGTGGTACATAGTTAGTGCATAGCGCCCTAAATAATAGCAATACTCGCAATCCGGCAAATAACAACCAAACATAACTGACACTACCAATGTCCCATAATTGAGTCCATGGTCTGGAAGGCCACACACTCAAAATCCAGTGGTCAACTTTGTGTTCCCCACACTTATTACACCAACTCAACATAACAAGTACTCTCCACCACCCCAAAAGGTGACACGTAGGTAAACATAGACATAGGTAAGCCGTGATTGCGGGTTTGGGTGCTGTCAATACATGAAATAAATAAATAAGACGTATTACTGAAAGCTACAATGTCAATAGTCCTAACCGAACGTCTGCTTAATGGTTGTTCCTGTGGTTATGCCAACCTCAAGCCGACGGAACTCGATGGTGACCGTATCCACCCACTGTTTTCAGACACTGTCCTCCGCGAGTGTTTTAAATTAAAAAAAAAAACATTTTTTTTAAAGTGCTGCCTCCACTTGATAATGAGAGCGGTCCGGCATTCGTACCCAGGTCACGCGGTTTAGAGACAAGAAACCAAGCCATGAGACCACACGAATCCCTAACCAGAGTCCTGGATAGAACTCCTATTGACTGTTTGCTGCATGGCATACGTTTTCTTACACATTCAAAGACAGAAGGTGAGCACCGTTTCTTTTAAGCAAGACATGTTTTTTTTTTAAACATGCCTTTTGGCAAATGCCTATTTGTCTGGTGCACTTCCTTCAGTTGGTTAAGACACCCTAAAACAAAATATGCACATTTCTTCAAATTACGTTCACTGCCTCTGATGTCATGTCCCACTGCATACGTCAGAGCCCCCCACCTTATTTGTAGGACTTGAGCCCTGGGTTATGCAATAACAGGGACACATCCTATGAATAACTACCATGAATCCAGTGCAATAACAGAGGCCACAACACACGTGCTCGCACCTGTAGTACACTCAAACCGTAGGCCACCCACACAACTGGCTACTAAGTTAAGATATCTTACTTCTAAAGCCTAGACCACCACAGCTCTCAAATGAGGGATCCTATCAACTAAACCCGAGACCACCACAGCTCTAAATTGAGGCATCCTGTCAACGCTATGCCTACAAACTCTTACATTTGCTGACATACAGTTGTTACCTACCTTTTATATATTCATATATATATATATTTTTTTCTTGCTGTTTTATCCTCTGTTTTCTCCTCCTCTCCCTTCTCCATTCTCCCTCTCTCTTCCCGCCCTCCTTTACTTTTTCTATGCACATACTCTATCAGAATTGTCCCTGGACCTAGTTTGATAGCAACAAATGTTTGTCTCCTCCCGCCACCCTTTACTTGCCCTCCCACTCCCACAGCACTATCTGAAATGTCGTCAGGCCTAGTACGATAGTCGCTTGTTTTTTTCCTCTCCCTCCTTTCTCCTCCCCTTTCCCTCACCTCTTGTTAATCTCCAGCTCTACCAGAAATATTGCCAGGTCTAGTACGGTAGTCGCCTGTCTGTTTCCCATTTCCCATTTCCTTCCTGTCTGTCTCTTAGCTCTTTCCATATATGAAATGTTGTCAGGCCGAGTATGATAGTTAATTTCACATTCCTGTAACAATGTCAATGTATTGTGAAGCGCTTTGAAACACATTGTTTATAGGTGCTATATAAATAAACTATCATATCATATAATATCATATCATACAAATTCCAGAAGAAAAGCCAAAAGGAAATATTCTCTGCACATGTTAGTCAAGTATCCTATCTGGAGTGGAAAACTATAAAGGCATCAATTAGTCTCCAAACACCATACTGGCAGAATTGTGGGGGCTGCAGAAAGCTGACCCCTTGCTGAAGTCAATCAGAATAATTAGTACCTTTGCGCCGCCACACTATTTCACCCACTATACGTATCACAGTTGAATAGGGACATCCTGTGTCAGCTCCAACCGGTATTCAAGTACTATGGTGCCTTCAAAGCCAACAGATGGGCCAAAGATACACAATTTACAATGGGAGTGCCCCCACATTCCCCCACATGCCACGCTACATTAATGGAACCAGCGCAATGACTGCAGGCACCGCCTTCTCAAACGATACAGAACACACTATGCGTGAAGTCTACTTGGCGTCCATCGTCAACGTCATCATTTGGCCATCAGACGCGGAAGTGCACGGACCTCAGCAGACCTAAGATTACAGCTGCTGCTGTGCAGAGCGGAGTCCATTTAACAAAGTAGAGAGCATCCTGTTTTGCAAATTTGAATGTCCTCAGCCTGTGTGTTCACTGGCCAGGTACCTGTGACCCCAGCCCTTAAAGTGCTAAGATGCCCACACGCGTATGGTGCTGCACTCCACGCATCTGGCCAATCCACACCACTCCACTAACAAGCACCCACAAGGTGGAGCTGGCAGATTGAAGTGACACTTTGTGGGTGCCAGTCTCTGGTTGATGTGGTTCTCAGTGCGGTGAAGCATGTCACCGGGTGATGGTGAGGTTTCGTAATACCCCCAGAGTGAGTGGAAGTGGTTACTGCACTATGTGGAGGTAAAGTAGGTCTCTGTTGGTTCATGTGGAGTAGTGTTGGGTTTTGATTGGTAAGGAGGACATCTGGATTGATTATACGGTTCTACCGCGTGCTACTATGTGTTGAATTTTCTGGGTTCTGATAAGTGGGAGATGTGTTGTGCGGTGCTTTCTTCCTGTCGTGTCCTCTCTGCCTGCTTGCATGGTGATGTCATGAGGGTTCTGGGTGTAGAATGTGCTGTGAGTGCTGCCTGCTGGTGTTTATGTCTGCCAGTTGCATACTTGGCAAGATTCTGTGACCAAAAAGATGTAGGATTTTTCAAGTTTCAAAAATAATACTTGGCATAAGAATTGCATAACAGGAAAATACAAAACATACATTGTTGGCACCACTGGAGCATTCTAAAATACACAACTCATCAAACAGCACAACATGGAAAGATATTCATCTGTTTAAAATGTATGATTCTCAATGGTAAATTAACACAGAATTCAATTTCCTAACTTCACAGAAGGTAATCACACAGAGCTGGTAGGCAACATTTGCCACTGCTCTGTAGCAGCAGCCCGGGCAGTACATATGTATTCCGGCAGTGCAAGATGAATAACTGAACAACATGGAGTTTGATACCCTCCTCAGTCTGATATGCAGATGATGTGTGATGGTGGCATGCTCTGCCACTTGCCTTCACTGGTGGTTCTCCTAAGGCCTGTCCCGGCCAGAGTGCAGGGCAGAGTCATGTAGCTGTCAGGTCGGGTGATTGGTCTGAGTCCATCACTCAAAGTAATCACTTAACTGCCCACCGCACAGACACACTAACTAATGTGTTGCATGCTTTGCCCTGGGCCGGTCTCAAGCCGCCTGCCTTGGAGTCACATACATTACCTGCCCCTGTAAAAAGCAGTAGGATCTGTCACCCAAATCTGTCTGTGGTAGGACTGCTTAAAAAGCAGTTGCCTACTGCCTAAATTAGTAGGGTTGGCAAGTATGCAGTTAGAGAGAGGCTGGCTGTGGTAGAGGGAACGCTGGTGGATGGCTTCCGCTTGCCTGATGTCAAGAGTCCACTGCACCTTTGGGACTGTGCTATCCTAAGCTTCAACCCAATCAAGAATAGGACCCTTTTGACCTGAGTCTCCAGTCATCCTTTAGAATGGAAAGCAATAACAGTCAGCCAATCAGGACAAAAAATAAATTTGCAGCGATAGCCTCATGCTAGCCAATCATCTGCTTTGACTATCGCATCTGTTACTTAAAGTTGATATTTCTTTTATTTATTTATTGTGCCTTTGTCAGGCGCTTATACATCAAGAAATTGTGTTTCAAAGCGCCCAATATAAATCGTTATTTCTGGTGACGCTCTCATACATCCCTTGAACACTTTCTCCATGTTGTGGAGAGTCCAGGGGCCAGATTACAGAAACTTTGCACCAGTGCAAGAGCAAGGTTTGCAGGGTATTAGCACTAGGGAAAAGATTGCTCTATTTTTAAAAACAGTGGGACACATAAGAAAACTATTGCACCATGACAAGTGCAGTTTGGCATGGTATAAGCACAAGGGCTAAAATTGCCCTCGGGCAAAAAAGATACATTATCACAGCATTTTTGCATCAAGCCAAAGTTTGCCCTAGTTCTAATACGGAATGGTATTAGCATTAGGGCAAACTTGCCCTGGGAAAAAAGCGCATTGAATATGTATCTTTTTTGCAATGGCCCAATTTTTGCCCTGGTACTTATACCCTGTCAAACTACACTTGTCATGATGCAATCGTTTTCTAATGTGTCCTGTTGTTGTACAAATAGGGCAAACTTTGCCCTAGTGATAATCCCGTGCAAACTTTTTACTTGCACCGGGGAAAAAAATTCTGTAATCTGGCCCCTGGTGTCCTGAAACCAGAGACTGCGCCGGTTCCCTCCTTTGCCTTGCAGCTCTGAAAAGGATGAAGCAAAGCACGGAAAGGGTTAATCTCTGAGCAACTTCAGAGAGGGAGCCGCTACCCTGGGAAATGCTATTCTTGCAGTGGCTTCTATATGATTATAAACAGATTTATTGTTGTGTAATTTTATTGGCTTCTACAAGAGAATAAAGTGCCTTATTGGCTCGTGAATGAGCAAAGTTGCACTGGCTGCGGGGCAGCATGAAACCCCATAAAAGCCCCTCTGGCACGGGCCCCTGGACTAAAGCATGCTCTTGGCCTGAAGCCATGGATGTGAATAGTATTACACACAGTGGAAAAAGAAACAACTAAAGAGGGAATAGAACTCTATTCTCAGACTGTTTTGTGTACGTGGGTGAGTACATTAGTTTAGTGCGCTCTTCCCATATATTGGTGATTTCTGAATATGTCCATTGGTGAGGCAGGCGGGGGCCAGTAGCAGCAGGGCTGCACTGAGACTGGTATTTACCAATCAGTCAATAAGTGCGTAAACTTTTGTGTGTGTTCTATGTCAGCTTGTGCACTTCTAGTGGTAGTTATATTAGAATGTGTCTGATAAATAAACTAAGAAGGTCCTTTTTATTCAGAATGTATTGTAATTTATTCATATTTTTTACAAAATAAGTTTCAAAAATCAGTGTTTCTACAGTAGTGCCAACAAACTCCACCTGGAAGCACGCGCATGCGTTTCACCCTTGCTCAGGCTTTTTCAAGGCACAAGTATAACAATTCATTCAACAATTAGATATAGTTTTTTAAAACATTTCTCTTAGGGCATATTGCCCGTTTTATCCAAACAGCAATAATTTTAGGTATACATTTCTTCCTATGTTTTAACATTCTATGATGCTGATTGGACGAGTATCCTGTGTTTCTGTGAGTGTTAGCTAAGAAGGAATCAGTCTGTTTCTATAGGTTTGGCAATTTTCTATTGCCTATTCGTCATCCTTGGTGTTGCTGGTTCTCAGTTGTTGCTCATACTGAAGACCCTTGTTCGATATCTTGATTGATTCGTTCTTAGACCTGCTTAGGTCTTTCTTACTGTGGTTATGGTATCTTCATGCGCGTCTTATTCCTTACTGCGCGACAGCTAGTCTGTCCTACTAGAAGTGGACCCGTGTTTAAATTCTGCTTACAAATGCATCATCAAGGCGTGCAGCGCGGCGTGCCTTGATGATGCATTTGTATCAAATTCTATTCTCAGACTGCCCTCAACCCTCAGCGATAGGGTACCTACCTACCACCTTCTCATCGAACTCAGAAGCACAATCTGAAACAAGAAAATCAACCTTTCGCCAGTACAAATCAGCTTATTTGGGTTCTACATAAAGATGCTTGCAGCAAATAGATGTTGGGTTTATCATCCATCCCTTGGTATCAATCAAGCTTCTCAATTTTCTAGGTGCTACTGGAGGCCCTTTGTTAAGTCTTTGGGGGTAACTATGGGTGTTTTATGAGCAGTAGTAGACTGGCTCCACACGACTGAAAAGCTAACAAAGCAATGCCAAAAGCACCGGCCCATCTGGCTAATGTGGGCTACTTTTGTGGGACAGAATGGGCTAGTTTAATGACTACAGCATTTCCTCAACCTACCAATCCCCCCACTCCATGCTTTCCCTGTCCTCCGCTCTGTATTCTCCCACTTTTATGTAGCTTGATCTGTTGTTTCTAGCTCTTCACTATTTGAAAGCAGTGAATACACATGTAGCCCCTCGTTTCTGGCACTGGACCAGCCAATGGCACACCTCACCTACCCCAGCTGGATAGGGAGGAGCTCTACACCTGCAAAATAAAATGGCTGGTAACAAGACGTGGCCTACACCATGAGTCCTTACCTTAAGACTTCACGAGACAAAGACAGACAGGTGGTTTATGTAGGGATCTCAACAGGGACCCCTCTTTATTTATTTTTGTCAAAATACGTAAACCTCTTAATTATGAAACATTTCTATCACTCGCTATTGTCCCTTGATGAGCGTTCTTTCTAGAAATGGATCTGACCTGTCAGCCCACCCTTACTTAAGGGTCACACAGAGACCCATGGGGTGAGGCTGATGGAACAGACCCCTGCCCTATACCTGGTACCACCCACCGAGCATGAGGCTAGATGATGTCCCCCACGGGTGGATCCTACCCCTATGCGGCCTCTAGATGGCCACCAGTAGCCAGGGCATACAACACCCATAGCCCTTCTACCTACACTATAAACATGCACCTACATGAAATACCAACTATACAAAATACCCCTACATAACATTTAACCTACTTTAACAGTTAACATGGACTATATATATTCAGTAAAAAAAACTTTGTTAAAGGGACGTTATTGTTAAGTTGCGCTACTAAAAACCTATGAAATTCAGTGAAAAAACTTTGTTAAAGGGATGTTATGGTTCAAAGTAAAACCGAAAAACCCCTGAAATTCGGCAGTTATGGTAAGATAAGCAACCATAACTCGCGCCGCCACCATGCACTGCTAACACTAACACCCAGGACATCAAAGATGACATCACAAATGTCATTGCTGACATCACTGATGACATCACATGTGCATTTACCTTTCATGAAAAGTCTGTACAAGGGATTCTTAGTGTAATGTTAATAAAAAAGTGTTAAAGATTATTGGAATAAATATCAAGTGCTAATCAGTGCATTAAGCTATGCATTGATATAAATAGCATTCTATTATTAACTTCAATCCAGTATACTAAGGTACTCATGTAGAAACATAGGCATTGTGTGCAGCATACATGATGGAGGTGCAATATTCATAAGCTTGCCATGTTGAATATTCAAATTATAACTGTTTTCATATTAGAGTTTTGCGTACAGTGAAACTTGTGAAAAGTAGGTAATAAAACCCAATTACTACATAATTGCATTATTATACACAAATCACAAAGAGACAACACCACATACAAATATGAATATATAAAAGGGAATTGAAGTAGGAAAAAGAAACAGCAATAGTAGCAGAAAGTGTTCATAACCTAACTGATTACCTTTATGGAGACAAATGATTGCTCTGTTTCAAAGCTGTTACTTACCCTATCTATATATATCACATGATGTGTCTGGACCCTAAGGAAAATAGTGTGAGTACAACATATACAAATATGAGCATATACAGGGAAACTACAGTAATAAAAAAACATCAAAAGTATCAGAAAGTGCTGATAAATCTACTGATAATTTTAATGCACAAAAAGGATTGCTGTCAAGGTTATGACTTCTCCTATGTATATGTTTCATATGATATGACTGGACCATAAGGGAATTATTCTAAGAACATACTTGAAGGATAAGTCTACGAATATAGTAAATTACAATTTTTAGTTCCTGACTGTTACTGAAGAAAATCATGTGGCCTAGATATGTCAGGAAAGTAAAAAAAGGGAGAGCCAGCCACGTGTTGTCATCAGTGATGTCATCAATGGCATTTGTGATGTCATCTTTGATGTCCTGGGAGTTAGTGTTAGCAGTGCATGGTGGCGGCGCGAGTTATGGTTGCTTATCTTACCATAACTGCCGAATTTCAGGGGTTTTTCGGTTTTACTTTGAACCATAACGTCACTTTAACAAAGTGTTTTCACTGAATTTCATAGGTTTTTAGTAGCGCAACTTAACCATAACGTCCCTTTAACAAAGTTTTTTTTACTGAATTTCATAGGTTTTTAGTAGCGCAACTTAACCATAACGTCCCTTTAACAAAGTTTTTTCACTGAATTTCATAGGTTTTTAGTAGCAAAACTTAACCATAATATCCCTGACTTCATATACATGTAACATAGAACATACTAACCCCCTCGTAGTGATTTTCATGTCCGCGGACTACCGCCATGTCCGCGGACACATCGAAAATCTGAGCGTGGTGAATGTAAATTTAAATAGTGTGCCCCATTTCCCCTTTGAATTTGGCTCTGAAAAGAGCCGTTTTTTTCTTTTTTTTTTTTACAGATGCTTGACAGACACCTGTTATTTTGTATTTTTTTTCTTGGTTTTTTTTCTTACTTTACTACTAAAATCTTTACATAACCTTCTCCAAAGCAACCCTTACATTCCAAAATAGAAAGGCATTTCCCGTAAAAGATAAAGAAATGCCATCTTCTTTAAAATTAACAGCATTACTGGCATCAATATTCTCATTGTTACAGAAGAACATACCAGCTCTAAGCATGGAGGCACACATGCCTCGGTTGATGACACACCTAGCAATGGTTTGCTGAGGATAAAAAACTGAACTATTTTCCCATATTGCCCTACGTAGTAATCCAGAAAAAATTACTTTCGCATTTGGAAGGATCTTCATTACGGCTTGAACCAAGCGTTCCAAATCAGCCAACAAAGTACTGGCACTGACGTTGCCCAAATGGAAAGCACCATAGTGCAAAACTACCACATGCGGACTGTTCATCGTGGCCATATCCTCACAAACTTGTACAATTCCCTGTACATTGCAATCAGGCACAGTGCTCCACACCACCTCCACTCCTTTCACATCCAAGTTCTTTGCAATATGCCTGCATTCAGCGTACTGCTGTAAACCATGCACAAACATATCTCCGAGCACCAACACCCTGACTTTCTCCACTTCTGCCATCTTCACCACACATAGTCTCTTTCAACACAAATCCACAACCTGGACATCTGATTGGCTGATCCGTACAGTCTTCTTTCCATGTTGGATTTCCTGGAAAAACCCGGATGTAGCACGCCCTGTCCACGAACAGCCGTCCACTTTACTCTCTGTGCCATTCCCTCATTGCATACAGCTAAGCAATCACACAATACGAATAACGTCCTCAGAACACCACCATTTTGTGAATTTTCGAACATTTCAGGACAATTATCATTTCATTATTCAACATATTAACATTACAATTATTATACTTTCATCTTGTACTCTGCACACAATGCTATGTTTCTCCATTAGTAGCTCAGTATACTAGATAGAATCCCATAATACAATGCTATTTATATCAGTGCATCGTTCAAAGCACTAATAACGGTATGATATTTATTGCAATATCCTTGACACTTTTTTCGCAACATTATAATAAAAATCACTAGTACACAAATTCCATGAAAAGTACATACACATGTGATGTCATCAGTGATTTTATCAATGACATTTGCGATGTCATCTTTGATGTCCTGGGTGTTAGTCTTAGCAGTGCACTGTGGTGGCGCAAGTTACTTTTCTTAGCTTACCATAACTTGCGATTTTCAGGGGTCTTTCGGCTGTACTTCGATAGCAAATAGTTTCACGCCCTAATAAATAAAATGATGATTTTTAATGAAGATCGGCTGGTGAGACTAATTTATGTTTTTTAAAACAGGTATGTGGCCCCATTTTGCCTATGTCACGATTTACAGACTCCAGCGGATGGGATCTTCAACTCCCAGGTGCAGGTCCAAATATGCAACTTCATGACCCTCACCATTTTATGGGACAATCGCCAAGGACCAATATGCCCTTACGCAGTACTAGCGGCTACAAACAACATACCAACCAATAGGGTGGTCTAATGGCTCGTTTTTGGAGCAACCTTCTGATTATCAGAGCGACCATTTACAGCTTTTATCATAAACCAACAGCCTATCTACCGCAAAGGAACAACGCGTGGCTCCAAATAAACTTTTGCTGATCGACAAGAGAGACAATAGCAAATCGCTGAATATTTACTAAACATTTCATGTGAAATAAATGTACTTTTGTGTATTTACGTACAATCCTGCTGTTTACTTTTAAACCACAGTTTCATATTCCGAATTGTGGCGCACTGAGTTGTAAGCTGATCTAACACCATCTGTACCGCAAAAGAACATTGCGTGCCTCAACATGAACTTTTGCAGATCGACAACAAAGACACATGCAAATTGCTGAATATTCTCTAAACATTTGATGTCAAATAAATGTACTTTACAAAATGTACAATCTTGCTGTTTGCTTTTAAATCACTGTTTCATATTCCGAATTGTGGCGCGCTGTGTTGTGACATAATATGTGTTGTCTTCCGGGTTCTGTGTAAAGTCACTTAGGACTGGAGAGGACTGGGCGCGTTTGATAACGCACCCTGTAACGTCACAGAGAGAGGCGGGGAATATGAATGCTTTGATAATATCAGGCTTAGGGGCGGGAGATATGATTTAGTGTCGCAAAAGCAAGTCAGCCAGGTCAATAGCGCCAGTCATAGGATTATCACATAATGTCGGTGCACACCAGCCGGATATATCGTTTCTTTAGTGGACAAAAAGTCGGTTGACGCCCATAGGAAATTGTACTATTAGCGGACAAAAGGAGTGGTCTTAAAACACTTTCACCCTGACAACGAAAAATACAAACAACGTTCTCAGAACACCCCCATTTTGTGTAATTGCAACCATTTCGGGACACCGCGAGTGTTCTTAGAACACATTCAACTAGACAGATTACAATACGGACAGCGTCCTGAGGACACCACCAGTTTGTGTATTTACGAACAATTAAGTACACCGCGAGTGTTCATAGCTCATTTTTACCTTCCTTGCGAACAAAATGACACATACTCCGTCCTCTAAACACCCCACCATTTAGTTTATTTACAAAATGTCAGAACAGCCATGTTCTCCGCGGACAAATTGAACGCAACAAAAACCTCTAGCACATAAAAAAACAAAACATTGAACCTATCTCATACTCCCCCAACCTCCCCAAACACTCTTACACACCAACAGAGGGCACTAAATACAATTTTTTATCCAGATTTCATTGCGCTGTACGCGGTCGACGGCGAATACAAGATGCGGGCGCCACAGAAAATCTGACGCGCTCCACGCCCCTCGCCGTCTATCAGCGAACACGTCCCATGTCCGTGGACATGACGCAAGGCCATGGGCCAATCGGGGTGCTGTCCGCGGAGCGAACAGGGAAGTCCGTCCGCGAAGCGAACACAGATATCACTATTTTTTTTGCTTTACATTTTGGTCATTTTTTTAAAAACTACTGGACGGATTTATACCAAATTTGCAAAAGCACGCTTTCGGGACCAGGCTGCCGCTCCTGCCGCAAATTTGGTGTAAATCTGTCCAGCGGTTCGGGTTGTAGCCGTGCGCAAAGTTTTTTCACTTTCAATCTATGGGAAAAAAAAAGTTTTGGGACACCCCCTATAGCTTTTCCCCCCCTGGACGAATCCTCACCAAACTTGGCAAGACAATTCAGAGAGGGCCATATACTTTTGTTTGCAAAGTTTGGTGAGGATTGGTCCAGGGGGAGCGAAGTTATAAGCCACC
This sequence comes from Ambystoma mexicanum, assembly GCF_040938575.1. Taxonomy (NCBI): domain Eukaryota; kingdom Metazoa; phylum Chordata; class Amphibia; order Caudata; family Ambystomatidae; genus Ambystoma; species Ambystoma mexicanum. The sequence goes on along the minus strand of NC_090922.1, from coordinate 1,421,577,763 downwards.
CAAAAAGTGCTCTTCCTATGGAAATACCAACTTAACCATAACTACATGGCCACTACCGTAGCCATGTAATATATATATATATATAACATATTAAAAAAAATTTAAAAAAAAAACAGACCGTGATATAAAAACATGTAAACCATATTGTCACAATGGGGTTACTGCTGCAGTCATTTACCCCTTCACAGTACCTTATTGGGTCTAACCTGATGTTTGGCTCTTTCCCCAGATTGAATGGGGCTTGCTCCCAAAGTATCTCTCTTTTGTGTGGCCCAGTCCACCGCATGAGGCCACCAAGTATCAGCACGCCGGCCTGCTTTCTTCCATCCATGCCTTGTGCCCCCCTGCCCCGTGGGTACCTGCTGCCCTGACCACTGTGGGCCCAGGCAAAGTTTGGTCTTCAAGGTGGCTCCGTGCTCTGGAGGGGCGCCCATGTATTTAGCCACCATGCTCTTGGGGGAAACCCCCACATCACTGCCATGGCCCACGGCCACTCTAAGATCTTCTTAGTGCCCCCCCACTCCATGAGGGACCGCCCACGATCACGCTGCACTCTCCGTGCCAGCTTAGCTTTAGGCCGTGTCGTTTTTATGGGATGCCATTTTTGAAACTGCAGTGAAAAAGAGCACGCCAGAACGCCAGAAGATTTGCACGGCACAGGACCAGCATGGACGTGTTTTCTGTAAGAATATGGGTTTTGTGTTTTCTGTTACAGTTTAAACTGTGAATCCAACTAAAGTGGCCATTTTTGTTTTGAACTGACCATATTTTAACATCAAGCAGAAGATCCATCTTCATCTTCATGATGGATCACCGCCATATAGACATTTGGTTTCTGGTACAAGCCTTTGCTTTATGATTCTACATCACAGCTGTGGATGCTTGTTTGCTGTTATTGTTTTTATTTGGTTCTTTGGCGTGATCTTTCTTTTTATTTCATCATCTTTAGATCCAAGGAGGTTTTTACTTTGTGACTGGCTATTACTACTTAAGTCAAACAAGTATATTACAAGGGTTAGGTGATGTTTGATATATTTACAGCTTAGACAATGTTGCAACCTCTGGCAATCCTAGTCATAGACTGATTTCGTCCTCCTGGCAGGCTGGAAGCTCACTATTGTGGATATATTCATACATAACTTCCAAAAACCAATATTTGGGTAAGAAGCAAAACACATTGCTACGTTCATCATCTTACATAATAAAAGGCCAGATGTAGGTTTTTCCGATGGAGTCATGCGCAGTAGAGACTGACCACTTTGCCTGTTGTCACTGCAAGAGGGAGCTGTTGCCTTAGGAAAATTTAGTGCACGGAAGTCATTTGGGAATCACCAAGGGGCTGCAACTGCGAACCGTGGGGACCACAGCTGTGACCCCTGGGGACTTCCTTGCGACCCCAACATAAATTGTTTTTTAAAAAAATGTTTACGCAAAGAAATGGTGCTCCTGGTCTAGTGGGCCCTCCCTGGCCCAGTTCTCACCCATCAGGGTGAAGGCTGGGCCCGGGAGGCGCTCAGTAGGGGATGGAGCTGACTGTGACATGGGGCTCCAACCGCTTCTCCCTCGGCTTCATTGCTACTCACATACAGGAACAAGGAAGCTCTCGTAGCTTCCTGGCTCCTGTTTGTGAGCAGCATGGAGGAGCCGAGGGCGACTGGAAACATGGATCGAAGCTGCAAGAAAAAGTAATGAAGGATTTTTTGTTTAATATGTTGTGTGTTTTGCATGTGTGAAGTGCATGTCAGATGTATGGATATGAATGGTGGGTGCATGAAAAGTGATGTGATGTCATGTGTGTTTTTGAATGTTCTGGGTGGGTGGGTGTGTGCCTGAGTGGAGAATGCAATGAGTTGATATAAGTGAAGGTGTGAGTGACTGTTGGGTAAATGAGAAGTGATGTGAGTTGTTGATGGTTATTTGTGTGCCTGTGCACAGAGGTTGCAATGAGTTTATGTAAGAGAAGTTGTGAGTGACTGGTGGGTGAATGAGAAGTGATGTGTGTTTTTGAATGCTCTGCGTGGGTGGGTGTGTGCCTGTGTAGAGAATGCAATGAGTGGATGTAAGAGAAGTTGTGAGTGACTGGTGGGTGAATGGGAAGTGATGGAATGTGTGTTTTCGAATGTTCTGAGTGTGAGGGTGTGTGCCTATGTAGAGAATGTAACGAGTGGATGCAAGATAAAGTGTGAGTGACTGGTGGGTGAATGAGAAGTGAGGTGTGTTTCTGAATGTTCTGGGTGGGTAGGTGTGTGCCTGTGTAGAAAATGCAATTAATGGATATAATAGAAGGTGTGGGTGAATGAGAAGTGATGTGATGTGTGATTTGAATGCTCTGGGTGGGTGGGTGTTTGCCTGTGTAGAGAAAGCAATGAGTGGATGTAAGAGAATGTATGATTGAGTGACTCGAGGGTGAATGAGTATGAATGTGATGGTGTGTGTTTGAATGTTCTGGGTGGGGTTTGGTGTGTGCCTGTGTGGTCAATCCAGTGTGAGCGAATGCGAGAGGAGATAATGGGTAAGTGACTGGTGAGTGAAAGGGATTGCATGTATGTGTAAGGACCTGGGAGATTGGGCATCACTGGAGCATTTTTGCCACATCCTTAATTGACTTTACATGTTTTACCTGCATTTTTGGGAGAAGGCAAGTTCATGTACGCCATTCCCTGGCTACACTGGCATTTTGGTGCAGTCAGTCTAGCCATTGCTTACTGTGGCATGACATTTATTACTCGGAATCTTTAAAAAAGCAAGCATGATAAGTATTGTTACCTCGCTAGACTAATGTTTTGGTGTAGCGGCCTGTATATTCTTCACTGTAGCATGACTTTTTATTCACTGAGCATCTATGATGAATCAAGTAAGATAGGTGTTCTTATGGGTCTAGAATGGCTTACATTGGAGTCAGTTTGGACAAGTATTCCTATTGTGACATGCCACTTTTAATGGCCAAACCAACGGGAGTATGTACTTACATGGGAGTACTGGCATACATTGGCAGTGCCAGTTTTGGGACCAATGCCAGTAATAATACTATAGAAAAATGTCTTAAAGAGAACATAAGTATGGTCTTATATGGGAATACTAGCACATGTATGGGCACAGCCAGCATGAACATGTTTTTATACTGGCATATATTACAGGGACCAGCATGACATGGCATTGGGAACTGCCCTGTGCACTTTTGGTGACGTACATCTATTGTACTTTATTCATGATTTACAGTACACCATACCTTTTACCCGCATTGTTGGCCTTTTACCCAAATGTTCCTAGAAAGTGTGCTGTGCAAAACACCATTTTAACCCATTATTCAAAACATTTACTCTGGGGAGGGAAAGGAATCCCTCCGGAAACGCCCACAACCCATTTTCGTTAGTTCGGGCTACCTCGCTATGCTCAGTTGCAATTACATACTTGTGGCAAATATTTACACCCTCCAAAAAACAACCCACCAGCCACCACTGCTGGCTGGTATATTTGTGGACCATGCACCGTCCCCTTCTCTCTATGTTACATGAAAGATTTCATCTTTGATTTAATATATTTACTTCTTTCAATCGCAGGGCATAATCATCATGGACATTGTGCACACGTGGTGGTCCCAACTGGCCCGGGGTGTGGCGTGCCCTGTGATTTGTTAAGGAGTTTGGGGGGACCCCCACAGCATGACTCACAGAAGAGCTGCCAAATCGTGTGCTACACCATTGGGCACCACTGGGTCTGACAAAGGGGTAGTGTACAGTGCGCGTCTTGAATTCTGCCAGTGAGTCTCCGGGTGAGAAGCAACTTGGGGTTGTTTTCATTGTTAAATATCTGTGTGGTACTATGAATTTAAGTGCGACACAATGATATTACATTAAATGGTGTTTTATTAGTGCTCTGGCACCCAGTATTATGCTTCGATAATAAAAACTCTGGGGGTTCTTGGGAATATTTAAAGAACTTTTCCCTGGCATTATGATCCAGCAAAGATTACATTATCTTTTGCACTCCCCTCTGTGCATGCAGACCAGTCTAATAGGTTTTTTCTATCTTAGTGGTAGCTGAATCATATATACATTTATAACCAGGGAAAGTTGTTGATACTAAATCCTGGTCAATGATTTCATTTTAAGGCCTTGCTCGTGCAGCATTTTTCTCCTGTTAAACAGCAGCGCACGCCTCCTCAGGTCAGTGCTTTTTTGGCTTGTTTAACACGGCAATGCCACAGATAACACAGACTTCTGTGTCCATTGATCTAATGGATGTTTCATCCACTAGTCGTAGCCTGCATTACAGATTTTGGTTACCCTGTTAGAAATACTGCATTATGTATGTGTTACATATCGACTCCACGTAAAATCTGGAAAATGCCAATCCCCAAATTTGTAATCATGGACAAATCATGCCTCCTTCTGTGACTCGGTTGTTATAACTGGCTGAAATTAGAGCACCTGGAAACACAGGTGCTAGATGCATCTAAAATATCTGAAAGTCATTTGCCATCACATCCTGTGATGTCACTTGGGGATGGCGTCAAATGACATCACTTCCTGTGATGTCATCAGGGGGTTAAGGGTTGTGTGACATCACTTCCGCTACACCTGGCATTTTGGTGAAATGACGTCCCTGGTACTACAGTGTAAATGATAACCTACTGTATCTTTTGCCTTAGCATAAATAGTGGCCCTACTGTGTTGAAGATGTAAAAAAAATATTTTTCTATGAACGTGATTTACAATCAATTACAGTGAAATATACCACACAATAATTTGACACTCTGAAAATGTCTTTCCTCGCGCACTTTTGCCCGTTTACACAGGCTTTCACACTAGTTGTCCTTCATTCGCTAGTTCCTTATGGAACACATTTTTGCTGACTTGCTAACTAATGTTTGGTCTTTTTTCTTCCCCCTTGGAACATCCGTTCTGAACAATGTCACTGTGCATGGCCTTTATAATTTGTATTATTACAATAATAACATGATTGCTTGATTTCACTTGAGGCCTGTGACTTTTTGTGATTCACCACTCGGGAGATTGTTCTTTAACTGTGGATGCATCTTTTTGTTTTCATCTTTACAGCCTTGAGAAAGACCCATGCAGGGTTGAAACACATGATGACTGTTGTGTACTTGTATTAATGTGTGTTTATCTTTTCATATGCCAATTGGATTAAACAACCATTTTGTTTGACAAAGGAATTATGGTTCTTCATATATTATCACTTGCGCATTGTCTTGCAGGTTCACATGACCTTGTGTTTCTACTTTTGAGACCGGAAGGGCATTGGTTCTCCCCACCTGGACACACGTTGCAAGTGCATTTTTGTGAACCCTATCTTAGAAAAATAATACTGAGGTACCGAGCACGGTTGGTTCCAGTTCTTATGCCACACTTCTGACATTACCATTTAAACTTGGTGGGTTTCCTAGTGTTCTTACAGAGCATAACTGGTGGTTTATTTGCGCCTAAAATCTACGCGCAAGCAGGCGCAAGCAGGCGCAAGCGGAAAAAAACAGGATTCATGGAAGTCCCTGCGCGTGTCTTCTTCGGGATGTGCACCAAACCCGTGCATGGCGCACACGACACTGCAACATCCCGAAAGACGTGCGCGACGCGCACAGCGAAAGCGCACAACCTCTGCGCATACACTAGAAAGTGGGCGGAACACGGTGCGTAACGCGCAGAATGGGGAACAACTCGCGAAAACAAGGGCGTAACTGGGGATGTACTGCAGGGAAGCAGACGGAACGCCCACACGCACCCGAACCACACGTATTCATGGAATCGAATAGGGCAAAGCCACGCACAGCGAAAGACACGCACAAGCCCAAACACGTCCGCCACACGAAGGCAGGCGGTAGCGTCCGTGCGCATTACAAAAGTGGCAACATACAGCAATAGTGCCTGTGCGAGCAGGGTACGCGTATCTCAGGGTACGTGTATTTCGGGGTGCGCGTGTGGAACTTCACGCGCACCCCGAAATACACGTACCCTGATGGAATCGCGTGTGGAACTTCCCGCGTGAAGTTCCACACGCGATATCAGCAGGGTACGTGTATTTCAGGGTGCAGGGGAAGTTACACACGCGATTCCAGCAGGGTACGTGTATTTCAGGGGTGCGCGGGAATTTCCAGACGCGATTGGGCCCCTGCGAGCAGGGTACGCGTATCTCAGGGGTGCGCGGGAAGTTCCACACGCGATTCCATCAAGGTACGTGTATTTCGGGGTGTGCGTGAAGTTCCACACGCGATTCCATCAGGGTACGTGTATTTTGGGGTGCGCGTGAAGTTCCACAAGCGATATCAGCAGGGTACGTGTATTTTAGGGTGCAGGGGAAGTTCCACACGCGATTCCATCAGGATACGTGTATTTCGGGGTGTGCGTGAAGTTCCAGACGCGATATCAGCAGGGTACGTGTATTTCAGGGTGTAGGGGAAGTTACACACGCCATTCCAGCAGGGTACGTGTATTTCGGGGTGCGCGTGAAGTTCCACACGCGATCCAGCAGGGTACGTGTATTTCAGGGTGCAGGGGAAGTTACACACGCGATTCCAGCATGGTACGTGTATTTCAGGGGTGCGCGGGAATTTCCACACGCGATTGGGCCCGTGCGAGCAGGGTACGCGTATCTCAGGGGTGCGCGGGAAGTTCCACACGCAATTCCATCAGGGTACGTGTATTTCAGGGTGCGCGTGAAGTTCCACACGCGATTCCAACAGGGTACGTGTATTTCGGGGTGCACTTGAAGTTCCACACGCGATATCAGCAGGGTACGTGTATTTCAGGGTGCAGGGGAAGTTACACACGCAATTCCATCAGGGTACGTGTATTTCAGGGTGCAGGGGAAGTTACACACGTGATTCCAGCAGGGTACGTGTATTTCAGCGGTGCGCGGGAATTTCCACACGCGATTGGGCCCGTGCGAGCAGGGTACGCGTATCTCAGGGGTGCGCGGGAAGTTCCACACGCGATTCCATCAGGGTACGTGTATTTCGGGGTCCGCGTGAAGTTCCACACGCGATATCAGCAGGATACGTGTATTTCAGAGTGCAGGGGAAGTTCGACATGCGATTCCATCAGGGTACGTGTATTTCGGGGTACGTGTGAAGTTCCACACGCGATATCAGCAGGGTACGTGTATTTCAGGGTGCAGGGGAAGTTACACACGCGATTCCAGCAGGGTACGTGTATTTCAGGGTGCGTGTGAAGTTCCACACGCGATATCAGCAGGGTACGTGTTTTTCAGGGTGCAGGGGAAGTTACACACGCGATTCCAGCAGGGTACGTGTATTTCAGGGGTGCGTGGGAATTTCCACACGCGATTGGGCCCGTGCGAGCAGGGTACGCGTATCTCAGGGGTGCGCGGGAAGTTCCACACGTGATTCCATCAGGGTACGTGTATTTCGGGGTGCGCGTGAAGTTCCACACGCGATTCCATCAGGGTACGTGTATTTCGGGGTACGCGTGAAGTTCCACACGCGATATCAGCAGGGTACGTGTATTTCAGGGTGTAGGGGAAGTTACACACGCGATTCCATCAGGGTACGTGTATTTCGGGGTGCGCGTGAAGTTCCACATACGATATCAGCAGGGTACATGTATTTCAGGGTGCAGGGGAAGTTACACATGCGATTCCATCAGGGAACGTGTATTTCGGGGTGCGTGTGAATTTCCACACGCGATATCAGCAGGGTACGTGTATTTCAGGGTGCAGGGGAAGTTACACACGCGATTCCAGCAGGGTACGTGTATTTCAGGGGTGCGCGGGAATTTCCACACGCGATTGGGCCCGTGCGAGCAGGGTACGCGTATCTCAGGGGTGCGGGGGAAGTTCCACATGCAATTAGCCTGGGTACGTGTGTTCCGGGGTGCCGGGAACTTTCACACGCGATTGGTGGAAATCCACGTGTGTTCTGTCCTCACGTGCAATGAGGGAAACACCTGCGCGTGTCCCGTCACAGACGCGCTCACGCGCTAAGGGCCTTTGGTCCAATGAAATCGCATATGCGTGCTGCCGTGCATACGCGCATGGGCCCTTTCCTCGTATTACATGCGGACGTGCAGTTTTTCACGCGCGCTGAAATGCGCATGCACGTCTGTACGCGTCACGTCACAGGGGCGTGGAGGGGCCTTCTGTCCAATGAAAATGCATATGCGTGCAGACGCGCTTACGCGCTAAGGGCCTTTCCTCGAATTACACGCTGACGTGCAGATTTTTCACGTGCCAAATCACTCCGTATCAAGCTGGCCACGCGTATGCACACGGAAGACCACGCTCCTGCCCAGAAGGCCGAAATACTGCCCCCCAGAGCCCCGAGCACGCTCCCACCTGCCATCTGCTGCTGCCTGACTGCCTGCTGCCCACGTGCAATGCCATTTGCTGCCTGCACATCAGCCAGGGGTGCTGTTGCTGTGACCACCCCTGCTGGAACTGAAGACTCCCGACTGGGATTCCATCTCTCCACAGCCCAGCCCCAGGACCCAGTTGCCCACCCACTCCTGCCTGTGGGGTTGTCATGTCGGGACAAACACCATCTGTGACCACTGAAAACCCCCGGCCAGAGAGGCAGAGGGGCACCAGCTTCAGTGCCACCGAAGTTGGTGTCCTGGTGGAGCAAGTTCTGGGGCAGTATGATGCCCTCTTCGGAAGTTCCCGCGCCGACAAGGAAGGACGGACTCGGATCTGGACTGACATCGTGACTGCCATCAACGCGGAGGGGGTGGCAGTCCGCGACTTACAACATGTCAGGAAGCGCTGGGAGGACTTCAGGTCCAGGACCCTGAACAAGGCCCGGCGCCTCTTGAAGGCAGCGGATGCCAAGGGGCGCCGGGGCCACTTGTCGGAAGAACAGATGAGGGTCCTGGAACGCCTATCCCCAGCGCTCCACGTCCAGGTCCTAGAGAAGCAGACCCATCTGGAGTCGAGCGGTGAGTGTACATGCATCCTGATTGTGAGCAGTGCGTGTGGTGATTATTCGGTAGTGTGCAGGTTTCACATCTGTTTGTATGGGTGGGGGTGTACAGGGCCGTGGGGCTGACACATGCGAGGGCTGTAATGTGTGAGACATGGATGGTGCTTGTGTGTGTAGGCTTGCATGCCAAATGCAGTTGTGTGGGCACACATGTTTGGATGAATGTGTATGTAAGTATACATGTCCGTGATGTCACGCATGTATGTTGTTTTCGGCTGCATGTATCAGCACTGTGTACATGTGCATGTGTGTGTATTTGACAAGGGTGCAACAGTGATGCAACATGGATGCATGTGACAGCGGTATGTGGAAGCCTGATTGGCAGATGTGACATGGATGCCCGTCTGAACAGTGCGACACTTGGCAGAGGTGTACACATGCATGCAAGTGTGGTGGTGTGTGTACATGTGTGGTGCACTTCCTGTGTTGCATGTGATGTCTGGCTCACCTTTGGCTGCTCATGCTGTTGTATGTGTATGGATGGTGGTGGCAGTTGCGATATGGCTGTGGTATGGCTCATGTGTGCGAGTTGTAATGACATGTGTGTTGGGGATTGTGATGACATGTCTGAGGTTTGCCAATGCCACTCATGTGCAACTGTCATGTGTGTATGTGTCCATTGTACAGTGCCCTGATGCCTGTGTTTTGTTTCTCCCTGTCTGCAGCGTCAACTGATGAAGAGGGCGGAGAAGGTGCTGTGGAGCACAGCGGCGGGGATCCCACCGCCAGCCGGAGACACAAGGCCCGGCTCCCCTCCCGTGTTGTCATCTCGTCGGGGAGTGAGGAGTCCGGTGCCGCATCCCAGGCCGCAGCTGCCGGGGGGAGGTCCAAGAGGCGGAGGTTGGAGTTGGACTCCTCGGCAGTAGAAGGGGCAGCTGGGACCCCACAGGGCCCAACAGGGGAAGATGGCACGGAGTCATCCAGGTTGGTGGGGGTTTGGTGGAGGAGGAGGCCGTGCAAGCACCAGAGACGGGGTCTGGAGGTGGGGATCCCACTGGTGCTAGTGGTGCAGTGCAGGACCAGGGACAGGAGGCAGCACAGGCCGCCGCGGAGGTGCCTGTGTGCAATCCTGTCCCCGATCCTGTCCCTGCATCATCTTGCACCAGCAGGGATGCCTACGTCCAGACCCGTTTTCAGCCAGGGGATGAGCTGACGTCAACTGGCCTTCCTCTGCCTGCGGACGTGGCTATCCAGGTCCGGGTTGAGCCTGTCCTGGCTGGTGTGGCGTTGCGTCAACGCGCCATGCGAGGTGACCTGCAGTCTTTTCATGGAGAGACTGCACGTCATCTCGAATGGCTCGTTGACCACGTCAGCCTGCTGGGACAGGCCACCCAGGCCGGATTCCTCCGTCTGATGGGGCTTGCTCCGACCCCCTCCTCAACTGGACCCCCTACGCGCCAGTCGTCCTCTGTGCCATCTTCCCACCCATCAGTCGCCTGGGTGCCCTGTGGAGCTGCCTCTGACGGTGCGGCCAGGCTGGTGGAGGAGGCATCCCTGCCACAGTCGGGAGTCAGACGTCCAGCAGGGGTGGCCACATCTACGACTGCACCCCAGCCGGCGGAGGATGTGCAGGCAGCAGGAGGCAGTGCACGGGCAGAGGCAGAGCAGCAGCAGCAACATGGTGGGAGCCATGAAGGCTCGGGGCCTTCCACATCGGAGGGGCAGGCATCGGCCGGAGGGCAGGAGGACCCAGGACAGAGAGTGTCTTCCGTGTGGCAGCGGTTGGGCCACGCCATAGATGCGGAGCGGCGGCGGGCGGAAGAGGCGCGGCTCACAATGGTCAGGGCGGAGAACTCCATGCGGAGGGCCCTGAGGCGGGCCGAGTGCCTCGAGGCAATCCGCAGGGGGTTGGAGGAGGACACGGCGTCGTCCCTGTGGTCCCTCGGGGCCATGGAACAGGACCGCCTCCAGGACATCGAACAGGAGTTCGATGATGCCCTGGCCTGGAACACCACAGAGTGAGCCGCTGGACTTGCCCGCCGCCTTTGTATATAGTTCTTTAGTTTTAGGTTTCCTTTGTTTGTTCTTATGATTTGGAGTCGACGGACACTGCTCCACTTTTTGTATATAGTTGCATTTTAGTTAGGGTTTTTTTTAGGTTTCCTTTGTTCAGTTGGGCTCATGGACCCTTGGAAGTTTTTTACATAGTTCTTCATTGGATTGATTTTATTTTTCATTTGACTTTGGACAACATTTTTTTGGATTAGGATTTGGTGTTTTTATTTTTTTAAACGGACATGCAGCTTATCTTTTTTTCATTGCCATTGTAGTTTGTTTCATTTCTTTTGCATTCTTTTTTTTTAATACAATTTTGCTTTCATACTTCACTGTGTGGTATCATCTCATTGGTTTCATGCATGTCATGTTGGGTGTTTTCCCATTCATTTGCAACCATTGTGTGTGACGGACATGGGTTCATTTGCTTTATGAACATTGGCGGTGTAACATGTAATTTCCATTTCCATGTGGGTGAATGGGTTACTTGGTAGGGCTTTTTGGCTGTGGAGGCTGACCATAACGCACATGATTGGGGATTGTGAGGACCTGGTGGAGGCTGCCCATGGTGGCTGGGGGGTGGGGGTGATAGGGGACATGAGTGGGGGCCTGGTGGGGGCTGGCCATGGTGGCTAGGGGTGGGGGTGGTGGGAGACATGGGTGGGGGCCTGGTGGAGGCTGTCCCTGCACTGCTGGGGGTGGGGGTGGTGGGAGACTTGGGTGGGGGCCTGGTGGAGGCTGCCCCTGCACTGCTGGGGGGTGGGGGTGGTGGGAGACATGGGTGGGGCCTGTTGGCAGGTGCCCCACAGTGCTGGGGGGTGGGGGTGGTGGGGAACATGAGTTGGACATGGGTGGGGGCCTGATGGCTGGTGCCCCACAGTGCTGGGGGGTGGGGGTGGTGGGGAACATGAGTTGGACATGGGTGGGGGCCTGCTGGCAGGTGCCCCACAGTGCTGGGGGGTGGGGGTGGTGGGGAACATGAGTTGGACATGGGTGGGGGCCTGCTGGCAGGTGCCCCACAGTGCTGGGGGGTGGGGGTGGTGGGGAACATGAGTTGGACATGGGTGGGGGCCTGCTGGCAAGTGCCCCACAGTGCTGGGGGGTGGGGGTGCAGGGGTACATGAGTTGCACATGGGTGGGGGCCTGCTGGCAGGTGCCCCACAGTGCTGGGGGGTGGGGGTGGTGGGAGACATGGGTGGGGGCCTGGTGGTTGGTGCCCCTGGTGGATGGGGGGTGGGGGTGGTGGGAGACATGGGTGGGGGCCTGGTGGTGGGTGCCCCTGCACTGCTGGGGGGTGTGGATGCTGGGAGGCATGGGTGGGGGCCTGGTGGAGGCTGCCCCTGGTAGGCTGGGGGGTGGGGGTGGTGGGAGACATGGGTGGGGGCCTGGTGGTTGGTGCCCCTGGTGGCTGGGAGTGCAGGGGGACATGCGTTGGTGGGCAGTAGTGCAAGTTGACATGTGGGTTGGCTGGGGGGCATGGCCATTGTGGATGGGGTGCCTGCAGGACATGTGCAGGGTAGGCCCCTGTGGTGTGAGCCACCTGCAGGTGCCGTGGAGGGTGTAGAGGGAACACCTGGGAGGGCCCACACGTGCAATTCACGTGTGGTGCTCCCCGCGCACCCCTGTAATACACGTACCCTGATGGAATCACGTGTCGAACTTCCCCCGCACCCCAAAATACACGTACCCTGATGGAATCGCGTGTGGAACTTCCCGCGCACCCCTGGAATACACGTAATCTGCTGATTTCGCGTTTGTAACTTCCCCTGCACCCTGAAATACACATACCCTGCTGATATTGCGTGTGGAACTTCACGCGCACCCCTGAAATACACGTACCCTGATGAAATCGCATCTGGAACTTCCCCTGCACCCTGAAATACACGTACCCTGATGGAATCGTGTGTGGAACTTCCCACGCACCCATGGAATACACGTACCCTGCTGAAATCGCGTGTGGAACTTCCCCTGCACCCTGAAATACACGTACCCTGATGGAATCGCGTGTGGAACTTCCCGCGCACCCCTGGAATACACGTACCCTGCTGAAATCGCATGTGGAACTTCCCCTGCACCCTGAAATACACGTACCCTGATGGAATCGCGTGTGGAACTTCCCGCGCACCCCTGAGATACGCGTACCCTGCTCGCACGGGCCCAATCGCGTGTGGAAATTCCCGCACACCCCTGAAATACACGTACCATGATGAAATCGCGTGTGTAACTCCACCTGCACCCTGAAATACACATACCCTGATGGAATTGCGTGTGGTACTTCCCGCGCACCCCTGGAATACACGTACCCTGCTGATATCGCGTGTGGAACTTCACGCGCACCCCGAAATACACGTACCCTGATGGAAGCGCGTGTGGAACTTCACGCGCACCCCGAAATACACGTACCCTGAAGGAATCGCGTGTGGAACTTCCCGCGCACCCCTGAGATACGCGTACCCTGCTCGCACGGGCCCAATCGCGTGTGGAAATTCCCGCGCACCCATGAAATACACGTACCCTGCTGGAATCGCGTGTGTAACTTCCCCTACACCCTGTAATACACGTACCCTGCTGATATCGCGTGTGGAACTTCACGCGCACCCTGAAATACACGTGCCCTGATGGAATCGCGTGTTGAACTTCACGCGCACCCCGAAATACACGTACCCTGATGGAATCGCGTGTGTAACTTCCTCTGCACCCTGTAATACACATACCCTGCTGATATCGCGCGTGGAACTTCACGCGCTCCTCGAAATAAACGTACCCTGATGGAATCGCGTGTGGAACTTCACGCGCACCCCTGAAATACACGTACCCTGCTGGAATCGCGTGTGTAACTTCCCCTGCACCCTGTAATACATGTACCCTGCTGATATTGTGTGTGGAACTTCACGCGCACCCCGAAATACACGTACCCTGATGGAATCGCGTGTGGAACTTCACGCGTACCCCGAAATACACGTACCCTGATGGAATCGCGTGTGGAACTTCCCGCGCACCCCTGAGATACGCGTACCCTGCTCGCACGGGCCCAATCGCGTGTGGAAATTCCTGCGCACCCCTGAAATACACGTACCATGATGAAATCGCGTGTGGAACTTCCCGCGCACCCCTGAAATACGCGTACCCTGCTCGCATGGGGCCAATCGCTTGAGGTACTTCCCGCGCACCCCAGTGATACACGTAGCCCGCTTGCTGTGCTGGTACAGGGTTAGCGCAGCCCTTTGCGCTGGATTGGGTATATTGATGGCTTTTCCCTGCGCGAGAGGCGTTCTTGGGGGCGTAACTGGCGCTGCTGCAGGGTCGCTGCGCCACTGTGCGCCACGGCTGGTTTTGGTGGCTGGAATCCATGAATACGCTGTGCGCGGAAATGGATTCTTGCGCATGCGGCTGGCGCAGGGATTCGCACATGCACACTGTGCGCCAGCCGCGTGCGCCACTTGTGCGCTGAATTCTATGAATTACCCCCTAAATTGTTTATATGCCATGTATCTCTGGAACTGAGCCTCTTAGAGAACTAATTTAGGTGTTGGAACATTCTGCTGAAATACCTCTATTAGGTGGATGCAAACATTTTATTTAAATGTAGTTTCAATAAGCAAATTAAGCAAATTAGAGTTTTGTCACATAGAAATTAATCATGCCAGTGTGTCATGTAGCCTAGCGTTCACAGTAATGAGCCAGTTAAGTTGAGATGGAAAAATAATTTTAACAGTAAATTATTAATAAGTTACAATACAAAATCTGTAAGTAATTGATTATTCATGCTATTATGATAAAAAAAAAATCATCATTTGATTCGCACCTGATGGAGGAAAATTGGTGAGCATATTAGGAATGTGGTCATATGTGGAGAAATCTTTACATAAGAAAAAGCAAAATGTTATGCAAGAAATCCCTGCAATGACATCACATTAAATGGGAGGGAAAATGGCTTCAGTAGTTACTCCCATCAGACTGCCCTCTTCATTAATATGCCCAATTACTGCAGAGGGGTATGTCTATGGTGAAGTCAATTTGGAAACATTGTCCAATCGGGGAGGGGTATGTCTATAGTGATGACACTATGAAAACATTGTCCAATCTATGTTACCTTCTGTATAAGAGTCAATACACATTCACTCAGGGAAAGAAAGGACAAAAAGACAAAAAGAAAGGACAGAAATGGATGGGGAGACACGTGCAGACACACTTGCTCGCTCACCCACTGATTGGGAAGAATGAGAGAAAGGAGGATTGATAGCCACCAGAAGGAGATGGAATAGATTGCCCTCTCTCTTTTTGAACCCATTGATGGCCAGTAGAGCACTGAAAGTCAGACCGAGAAGGAGGGACCCTATCCCGACACATAATAACTTTGTTCTTGGGAATTTATTATAACTGCAAAAGAATACTGCTTACTTGCTTTACTTTTTGAAATTTCCAGCAAGAACACTTTCAGCATTAATTTAAATAGATTTGCAGTTGGACCTATTTCTTGTTTTCAGTTTAAATCAAGCATCCCAGTGACAAATAACTGGCTTTTTGTCAATATTGAGAATTGTTTTATGTTTTTGTTTAATGTACTATTTCTTATTTTGATTGTTTGAAGGTTTCTATACACTATCCACAAATATGAAATTTATGTTATTTGATTGTATATGTTCTTATATGTTGGATTTATTATATGCATCACCTTTTGATATAAAGTTTTATTATCAATCTCAAAATAATCTTATGTTTGTATTCAAGGAGTGTCTTAGTACGCACAATTGCATGTAACATTGATAACAAGTGCGGTTATATGGGTAGAGACTGGGTGAATGTTTCTAATTAATTTATACTTCACAATGGCCAACCCTGGACATACCAGTACCTTTGTTTTGTTGTGAATATAGGTTCTTGTGGCCCCCAACTGGTATGTCACCCTTGGGGCAGACCACTGCGGTAACAGAGTAGCCCTCTCTTCTGTACGTATGCTAGAAGGAGGTAACGTTGCAAGCCTTCTTTAGTGGAAGACAACACAGGCAGGCTGTGGCGGAAAGCTGATCCTATCTTACTGGCTCGTGCCCATTTGTTCCTGGATGGGGACATTAGAAGCAGTCGTTAAGAGGGGTGAACACTTGCCTGTGATTCAGCCAAAATAAATCTGGGAGTGAGTATTATCCAAAAGGGAAATAATTGTGTGGGGATTGATCCTATAAAGGTAATTACAGTACATCCTGGCCTCTATTATGTGTTAGTACTGAGGGCTGGGAATATATACATTAATTGTGCATCCTGTGAAATTAGGGAATATTTCAGAAGTGTATGTGCTTCTTGAAAATATATATTGATATAATAGGTCCCATTGTGTGCATACCGTGAGATTCACCTGATCCTTTTCTCTGGTCATGATGCCTAGCACAGAAGAACTATTAACAGGGGAAATGCCATCTTACTGTGTGCAGACCTAGGAAAATAAGATAATTGAAGTAATTCCTGGGTATACCATCAAGCAGCATATTGTTATTAGTGTGGGGTTGCTCTAGATAATAAGGGAGGGGGATTGTTTGCTGTCCATTTCTTTCTGCTGTTCATGGTGCCCATTGAAAGGGAGGTAGGTACATTTGACATGGTAAATGAATAGAAACATCACTGAAGAGGATTTTGTCAACATACGGCTGAACACATGTTTTCTTTTCTACAAGCCATTCACCTACCTGAAGGTCCTATACTTTGTTGCAATTGTGTTTAAATGCTGTAGAAACGTTCACCTGTCTATTGATTAAATAGAGTGACATTTTAATGCAGTGGTGGTAGCTTGAATTGGATAGGCAGGTATATGTTGACTAATGTGTTGTTTGAACAAATCGAAGATTCCTCTGGACTCTCATGCATTCCATCCATGGTGCATGCATGCTCAGGGTGAACTAAATGCATGGATACTTAGCATACTGTGTCTTACTACACCTCCATTTCCATAACTGTAGCCTGCAAAACTGAAGTGATTAGCATGTTGATTATTTCTGATCAATCGTCTTTTTATGAAGAAACAATTTGCTTATCTGTAATCTGATTCAAAATATCTATTTGGTTAATAAATATGCCTTTGGTGCAAACCTGTGTGTTTCTTGTCCAGAAAATGGAGTAGGCAGCAGAGCTGTAAGCAATCAATGGTATTATATTGGGGGACTCAGATTCATAAAACAAACTTATGAATAAAGGAAAATTATATATAACTGATTTTGAGCAAGTGGAAAGCTCCTCGGAATTAAACGTTGCCCAATAAAAACACCCTACAGGATATTGCGACCATAAGGCTATCAAACATGACTGCTAGATTTGAATTGAAGAGGCAGGGATGATTTCTTTTTGGTATAATTTTCCGCCATACTCCCGCCATATTTAGACACATTTGGACCATAAGGTTCCATGTGCAATGCAATAACGATGTTTAAAAGCCCTAGTTGGATGCCACAATTGTATAGTTTACTCCAGAGAACATTTCTGTTTACCAAATGGAAGGTTAATGTGAGGTCAACGCAGGTCATATACAAAGGTAGACTTTCTTTCATAAGAGCCTTCTGCTGGAGCAGATTAACAATAAGTCCATTCAAAGTATATCCATTACTTGCATTGAATCCAGTTTGGCATTTGGACATGATTTTGGCATGATGGGCCCAAGCATTAAGATCCCTCAAAATTATGGATGTGAATATTTGTCATGCTTAAAACCCTGGAAGTGCTGGCAATGATGGTGGCTCCATTAATGTGCCATTACATTATCCTCACAACGTTACAGCAACAGTCTACCCCAACATGGCCGCTACTTCTATTTCCCTGCTCCTGACTTGCGACTCGGTGCATTGCAACTTTGTTGTGTTTAGACGCTCGTAGTTTTGCTCACCTTTTTCCTTTCATCTGCTGTCCATAGCCTTTGTTCTTTTGCCCGCTACGGCGTTCGGGTTCCTCATACGCCTACTTTTTCATTCTCTATTCTCCTGGTGTCTCATCTGCTTCGCGGCTGTCTCCCAGCCGGCACTTTTCTTCAGTTTCACCCATGGCACCTTCTCTGGATTCCGCTCCTGCTTGCCTTGCAGACACTGTGCATTTTCTCCTTACATCCCCCCAAATTCTCTCCTGTGCACAACCGTTCTGTCTCCTTGGTGACTGCTACCATCCCAGCCGGTCTGTGCTTTTGGGTTCAGTTCTCCCTTCCAATGTTGTAGTTATTCCCTGAGAACTGTTTACCACTTACACTGAGAAGTGTATACTGTCTGGATATAATTTCCATGGACTCTCGCAGTACGACAGGACCTTCAGCTACTACTACTTCAGATCATTTACGTCCTTCAGGGTTTTACCAGCCGCAAAGCTTTTTCCCTGACTAGGGTTTTCTTACCGGAAACCCCTTTGCTTGGTCTACATTTTTCGGGCACAGTGGGCTCCAGGGGAGCTCGCCCTTACTTCTTCGACCAAAGAAGGAAAGCAAAGGAGAAGAGACCAAGAAGTCACGAAGGAAGAAGAGGACGGAGACCCAAGACAGTTCTACTGAAGACCCAGGTGAGGAAGATCAAAGGGAGGATTCACCAGTTTCTGCGAATATTTTACTAGTGGACTCCAGGAGAGCTATAGTTCCCAGGGGTCCTTTCTCAGTCCTTTTTTTAAAATGTGAGTGATGTAGCTTTGTTTCCAATGGTTTCCAAAGTCCGGAAAGTCCAATTTTGAAAGGTGTTTGTGCAGAGTGGACTGTTTTGGGATGTGCTGGTGGACCAGGTGTAGCGCTTACACCAGGTTACTATTTGTGGTGTTTGTGTGTGATGTGGTGTGTGTGTGTGAGTGTGCATGACTGTTTGTGTGTGTGCTTGTGTGTGTGTGTGTGTTTGTGTGGGTGGAGGCTAGTTGAAGGATGTGCAGTTCCTGAGTGGGAGCTAGGGGATTAAAATCTATATGGCACATTTGTCTATTAATATATAAGCACCTGGGTTTCACTGATAATTTCTTTCTGCTTCAAAAGGCTGCAATAATATGTGTTCTTATGCACTATTTAATAACTCTCAATGTTCTAATCTCAGAAGGATGAAGAGAAAGCCCAGCTAAACTAACACATCTGGGGCAATTGCTTAATTGGTTGAGCACTAGTGCCAACAGAGCACTTAAGTCGGGGGCCTGGATTGAATTAATCTTTTCAATGAAATGAAATGTCACTAAAAATGTAGTTGTTTGTAAAGAAAAGTGGATTCAGCTCTTCTATCCGTTCCTTGTATGAACATAATGAACATATGGGATTTATAAAGCCCCAGCCTAGCTTGGAAGCACATGTCATTTCCTTCTTAATTATATCTCTGCGAGCAACAGGACATGCATGTCACTCTTCTGTTGTTACAATTGTAGAATGTCAGATAATCAATGATTCATATTGCACTCCATGCCAGACTCTTCAGTGTCTAAGCGGGGCTCAAACCCATGTTGCATGCATGTAATGCTCCTGGTCCCAGGGCAGCTGCATTGCCTCTGGGCTGAATGGCACTTTGTATTATTATTAATAATGTGTATACCACTTTATGCCAGTGCCCGCCAGCTTCTAAGTGCTGGAGCCGGGCACACACCCCTGTTGACTTAATGACCTTTGTTCCCAGGCAGCCGCATTGCCTCCCAGCTACCCTCCTAGCAGAAGCTCTGTTCACATTTGAAGCATTCCTACATTTTAAATCTACATTTTCTAATTAAACAATTGACACAGGAAGCCCTTTTGCTGCTACTTCATGGATCTGCTATAGGCTGCGGTCATATCTCAGAAGTCACCAAATCATATAGATTCACATCATATCTTTTGAAAAAAAGAACGCGCATATAACAAAATACCAGAGCAATCCCTCTGCCAATGTGTGTTGCCATACAAGTGAAACACAGCAAGACAGTCCACGATGTACATTGCCGGACTGTTCCACCACAAAGGAACTTTTTTTTTATTTCAAAAATATATATATATATAGTGTTTTAGCCAAAGAGAAACATTTTGACTTTTCACACATAATATTTAAAAATTGCACCAACCACTTGATAAAAAAACATAAGCACTGGAGCTGATTTTCATGTTCCCCTGATTTTGACAATGGTCCTGCTCTAACCGGAGAAGGTGGTCTCCGACCATGCGTACCAAGGTATGGACTTTTGTTCACCCACTTCCCGTCCATCCTCCTAAACAGGAAGTGGTGCTTGATGTTCTGGGCAACTAAGCTTCACAGGTCCTAACCCGTGTGAGCCCCTCTAGTGAATCCTGATTATGGCCCAATGTTACCTCTCCCCAATTAGCTTGGAACTTCTGCCCTTGGGTTAAAGGCCTGCATCGGTGTCTCGAGGTCTTTAGTGGTTACTGTAACCTTGCCTCTGCTCTTGCAACTCAAAGAATATTTGCTGTAGGTGATAGGCATCATGGTCACAGAGCTCTACCTCCTAGGACGGAGGCCAATTGCTCCATGGGCCGTGTATCTTGGGGTCTCATCGTAAGTCTGCCTGCGCTACTGGTGGCAACATGTTTCCAGTAGAGACATATGTTTTGGGTCACTGTGTTACCAACAGCCTTGGCTGTGACCATGCATCCTTTTCTCAGTGGTGTTGAGTCAAGAATAGTGTTTGGTTTCCACTTCTTTTGTTCTTTTACAAACACCAGCTTCGCTTTTCGAATTAAGGGGTCTCTCTACCTCGATCAGTATGGGCCTTCACCCCATCTTCTCTTCCCCAACGCTCTCCTGGAGGATGTACTGTTGGGGTGTATTGTAGATCTGTGGCCATCGCACTGTAGGACTGCATGCAATCATTGGGACAAACGATTTCCTGATGCTGCACTGTCTGTTCTTCTGTAGGGAGAGTGAAGGTTTAGGGTGCCCCATGTTGCACTAGGGGCTCAAGAAAGGAACTCAACCTTCCTGAGGAAACTGCCACCATGAGCTTCAGTTGCGGTGGAAGTTCCCAAAGGATCAGCCCAGCAATCAAAGCAGCGTCGAGTCCCGGAAAACGCAACCTAGCTTTGCTTCTACTGACTCTTCTTGCTGGCTGGAATCTAGGGTTCACTCGGATCTTCTTGGGGGGAATGTGCTAATCGACCTCAGTTGACCTTTCAACATCAGGGTCCCCACTCCGTGCAACATTGCTTTGTCTTTAGATAACATGGCTGGTGATCAGAAGAGGATCAAACTGGTACACATGACACCATTCCCAGTCCTGTTCTATGATGTCATCGAAAGATGCTCCTGGTGTTGCATAGGAAGGAGTCCGTTCTCAGTATCTGACATAATCATAAACAATGCAATGGAGAAGGATGCTCTGCTGTGTTCAGGATAATGGGGAAGGATGCTCTGCTGTGTTCAGGATAATGGAGAAGGATGCTCTGCTGTGTTCAGGATAATGGGGAAGGATGCTCTGCTGTGTTCAGGATAATGGGGAAGGATGCTCTGCTGTGTTCAGGATAATGGGGAAGGACCCTCTTCTGTGTTCAGGAGGATGAGCAAAAATAGGCACAGAAATAAAGAAACAAATGTTTTTGTTTCCATGTCTTAATATCCCTGCAAAAATATTGCCATACAAGAATGGCTGCGTATTTCTGCAGCAATATTAACCCATTGAACCTGCGGGGGACACCCCTGCAAACCCCTTATTACTTTAAAGGAAGCGGGGGACTCTCCTGCAACACACGCTCCCATTTACCCCAAAAATGATCCCCTCTAATAATATCACCGATGGCCATTCCCGATGACCGTATGTATGGCGATATTATTGGTGGGGATAATAATACCTGATATCATGTTTTCCAGAAAAGTGAACTTGAAATTGTTCCTTTGATGTACACCTTCCTTTCGTGTTTAATTGGGTTCCCTCCCCCGCACTCTCCTGTTTGTTTGGACTTCCACGTCCAACCTTACTGCATCTAAACCTAACTTGTACACCCCTTATTGTTTTCCTTTTCCAATTTAAATCTCCTAACTGAATTCGAGTTTTAGTTTTTAGGGAAGCAGTTCTAATTGTGTATCTTTATATATTTTCCTATCTATTCACCATTCATTTTATATTTTGGGACATAATATCTGTTTTGTTATACTAGCTGGTTAGGCTGTTATGTCAGGTTATGTTAAGCCATGATTCTCCATGTCATTTCATAGCTCTCTAGAAAACACACAAATGAATAGATAATACACATGAGCAACGCTCAGTTCAGGAAAAGACACACAACGCCCGAAGTAGGTCTGAAAATGGAAGCTGGTAGGCAGATTCTACACCCCTCTTGAACCTACATACCCCAGGCTGTCATCTATTGGCAGGACAAGGTAACTGCAGCCCAGGTTGACAATTGAAGGATTGTGCAGATTAACTCCCAGGTGAGCTCATACTCAGCCCAAGAGACCTCCTCCAATCACATCTGTGAAGTTATTAGCAGGCCTCCAAAACCACCAGGCAGCCCAATTCAGGCCTTTGCTCCCAAAGCGACTCTGTTTAAAACCCACCCTCGTTTAAAGTGCCCAGGTATATCCTGCCCATTATGGACGCAGGGAGCATGTAGAAGGGTGTTTGATCTCCTGTGCCCTTGTGCATGGTTTTAACACTCCTAGGCTCACAATGGCCCTCTGGCATTTTGGAAGACTTAACAGTGTGACTACACCTGAGCAAAAGACATAGGGCCTCATTACACGGTAGGCGGTGGACCAAGGTGCTAATAGCACCTTGGTCCATGCCGGTAAAATACCGGCACCGCCTTGGTGGAAAGGGCAATTACCGCCCTATTCCAAGGTTGGTGGGGCAGTAATTCCCCCTTCCCCCATTGCCCTTCCCCATTCCCATTTTTGCCCCATAGGGCATAATGGGAATGGGGAAGGTGCTAATTACGGTACCGCAAATATGCAGTGCCGTAATTAGCACCAAGGTCCCTTAGCGGGTTGGTTTTTAACACCTGCAAAAAGCAGGCGTTAAATTCTCCAACCCGCTAAGGGACCTCGTAGTAAGGCGGTAAGGGTTAACGGTCACCGCTACCATTACCGGTGACCGTTAACCCTTACCGCCTACCGTGTAATGAGGCCCATAGATTGTCATTTCACATATAAGAGTTCCTTACTTGTGTTCATAGAGAAGGACACACATCTGGCTGGTCTCTCCCTGTTTGCTGCATTTCCATATACACCTTTCACACAGTGGCCCTCATTAGGACCCTGGCGGAGAGGGTTTTACGCCGGCGTAGTGCATGGCGTACCTCTCCGCCAGACTACGAGTTCCCGTAGCGCCATGGATGATTTTTACGCCTGCTTTTTGCAGGCGGAGAAATCTATGGCGCTACGGGACTTGTTGTTAATTACACCACCGTAATTTACGGTGGCGTAATTAACGCCTTCCCCACTCCCATTATACCCTATGGGGCAAGAATGGGAATGGGGAAGGGTAAAATGGGGATTGGGGACTTACCGCCCCGCCAAGGTCGGCATGGGGCGGTAAGTCCGCCAACCACCTTGGCGGAGTTGGCAGCTTAGCGCCATGGACCATGGTGCAAATTGCACCATGGTCCTCCGCCAGGGTCGTAATGAGGCCCAGTGTATTGAACGCAGCCTGCACAGGGAGCAATGGGTATTTTTTGTCACTATGGATGAGCACTTATCACTATACTTAGTTGACCGACTTCTAAGTATCGGACCAAAGTGTCTGTCTACCCATGAATAAAAATAAAATCTTGTGTAAAATGAAAGGGAACAAACCCTTAATAGTAACCTTTTTGACATCACAATGCATGGCTCTTACTTACCCTGTCACTACCAACACACTGCTCTTCACCATCCTGCAGCCATCGCCCACTCCCCACCCCCCATTTCTTTATTAAGGGCAAGCTGCTGCATATTTTGAGAATCCACCCTCTACCCTCCATCCCTGCAGGATTGTAGCATCACTCTGATACCGAAGGCCTGGTGATTGATAATTTATTATGCACTTATACAGCAAGAGTTTCAAAGCGCAACCATGCATGGGAGGCGAGAAATAAGAGAGAACGAGACATACAAACTTAATAGGCATGGTACATTCAGGTCATAGTCTGCAGACAGGAAATGCAAGGGGGGTGTGGGAATGGGAATCAAGTGTACCCAGTCCAACCGAAACATGGGTTAAGTGCTAAGAGGTACCATTCTCATGGGTCGTAACCGAGAGTTCAGAAGTGCTGTAGCAGATCAGGGCCCAGAGGCAAATGCAGGAGACTGGCGAGGAAGCTTGGCACCTGTGAGGCTCTGAAGGTGCACCAAGCAGCCAGTCGGCAATCTGAACAGACGTAGAGGCTAGAGGTTAAGAAAGCAGGTGGAGGTGGTTAGCAGGAGAGGGAGAGAGAAGGAGGAGGCGAAGAGCAAGGTCTTGAGGAGTTTCCAAGACTTAAGGTAATCTGGTTCATGACGGAGAGAGGTAGGGAGGCTGTTCCAGAGGGAGGCACCTGTGGAGGATAAAGATCTCCCCCTAAATCTCTGCTTGGAAAATCAGCTCACTCACAGAGCGTTGGAGGAAGACGAGCGGAGGGCTGGGAAGGCAGAGTACTTAGGAAGAGAACGTTGCAGGTAGAGTTGGCCCAGGCCCCAGAAAGCCTGTGGACAATGCAAAGGGTCTTGAACTTGATCCTTGCAGCCACGGGGAGCCAGTGAAGGGATTTCAGTGCCAGAGAGATGCAGTCCCTGGGCTTGAGGCCGAGGATAAGACTTGCGGTTCTGTTCTGGATGAGTTGCAGAGGATGGGGGTTGAAGAGGGCAGGCTGCGAATGAGGCTGTGGAAGTAGTCCAGCCTAGGGACCAGAGCTCTGGAGATGGTGAACCTCTGGCGGAAGGTGAGAACTTCAACACATTCTGAGTTTGTGTAAGTCAGTGGCAGTAGCAGATGGTTTTCATTTTGAAATGTGCTAGAAGAGTTTGGGGCTTAAGTGAGACTGCAGGGTAGACCTATGTCTGAAATGAGTAGGAATTCAGGCCTCTGCCCGGACCAATGCCTGATGAACGCCTGACAAGCGACTTTCAGCCCTTCCCAAAACAGATCTGCCAATCACCATGTTAAACAAGACAAAATGGGTAAATGTGGCCCCACATTTTAAGCAGCCCTTTCTCTGAACCAAAGGTTCTTGCCTCCTATATCCCTATCCTCTGGCTTATGGTAATTGATTGGAGTTTACACACTGCCCCTTGTCCCATTTGCCAACTCAAAGATGCTTGCTTTGTTGCCCATGGGATACAATGTATCAATGAGAGAGAGAGAGAGAGAGAGAGAGAGAGAGAGAGAGAGAGAGAGAGAGTTGAAAAGAGTGGGTTAGAGAAACAGAGAGTGATAGAGAGAGAAGGTGATTGACAGTGTCAGTGGGAGCTAGTAAAATGAAACCTGTATGCAAGAAGCTATTGGTGGGAGTGCAGGAATGGAGGTTGTTTTGCTTTTTAAGGACTAATCCGACATCCCCCTGACTAACCATCTCCCCTACGTTCTCCTAGTACCTTACAGTTCACACACAAACCCCCAGTGATTGCCACCACAGCCCTAGTCGTAAGCACATCAACACTAACCGAGCCACAACCAACCTCTCCTCTTTAACCCTATCGCACTCATACACATAAGCGGCTAAACAGAATCCAAAGCTCTGTACTGTATCAGATCGTGGGTTCTTCCCTATGGATAACATATTCCCAAGATTCTTCGCCAAACCCATAGAAATCAGATTGTCACACAGGAACCGGGTGCTTCCACCCTGCACCCATCAACACCACAGCTTTCACATCTGCCTTTCCCACTGTCCCACTAATGAACCCCACCTCATTTTTCCTCATAGAGCCAAGTGCAGCGAGGCCACCAATAGTGGTCGATGGTTACTATATAAGATCACTTACATTACATTACATTATGCACAGTCTATTTCTAACTCGGCCACTCTTGGCTCAGGGTTGGCAGTTGCACACTTAACATTCTAAACTCTCGGACTCTGACTTGGTGTACAATGTGTAGATATGGCTAGGCAAATGCGCAATTACCTCAGCAGGCTCTGGAGCCCCTGATGATATGATATGATTGGTTATTTATAACACGCTTAATACCCAGAGGTTTCTAGGCGCGGATTCGGGGATCGAACATGTGTTGCTCCGTGTCATCTTTTTTCCAAGACGAGTACGTTGCCCCTGAGCTATCCTCCCTAGACCAATGCATACCGCATTACATTGTGTACTGCCTTATAATTCTCCAAATATGAAATATGCTGATATCCCTGGTTGTTGTTGGTCACAGCTTTACTTCCCGTTGGTTTAGAATATAGGTAGTGACTGCTGTGGAATGTCTGGACTAGGGTTCTCAGCATCGTAAGAGATGCTGAAATTACTGGGTGTTGATGATCAAACCTTTCATTGTTTTATTTTACGTATCTATTTTTTACATTTGTAAAGCACATAAGCCCGGGGGCATCAGGACGCTGTAGATGAAACCAATTACACACATAGCTTACAAGCATCGGGTGCAGGGCAAGAAACTCTCCTCACTAGTGTAGTCATTTCAGTGGATGAGTTTAACTGTGATACGTTGTTGTTAGGCAAAGAGCCAGGTTTTTAGGGACTTGTGGAAGGGCCATCAGGATTCCTCTGCCCATAGGGCAGGGCATTCCAATGCTGTGCTGCCACTGCGGGGAAGCTAGAACCACTTCCTCTGACTTTTTTTAAGGTAGGAGGGATCAGGCGGTGGGCATGGAAGGACTTCACTGGTTGGTGGGCTTGAAGCGCACAATTTATTGTGACAGGTATTCCAGGGCAGCATTGGCAAGACATTTATGCGTGATGGAGAGTGTTTTAAAGATTATTCTTTCTCGGTTTGGAGGCCAATGCGCTTCCTTGCTGTCTCCTGAGGTGTGTTATTTTCTCGGGATGTTGAGGGCTGCACGTAGGCCATTGTTTTTGATTGCCGGAATCTCTTAATGTCCTGTTTAGATGTTCCAACAAAGAGGATGTCGCAATAGTCAAGTCTCACTCCTACGATTGCTCTGGCGATAGGGAAGCAGCTGGTTGGTGTGACGAATTGTCTGGTTTAATTGATAAGCTTGGCTGTATATGCAGCCGAAGAGACAATATAATTTACCTGTCTGTTGAGGGGCAGGGAGGTCCTTCAGAGTATAGGTAGAAACCTCTGTGGAAAGGCTGGACTAGGATTTTCAGCATATTTAGAGATGCTAAGATCACTGGGTGTTGATGATCAAAGCTTTACTACTCATTGCTTCAGAATATACTTAGACACCTCTGTGGAAAGCCTGTACTAAGGTTTGTAGGATCTTCAGAGATGCTGAGATCTCTGAGGGTTGATGATCAAAGCTTTACTTCTCATTGCTTTAGAATATACGTAGACACCTCTGTGGAAAGTATGGACTAAGGTTTTTAGGATTTTAGGAGATGCTGAGATCTGGGTGTTGATGATCAAAGCTTTGGATCTCATTACTTCAGAATACAGGTAGACACCTCTGTGTCACGAGCCTCGCCCAAAACCCCCTCAGGCAAACCCATTGGCCAGGTGGAGTCAGGACTCGGGCCTCTAGAGCCTGGCATCCTCTTCAAAAGCCCTCATGGGGCCAGTCCTGGCGCCTATGGCTCCAGGCTCATACACCATGAAAAACAATGTGCTTGAACTACTATAGAACTACTTTATTGTATTGTCAGCCAACATGGAGGCATCCACATAGCTTGGTTCCTAAGAACCAAGCTATGCAGTCTAGTGTTTTGGGTGTGGTAGCCTAGGGACTACTTTACCTGGACTATTTTGTTGGGGGTTTTTAAACCACACCCGAGCAAGACAACACGCTTCGTGTTACTTTGCAGCTTGCAACGTGACGCTCACCATGTCCAGCTGTACTCCCGAACCTCGGAGAAGCAGAACCTGCATGGAGACAAAAGGAACATCATTAGCAGCAGCATCTTACCTGCAGTCTTCATCTTTAGTTACTCGCAGCTCCTGAGAACAGCTTTCCTTGGATCTGCACGCCTCCCGGACTGCACAACCTGAAAGAGGAAGATTGAGGCAACATTAAGAAAGCAGAAGAGACATTGCAAATTACGAACTGCTCAAAAGGCTTACCTAGCTGGTCGCCTCTCGGCTGGCACCACTCCGGGAAATTCCACATGCGCTGAAGAACACCGCGACCTGCAGGGAAAGAAGACAAAACAGGTAGCAAAGGCAAGCCATCGCAGCGCTGCGCTGCACATAGCGCTTACTTACCGCATCATAGCGCTCTTAAAGCGCCATCATTTACCAGCGGGGCTCAACGAAGCTAGTTCGCCGCGCTGAAGCTCCGCATACCTAAGGGAGAAAAAGAGACATTATTAAACAAGAGAGGCATGCAGGATAGCAACAATACTAAAGAACAGCAATAAGACCTACCTGAACGATATCAAATGGGCTGGCGTCAGTGAAGCAACTGGACCGCACACGCCCACGTAAGACAATGCGCCCCTGCAAAGAAGGCATGACGGAGAGCACACCTAACTCTACCACAAGGTGAGGAGAGGGCCCTGAGGGGCTGAAATCATACGGGGGTGGAGGGAGGATACTTACCCCAGTCGGCCAGTCTTGAACACAGTCCTCCTGTATTTTCAGGCAGAACCTTCCCCGCAGACCACATCTTGACAAAACTGAGAAGCATACCAGCGAGTAACCCGGCTGGGTGGCGTCCCTGTGGATACCAGGTGAGCGTAACACTCTGTGGAAAGTCCGGTGAAAGATGGCCCACTCGATAAAGGAATTGTTCTATGCTCCTCCGGTATATATTGCCCTGTTGCTGTTGCCTCTTTCCTTCTCTGACTCTTGCATGGAGTTAGAGCGCACTTGTAATTCCATGTGCTAAGAGATGACACACTAGAACCTAAACTTCAGAGTAGGGTTATCAAAGCTTTCCTTCTCATTGCTTTCGAGTCTAGGTAGACATCTCTTCTCTGTGGAAAGTCAGGACTAACGGGTTTCAACTTCTTAAAATAATGGATATCAAATTGTTTTTTTAAGTGGTATTCACTGCCAGAGCTAATCAAAAGAAGAGACAGTTCAGACTAATTTAAGAAAATCCAGATATATTGTAGTTCCCGGTTTAGACCATGACCACTGTGCTGCTTTGCGTTGATGCTCTAAGCACCAAGGAGCTGTGTCAGAAGTGTACACATGCTGAATAATACTGCCATTTCAAGGACCTGTGGTAATGT
This sequence comes from Ambystoma mexicanum, assembly GCF_040938575.1. NCBI lineage: Eukaryota > Metazoa > Chordata > Amphibia > Caudata > Ambystomatidae > Ambystoma > Ambystoma mexicanum. The sequence continues at coordinate 1,421,548,642 of NC_090922.1, read as the reverse complement.
GATGCTTGCCAATGGGCAGTGATATGAAAGGTGTATTATTCCGGTGAGCAGTCCAGCAGTTACTGAGCGGCGTCCACTGATTATCTATTGAATGCCACTGTTTTAGGTACAGAGCTTGGTTCCATGTCTTAAAATTGTGGCAGAAATGGCCGTGGATACAAAATATTGCGGCAAAAATGCTGTGGTTTGGCCGCCACAATCATGTAAAGGATGCAGGGGACACCCCCGCAACTCCCGCTCCCTTTAACTGGTATAATGGGGTACACCTTTACCGGGTCAAACCACAGCATTTTTGCTGCAATTCTTTTTACCGGCGAAATGTTTGCAGTGATTTTATTACCCAGTGCTTGCGGTTGAAGCCGGTTCAGTCCGCAGTCAATTTCTCTATCCACCAGCTCCCACTGGGAGACATACTAAACGTTGTCTGGGGATGATGGTAAGGGCGTTAGCGAGTTCTTTCTTTGCTGAGCTATCTTGGCTGGTGAGCTAACCCCTACAAGCAACGTGAGCCTGGTCTTAAGTGCTTAGAGGAATAGTGATAGCTTCAGTCCTGGGTATGGCTCTGAACTCGGTACCAAACACAGTGGTGAGTGGGAAATAAATCTTCCATCAGAGTGACAATTATCTGTGAGCATTAATGTGTGGGTAATTACCACTGCACCAGGTGCATTAGCCTTCAAAATCCCAAAAAGGTCTAGTTATATACCCAATGTGTTCCACCTTCTAACAAAACACATATAAACAAACACAAAATAAAGTCTCTTTTTTGAGCTGTATAGTTTATTTCCATGAACTCTACATGTTTGACATGCAAAAAAAAAGATTATGGAACATGACATTGGGCCTCATTACACGGATGGCGTTAGGGATTTACCGGTACCGGTAAAATACCGGTACCGGTAAATCCCTACCGCCTTACTACGAGGTCCCTTTGCGGGTTGGGGGATTTAACGCCTGCTTTTTGCAGGCGTTAAAATCCAACCCGCTAAGGGACCTCGGAGCTAATTACGGCACCGCAAAATTGCGGTGCCGTAATTAGCGCCTTCCCCATTCCCATAGAGCCCTATGGGGCAGAAATGGGAATGGGGAAGGGCAATGGCGGAAGGGGGATTTACCGCCCCTCCAACCTTGGAATGGGGCGGTTAATCCCCTTTCCGCCAAGGCGGTGTCAGTATTTTACCGGCATGAGCCATGGCGCTAATAGCGCCATGGCTCACCGCCTACCGTGTAATGAGGGCCATTGTCTTTACAGCATGCATAATAAGCTACATGTCTATCCCAAACAATGACTCGAATCAGATGACTTTATCACACATTCCATTTAGTTTTGTGTCTTTAAGAATTGAATGTACAGAGAATTTTAGGATCAGATTATTTGGCACTCTGAATTGGAAATATAATGCTACATTCATACTTTTTTGGTTTACATCTTATGATAGGTTATTTATAATACGCTTAATACACAGAGGTATCTAAGCGCGGACCCGGGGATCGAACCTGTGTTGCTCCGTGTCATCTTGCTTCCAAGGCAAGCCATCTCCATAAAATAAACTACTATTGTTTGTCTTTCAAGCCAAATGTTAACCCATATTGGGGACATAGGTGGTCAAGTGCCTAATTTGCAAAGTGTCCGAGGGAAAAGGGAAATGGATCTAAGCACAAGGCATTCTGGATGATATGTTATGTGGGCCCTAACACAATTATTAAGACATTAGCAGAGGCTTCCATGGAGAAATCACTAAATATGTACAATAAGCTTGTTGATTCAATCTGTCCAAATGGAGTCTACGTACACAAGGCTCTGATTCTTCATCCAAATCAGATTCTCGATTTACTGTAACTTGAAGATAAGGGACTCATCGTGTGTCCTTTGCATACATGTCAACAAGGCCCAAGTCACTCTGCAAATGCACCCGGTACTAGTTTTTGTACTTTATTTTTGAAAAATAGCTCAGCGAGTTTAGTGCTTCCATCATACATCTGTGCAAAGCATGGAGTCACCGTTCAAAGGCCTGGAAATGGCTAACTCAGATTTCCTGCCTTCAAATGTGCATAGGGGGTGCTCCTGCACCTTCCCACACATTCAGATTGATTTGGGAGCTGCCAATGGAGTGATCTGACTGCCGTGTGCCTGTGCAGGAACCAGGAAGTGCTCTGTGATTCCTGGTGCTTGATCTTGTGTACAGGAGCAGGAGGGCTTCTTTACGGGAGACAGTGGGCAGCGAGGAGCAGCATCCGGACCAAGGCTCAAGGTAAGTGTAGAATTGTGTATGTATAACGGGTATGTTGTTATGTGTGCAGTTATGCTAGCTACTGTGAATGTGTATGGTGTATGGGTGATTGGGTGCATGTGTGAAAGAGCGAGAGAATGTTGTCTGAATGCTGTGTACATGAGTGAGTGAATGTGTATTTGAAAGAGGAAGTGAATTTGCATGTGCTTATGTTTGGATTAGTGCCAGCCTGAGGCACTGATTTGGGAAGGGAAGGAAACTGGGGTAAGGCACATCATGTTTTACTGGCCATTTATGATAAATAGGGTACTATGTTCATACTTTGCTCTTTTTTTCTTCTGATGCACGTTCTGACGAAATCATTTTGCCAAAATAAAGCGTATTTTTTTCATTTTTTATTGGGGGGTCCCCCCAATCCCTGCTCCTCTATTATTTATTCCCTACACACCACACCACCCTACTCCTTATATGCCCTCCCCCCATATTTTTCGGTCTTTTTTTTGTTTTGGCAAAACCTTTTCGGCAAAAGGTGCTGAGAAAATAAAACAGGCGATGAATGAACGTCGTACTATAAATTACATGTCTACAGTATCATTTTGGTGCAACCAGTATAGCCATTTCTTTCTGTGGCATGAACTATTTTTGTAGGTCATCAATGTAATGTAACGTAATGTGGATAGACTGGCATTTTGGTGCAGCTAGTATGGGCATTTCTTGGTGGCTTAATATGTTTTACTGGGCATCTATGAAAAATCAAGCAAGATAAGCATTATTACGTGACTAGACTGCCATTTTGGTCTAGCTAGTCTATCTATAAAATCTCACTGTGGCATGGCATTTTTTTTTACCAGGCATCACATGATGCTTGTTATTACGTGTCCAACTGGCCTACATTGGTGCAGACAGCTTGGACATGTTTTCCAATTATGGCATGGCATTTTTAACAGGTGCATGTTCGTATGTGGACGTGGGAGTTCTGGTATATAATATGGGAATAACAGAAAATATTGGTGCAACCAGCATGGGAATGTATGGGCACATGCAGCATAACATGTGTTTTATATTGGCATATATTGTGAGGAAATGGAAATGTGTTGGGAAATGCTTCTGTGCAATGTTGGTGACTTGTATCTATTGGATTGTTTCACAAGTTACCATACAAAATCGATTGCAAACTGTTGGCCTTGTTAGCCAATTTTGCCACAGAAAGCGTGCTGTACAATGCAGCATTTAACCCATTATTCAAAAACCTTTCACAAGGGAATGCCCCTCATCCCCCAAATAATCCTAGGATCAAGTCAAGGGAACACACAGGTGGATGGTGTCCACCCGCTTTAGTCGGGGGAGGACACCGTCCCCCCTCTGGGTTTTCAATTAATACATTTTTTAATAAAAAAGTGCTACTTCCACCTGATGAGACAGGGCTGTGTTCAAGATTCGAACCTGGGTTGCGCTGCTGCGAAAAGAAACCTAACCGCTAGAACCCAAGAATCTCTGAGCAGATCATTGTGATACACTCCTATTGACTCTCCTCTGTACAGGACACGTTTGAAAATATGTTATGTTATGTTATTGTGATTTATACTGTATGCTGCTGCCATTTTAATAGGCTCCAGATGCTCTGGTGGACCTTAAAAGGAAGGAGGACTTGGAGGGCTTTGTTAGTGGGATTGAGAGGGAAAAGTGCAGGAGAGTTTTGATGTGCTGTTGGTAGCTTCAGTTCAGAAATCACTGTCAATGGGTGCTGGTTTGTGTTTAGTTGGTAGACGTTATGTGGCGTTTTGTTTATAGTTTCTTGTTTGGTGTTGCATCATGTGTGAAATTTGCTTTGCTTTTACATTTTTGCTGCGGTAGAGGTATGAGTGTGTTTAGTTCTGTGTTGGAAGCAGTGTATGAGGATATTGGATAGTTTTTAGTAGGGTTAGTGGACAGTTGCATCAAATATTCAGCTAAATTCAATACAGTGTGTGAGACAGGCATGGTATCAAGAGAGACACAGACTCAAAAGGGTTTGTTTTAAAACCTTTATTTACTAAGGTTCCCGGGCAGGTAGCATGCCTGACTGATTTAGAGTTAGGACTCTAAAGGAAAAGTTCCCTTAACTGATATTTCATTGTCTAATAGTTTTAAATAAATGCCTGTCTGTGTCTAAACCCATCCTTGCCCTAATGCTATACAAAAATGTGATAGTAAGTCTTTTCAAAAGGAGAAATGGTGGTTCAACAAATAAATGGCAAAAAACAGAGTTATTTCTAGGTGGTCTTCTCACCAGGTCCAATTTGGTCAATGTCACAAGAATGATTCCTCAATAGGCCTCTCATGGTTCCCAAGTTAAGGCCTCTTCTAGCTCTCAATCCAAAATACAAAGTCATATTCCTCAATAGGCCTCTGAGGGTTCCCTTCAGCATGGTCTGGCCTCTTCCAGCTCTCAACACAAAGTACACAGTCAAATTCCTTGATATGCCTCTCAGGGTTCCCTTCCCCAAGATCAGGCCGCGTCCAGCTTTTAAAACAAAACACCATACATAACACAGTTGCTTTTTGGTTTCACATGGCACCCTTCCTCAAGATTAGGCTCCTCTGGCTCCGAACACCAATTTAGTTGGTCTGGATATGCCTTTACGTGTCATGATGCCTACCTCCAAGGAGCCAGGTCCGACCCAGCAACCCCAGAGGCAGGTATCATTTCCCCCAGGGGAGTGCCAGCGGCCCCAAGCTGGAGCCCTTTGGACGCAGTCCTGGCGCCTTAGGCGCCAGGCTCATGTTGGACCCCTGTCCTGGCGCCTTAGGCGCCAGGCTCATAAAGCTAGACATGTGTTCAAGTGCTTTAATGTGCACTTACCTGATGCAGACCATGCTGCCACATCCAGGCCCTCTTGAGGCCTGAATGGAACTACTTTACCTGTGGGACTACTTTCCACCCGGGTGTGGTCGGGGAAGGATACATACCTGATCAGTGGAAGGATACACACTTGGAACTTCTTCCAAAGCTATTTAAACCACACCCGATCAGCAACTCACGCTTCGCGTTGTTCTGCTCCTCGCAGCTGGACGCTCACCGTGTCAGCTCCTGCATCGGGACCTCAGCCACGCCTGTCAGTATCCTGGGTCACCTGCAAAGGGAGACAAAAGACCTTACCTGCTAAATCAGCACGACGGAGACATCACACCGACGATCCTGAAAAGGAAGACATCATTTTTAAAAGCATTTTGCTACGATCGCTGCAGCGCTGCATTTCACTCACCTTTCCTGGACGCCTCCATCTTCAGCAGCGATCATCCGGATCCACAGCCACTTCCCAAAGCCTAGAGAGAAAGGACAAGAACAAGGTGAGAGAAGGAAAGGAATAGGAAAAGCTCAGTTTCCTTCTAAGACTTACCTGTTGGGTCATTCCGATTTCATTGCGGGTCTTGCCGCTTCCAGGCATTTTCCGGATCCCAGCCCCTATGGGGAAAAAAGACAAAGACATTGAATGAGCGAATGCAAAGACATTACCCGAGCGCTCATCCAGAACTTATCTGTCATTTACTGGAACTGCACGTTTCACTTCGGGTCGGCGCCATATCTCCGGCATTCCGAACTCCGGCCCCTAAGGGGAAAAAGACAGAAGCATTAGCGCTTGCTGCAACAAGACTATGAACATTATTATAAAGCTTGGACTTTTGAACTTGCAGCAGAACTTTTACAGCGCCTTACCTGAATAGTCAAGCTTATCTGAACTCCCATCAATCCTCAATCCAGTGAAGTAACTGGGTTTCAACGCGCCCCTGCATCAGAAGCAGGATGGAGAGCCCAACCTTCATGACCCTAAGGTGAGACTTCACGGGGAATCGTGGAAGGGTATCGTGGAGGGTTGGAAGAGAGTGGGAGGCTTGAGCATAACTCTGTCAGTAGGTAATACTCCCTTTTCACGCACAGGGGAATATTCCTGCGAGCCAGAGAAGCCAGAGTAGAGGGGCCCTTCTTGTCCATCTTCAGAGTCCTGCGCTTCACCATTGAAGAAGCACCAGCACTCGAAGCCAGACCTGCGCCTCCGTGGGGATCAGGTGAGCGTTACAGAACGCGAAGCCTACCCACAATTTCCCACCCGGGCGCTATGGAGACTTCCGACACTGACCAGCTGGCCCAGCTTTTGGGGGAATTACGGGCAGAGGTGCACTCAGCCCGCCAGGAGACTAACGCTCTCAAAAGAGAACTGATCCTATCCAAGGAAAGAACAAATGACCTAGCCAAAAGGTTATTACAGGCCCAGGCAGGGCACACTCCTTTACCTAATTCCGGAGACATTTCCACATCAATGGGTTTGAATAACCCGGTACAAATCAATCTACCTGGACACATGCCTTTGGCCCCGCCTGAACGTTTTGCGGGGGATCCCAAGAAATATGCCATCTTTATGAACCAATGTCGTTTACACTTTCTATGCAGACCCGGAGCCTTCCCTAACGACCAGACCAAGGTAGCCTTTATACTATCTTACCTCAGTGGCAGTGCTGCTGATTGGTCTATTCCATTGGTAAATCAGGATGATCCCATTCTCCAGAATTTTCAGGGCTTCCAGGCCAGCATGGAAAGATTGTTCGCTCGACACTCTCAAGGACAGGCCCTTGATAACGAACTGCTATCCTTACGACAAGGTAATCAGGATCTTCTGCCCTACATTGCCACCTTTAACAGACTGGTTGTGGAAACTGGATGGCCTGAAAACAAAAGGATCACATTGTTTCATCGAGGCCTGCGCGGAGAGCTTAAGGATGTTCTAGCTCAGATAGTAAACCCACCCCAGGTCTGCGCAGACTACATAGACTTGGTGGTTCAACTTGATCACAGACTTCAAAACAGAAAAGCAGATCGGTTCAAGTACAAAACCCGAATACCGATCAAAACCCACGCTAACTCCAAGAGTACCGACGTATCCGAACCTATGCAAATCGGTGGAGTTAAAGGACCATTAACGCAGAAAGAACGAGAGAGAAGACAGCAAATGCAACTTTGTCTGTATTGCGGGACTTCCAGTCACTTTCTTCGGAATTGTCCAGTTAAACCACCTAAGAAGGTGGTTGGAGCTACTGATAACGAATTATTGACACCTGATTCGGGAAACGACCTAGCCCGACAAGCGTAGGGGTCCACTTGCCGAGCTTGAAAACTAACTCTTTGACCTCGCATTTTGTCATGCCAATGGTGCTCGTGGACCCAAAACAGCCTCAGCAGTTGCATGCTATAAAAGCATACATCGACAGTGGAGCTATTGGAAATTACATAGACCGTGAATTGGCTTCCAGGATTAAGCTTCCTCTACGTCCGAAAGTAACCCAAGATGTCATTACTACAGTAGATGGAACCGAAATAGCCTCTGGGCCTGTAACGCATTCCACTGTTGAAGTGACACTGGTAGGTCAGGACGGACATCGGGAAGCAATCGTGTTTGATGTGATCAAGGCCCCACAATTTCAAGTAATTCTTGGAATTCCTTGGTTAGAAACACATAATCCCAGAATTGACTGGCGAGCAAAGAAGATAAGTTTTCCTGATTGTGAACCAACTTGTTATCCAAGAAATCCAGCTATGGGTCTAGCCTCAGCAACTTCCACCCCTGTACAGTTACCGTCAGAATACCAAGAATTCCAAGACGTTTTTCAGAAAGAACAGGCTAACACGTTACCTCCCCATCGGTCTTATGATTGCCAAATCGATCTGGTACCCAATGCTCAACTACCTTGTAGTAGGATTTATGCTCTTACGGAACCTGAGAACCTGCATTTGCGTCAGTACTTAGATCAGTACCTAGCCAATGGTTTTATTCGCCCGTCCAAGTCTCCTGTCTCTTCAGCTCTGTTCTTCGTGCCGAAAAAAGAGGGCGACCTTAGAACGTGTATAGACTATCGCGCCCTAAATCAAATAACGATTAAGAATCGTTATCCTCTGCCCTTGATCCCTGAGCTTATCGACCAGGTGAAAGACGCTTGTGTGTACACCAAGTTAGATCTCCGAGGAGCTTATCACCTGGTGCCTATAAAAGAAGGGGACGAATGGAAGACTGCATTCCACACCAAGTTTGGGCTTTTCGAATATCAGGTGATGCCCTTCGGTTTGTGCAATGCACCTGCCGCCTTTCAGTACTTTATGAATGATGTTCTTCGGGAACTTATCGATGTCTGTGTCATTGTTTACATTGATGACATCCTGGTGTACTCTTCTTCAGAATCTGATCACAGAAAACATGTTAGGGCAGTTCTTGAGAAATTGCGCCAGCACAGACTATTTGCAAAACTCAAAAAATGCGTTTTTCATACCACAGAAGTTGAGTTTCTCGGATTCATCCTGACACCTCAAGGAGTCCGAATGGACTCGCGAAAGGTGGATGCCATCCTCAAATGGCCATCTCCTAGCTCGGTGAAGGGAGTTCAGAGCATGCTCGGCTTTGCCAATTTCTATCGAAGATTCATCCCGGAATTTTCCCGAACAGTCCATCCCATCACAGCTCTCCTAAAGAAAAACAAACGCTTCGAATGGACTCTTGAGGCCGAACAAGCCTTTCAGGACCTGAAAACCAAATTCACCTCTGCACCTGTATTGAAGCACCCGCACCCAGATCTCCCGTACATTGTGTAAACCGACGCATCCAGTTCGGCCATGGGATCTGTCCTGTCGCAAAGAGACCCAAAAACTAACCAACTACACCCAGTGGCCTTTTGGTCCAGAAAATGTTCTCCTCCTGAAATCAACTACGCAATTACCGATAAAGAGTTACTGGCCATCAAATCTGCTTTCAAGCCTTGGCGTCACTACCTTCTCGGGGCAAGACACAGCATCACCGTAATTACGGACCACAGAAACTTACAGTATTTGAAGACGGCCAAGGTTCAATCTTCACGACAACTCTGCTGGGCTCTATTCTTTGCAGAATTTGATATTGTAATTACCTATCGCCCTGGCTGCAAGAATGGAAAAGCGGACGCCTTATCCCGGATTGGCATGGAAGAACCTAATTCGAGCTTAGAACCTGTGCCCATCATACCTGAGCAAAGAATCCTAGGCTTAACTTCATTGCAAACTATTGAGGACATCCAAACGCAAGTAAAACAACTTCTAGACTCTTCAACCTTACTGGAATGGAGTCAAAAGGGTCCTCATTACACCGTTAAGGATGACTTACCCTACTTCCAGGAGCGGTTGTTTCTGCCAAGTAAAGAATTGCAAGAACTTGTTGTTGCCCATCATCATGAATCTTTAATGGAAGGACACCCTGGTATCGCTAAAACGGAGGAAAAAATCAAACGCCACTTCTGGTGGCCTTCTTGGAGAAAAGATATAAAGTCTTTTGTCCTGTCTTGCGGAATTTACGCCCAAAACAAAGCTCAAAAGAAAAGGCCAGCCGGCCTACTTCAACCCTTGGATATTCCACCGGCACCATGGCACACACTGTCAATGGACTTTATAACCGACCTGCCTCCTTGTGCTGGTTACAACACAATCCTTGTAGTTGTGGACCTGTTCTCCAAAATGGCCCACTTTATCCCTTTAAAAGGTTTGCCTTCAGCTTCCACCTTGGCCAAGGAATTCCTGGAGAATATAGTTCGCATACATGGTTTCCCTTCCGTATTAGTACCGGATCGTGGAAGTCAATTTATCTCCCATTTTTGGAAGAAGTGTTGCCGATTAGCACAAATAGATGTGCGGTTATCCACCAGCCACCACCCCCAGACCGACGGACAAACCGAGAGAACCAATCAGACTCTCGAGCAATATCTTCGGTGCATGTTACACCAATCTGAGTTGAATTGGAAAGACATTCTTTGGATCGCAGAATATGCATACAACAACTCAGTGCATTCTGGAACCGGACAAACCCCTTTTTATACTTTGTATGGTCACCATCCTCGGACCTCTGACCTAGATCCACCTCTGACCCTGGAAATGCCCGCAGTAAATCATCTGCATTCCACAATAACCCGAGCCTTCAAAGAAGCTGCAAGTCATTTACAGCAAGCCAAGAAAAAGTATAAAGAAAACGCTGATTTGCACCGAAGTAAAACTCCTCCTTACCAAGTAGGAGACCAGGTATGGCTAGCAACTAAACATTTACCCCTCAAGGGCCCGCGAACCTTCAATCCCAGATTCATAGGACCTTACCCCATCAAGGCTATAATCAACCCAGTGGCCTTTAAACTGGATCTACCGTCCAACATGCGTATTCATCCAGTTTTTCATGCATCACTTTTGAAGCCAGTACAACCAGGAACCCGATTGTCCAAGCATCCAGATCCAGTTCAAATTGAAGGGGAATTAGAATTCGAAGTTAAAGACATTTTAGACTCCAAGGTGGTAAAGGCGAAACTCTTCTATCTAGTTGACTGGAAGGGATATGGACCTCAGGAGAGATTGTGGGAGTTTAGTAACCATGTCCACGCACCTCGATTAGTACAAAGGTTTCACCGGAGATTTCCGAACAAGCCAAAACCCCCGGAGGAAAGAACCTTGGGAGGGGCCTTGAGGGGGGGTACTGTCATGATGCCTACCTCCAAGGTATGGGAATTTCTTTTTTTAAACACATGTAGAATGTGTATTGTTTTATTTTTGAGTCTTGTTGTGTTTTGTGCAATTACGTAAGAAGTTTGTTTAGACGATAGGTCTAGGTATTAGGTTATTTGTTAATATTCTTCCACTGTGTTTGGTGTTTGTGGGTCCATTGATGTTTTAACCATTTGTGGTACATTTTATAATAAATCGACATTATTTTTATATTTCATCAGCATACAGTCCAATTTTTTCTAGACTGTGTTGCCGGAACATCATGAAGTTTAGGTAGGTTCTTTGAGGTCCATAATAATTAGTTACTTTCCCTGTCATTTCTCCTTGTTACAAATATAATACTACCTCCAAGGAGCCAGGTCCGACCCAGCAACCCCAGATGCAGGTATCATTTCCCCCAGGGGAGTGCCAGCGGGCCCAAGCTGGGGCCCTTTGGACGCAGTCCTGGCGCCTTAGGTGCCAGGCTCATGTTGGACCCTTGTCCTGGCGCCTTAGGCACCAGGCTCATAAAGCTAGACATGTGTTCAAGTGTTTTAATGTGCACTTACCTGATGCAGACCATGCTGCTACATCCAGGCCCTCTTGAGGCCTGAATGGAACTACTTTACCTGTGGGACTACTTTCCACCCGGGTGTGGTCGGGGAAGGATACATACCTGATCAGTGGAAGGATACACACTTGGAACTTCTTCCAAAGCTATTGAAACCACACCCGATCAGCAACTCACGCTTCGCGTTGTTCTGCTCCTCGCAGCTGGACGCTCACCGTGTCAGCTCCTGCATCGGGACCTCAGCCACGCCTGTCAGTATCCTGGGTCACCTGCAAAGGGAGACAAAAGACCTTACCTGCTAAATCAGCACCACGGAGACATCACACCGACGATCCTGAAAAGGAAGACATAATTTTTAAAAGCATTTCGCTACGATCGCTGCAGCGCTGCATTTTACTCACCTATCCTGGACGCCTCCATCTTCAGCAGCGATCAACCGGATCCACAGCCACTTCCCAGAGCCTAGAGAGAAAAGACAAGAACAAGGTGAGAGAAGGAAAGGAATAGGAAAAGCTCAGTTTCCTTCTAAGACTTACCTGTTGGGTCATTCCCATTTCATTTCGGGTCTTGCCGCTTCCAGGCATTTTCCGGATCCCGGCCCCTATGGGTAAAAAAGACAAAGACATTGAATGAGCGAATGCAAAGACATTACCCGAGCGCTCATCCAGAACTTATCTGTCATTTACTGGAACTGCACGTTTCACTTCGGGTCGGCGCCATATCTCCGGCATTCCGAACTCCGGCCCTTAAGGGGAAAAAGACAGAAGCATTAGCGCTTGCTGCAACAAGACTATGAACATTATTATAAAGCTTGGACTTTTGAACTTGCAGCAGAACTTTTACAGCGCCTTACCTGAATAGTCAAGCTTACCTGAACTCCCATCAATCCTCAATCCAGTGAAGTAACTGGGTTTCAACGCGCCCCTGCATCAGAAGCAGGATGGAGAGCCCATCCTTCATGACCCTAAGGTGAGACTTCACGGGGAATCGTGGAAGGGTATCGTGGAGGGTTGGAAGAGAGTGGGAGGCTTGAGCATAACTCAGTCAGTAGGTAACACTCCCTTTTCACGCACAGGTGAATATTCCCGCGAGCCAGAGAAGCCAGAGTAGAGGGGCCCTTCTTGTCCATCTTCAGAGTCCTGCGCTTCACCATTGAAGAAGCACCAGCACTCGAAGCCAGACCTGCGCCTCTGTGGGGATCAGGTGAACGTTACATTACGTTACAGATAGTCTCTCTTTCACATCACCTTGTCATAGGGTAGAATCAGAGGCTTTCGAAAATGCCAGGCTCTTTGCTTTTCCTCGGCGCGACCACTCTGACCCTTTTGCTCCTCTCTTGATTTCTTACTTCTTACACTTTTTTATCTTCTGGTGCATGCATCCCTTCTGTTTTGCAGTGCACACTTGCACTGTCTTTTTTATCCTCTTCTTGGCATTGACTTCCCCATAGGCCCCTGGCCCCTTTTCCACATTCGTATGCTTTCGTGCATCTTGCACCTTTTCCCATGGGCCTCTTGCCCCTGTTTACACTTTTTGCCTCTTGCACCGTTTCCGTGGGCTTCTGGCCCAGTTTTACACTTATCACTTCAATACCAGCTTTTATTTCACTCATTACATCACACACATGCATCCCTCTGGTTTTGTGCTGACACTGTTACTTTCACATCTTTGAAGTCTTCCCTTTAACTTCACTTGAATACTTTAACAAACACAGTCTTCTTTCTTATGTGTTTATCGTGCCACTTTGTATCGCCCTCTTCAAAACCCAGCTTTGCAATGCTTTCAGCGTCATCTGGCTGACTTCCGCGCTTCGGCTTCTCAACAGTTCATCGTTCACAGGTCAAGGTATCACGGCCTGCCCCTCGGACACTCTTGGGCTGTCTCACTGGTTCAATGTGAAAAGACCTTCAAGGTCTCAAGAGAAAAAGACCGATATCCATTGGCCAATTTTCTTTTGATCAGAAAACCGGCATTGTAAAGGTCTTTTTCTCTTGAGACCTTGAAAATGTGTTTTTCTTTTTTTAATTTATTATTCGAGAGGTTTTACCCCCAAAGCTCCCATTGTGCTTTCACTCCCCCCACTACCCACCTCCTCCATCACCACTCCCTCAAACCAAAACACATACATACAAACAACACACACACTGACACAAACGCACCGATGAACCCCCATCTCTCAGTACCACACACCCCACCTCCCAACTCCCCAACCCCCACTCCCCCAAACCAAAACACATACATACACACAACACACACACATGGTCATGCACTTCCGGGTCCTAACCTGCCTGTCAGCACTTGCGCGCACTCATGTGCCTGCAGGGACGTGAAAGTTCGATTTAGAAAGACAGTCACTGAGCGGTCTTTCTAAATTGGTCTTTTACTGAAAAGATCTTTGTTAAAATATCTTTTCACTTAGGACCATCTCACAAGCCCAGGGGAACTAGCAATTGCATCTGCAGTTGCTACAGGAGACCAGCACACCCCTCAGCTCCCATCTGCAGACTCTCCTGGGCTCCCTCGAGACACGGCTACCTCGCCACGCTTCAGCACTAGCGAACTGCAGCTCCTCAGACCCTCAGCGTCCCATTCTCCAGTGCTGGGCATCTTTGGCGTCTTGGCTCTCCTCCCAACTCACTCTTCTGCTTGCTCTTCTACTCGCTCATCATTTTGTTCGATACCACACCTTTTATAGCAAAAAGACCAGTCAAGTGGAGTCAGGTGTGAATAGTTACTAGTGAATACCTGACCCTGCCTGACTTTATAAGTGGGACAGTTTGAATTCTTTCTTTTTCTGGTAGGTTGCCCTTATTTTCCCCATGTCATTCCTATGGGTACTCTTTACTGATCTTTGTTGCCTCTTCCTCGTCTCAGTATTGGTTGGAAATGGAGAGAGGGAGTTGGGGTTAGATTGAATTTGACATTGAAAGGCTATACAAGATGATGGGTAATGAATAGGGGATGACTCCTTAGGCCTGATCTAGTAGACAAAAGGTGAACCCTTTTGTATTAAAGTATCCCTGATGTTATCTGACTGGACATGCGAGTACGGGTCAGTATAACACTTTGCATGATCTGAATGGGGAAAAGACAAAGAAATGTTGGAATTAGGATTCTGATTTCAACTCTTTCTTGTGTTAGGGATAATGGGGTTTGCATAACCTACAAAAGCTTGTGGGATTTATCCACCTATTATCCCATTGGAATACTGTGTCTTACCTAGGGTATTCTCCTGAGGGTAGCCTCTGTCTCCCCTACCCAGGTGATCCCCCCTCATTTGTCCACCCCCCAGGGTTGGATCCAAAAGCAATGGCCCTTCATTGGCCACCTGAATAGAGGATTCTCGGGGTCTACATGGGAGAATAACTCTAGGTTTCTCATAAGTGGCTATACTCAAAAATTCTGCTAAAGTCTATACAGTTGCTATGCTCAAACGTCAGCTAAGTGCAGTACAGTGGCTATACTCAAATGTTCAGCTCAATTCAATACAGTGGCTATACTCATAATTCAGCTAGGTTCAACAGAGTGGCTATACTCAAAGTTAGCTAAATTCAACACAGTGGCTATATATACACATAATTCAGCTAAATTCAATACAGTGGCCACACTAAACAATTCAGCTAAATTCAGCACAGTGGCTATACTGACAAAATTCAGCTAAATTCAATACAGTGACTAAACTCAAAAAGGCGCCTTTATTTAACCCACTGACTATACTTTGCCAGCACCTAAATTCATTGATGTGGCTAGCATTGGTAAACCTTGGAGATCAGCAAGATTCAACACAATGGTTAGAATTGAATCATAGTAATAGAATAGTGGCCGAATTTCAGAAGCACAGCAGTGGATGTGCTCCCAATTCCTCCCACCTTACCTGGTTGTTAAAGTAGACAGCTTTGTTGGGCACCCAGGTCAAACAGGTGAAAACAGGCAATGGTGGTGCCCTAGGGAGGTGCACTTTGCCTTTGGCCCATAGACGGGTGGCCGGGCAAGGTGGCCCTGGGCGCATATCTGAAGTTGAAAGGTTATGGGTATGTGCTATAGGCACATACCAATCCAGAGAGGTATGTACAGGTATCAGGAGTGGCTCCGAAGCAGCAATGCAGTGTAGCTTCTTCCAGGAACTGAATGACCCAATCAGGGTGGGGGTGGGCGGGACTGGGTTGTGGAGAGGAGCAGGGTAGGAAATGGAAGGTGGAGGAGGCCAGGGAGCATGGAATGGCACTGGAGATGGCATAAAAGGTGAGCACCTTTTCTATTGAAACACATGTGTATAGGTGCATTATAAATGCCATATCATATCATATCATTTAACAGGCAATGTTTAAAAAATCATGTTCTCTTACTAAATGCTTAGTTGTCCTGTGGACTTTCTTAGGTTGGGGAACACATCTTAAGATGAAATATGCAAATGTCTTTCAATTTACGTTCACCGCCTCGAATGTCACTCCTCACTGCATACGCCAGTGATCCCCACTTTTGTTTAGGACTCGAGTCCTGCCTAAACCCTCTTGGTTGGTTATGGCTACCTTGCTTTGCATGATCGCTTTGGCATATTTGTAGCAAATATTTACACCCCTCCAATTAACAAATTCACCAGCCACCATTGTCGGCGCATTTGTGCTTGCGGCTCCCCTAAGTAGTCGCGTCACCATGTCTTGAGATTGAGGACAGGCCCCTAATGTTCTTTTCTGCCCTCAAGCCGCCCTTAAGAACTAATCCCCATGTTGTTTAATAGTGTCCCAAAGGTTGCCAAATATTGCTTTCTGCCTGTCTTTTGGTAACACCCTGAAGGCTGAGTAATACACTTCACATCTGTACTTTCCATGTATCCTGCAGTCTGCCAATGCATTTTCCTCTCTCGCATATTTTCATGCTGCGCAGACAGGCCAAGAACGCAAAAAATCTGCCTTTTCCCCAGTGCCCTTTAACTGTCCAATCAAGTGCTCTTTTGCTGTGCGATGGCGGGCGAGCCATCTGCTTCTCATCCTTGCCTATCACTCTTTTCCGCTGAGTAGTGACCTCTGCTTCTCTTTTATCACCAAGCTCTTAGAACCTGACAGGATCTACAGCAGAATGTACATCCAGCTTCACATTATGAGGGTAATGGAAATCAGCCAGCCCTTCTGGGCCAGACCTTCTGGGGACGAAGGTTCTGCCTCTGAGGGCTTCAGCCATGATCAGCGGTTGATATGTCAAGAACTAGAGTTTTATGAGCATATTGTGCTTTTTACTAACTTTTACTAGTTATTTTGCAGCGTATTTCTGAATAATGAAATGACTAGAACAGGGTTTCTTTCACCCAGGCACCTAACAGCCATAAGATCCTAACAGAGGATAGATCAGCAGCAACCTGCTCGCTTTGGAAGCAAGACGACATGGAGCAACACAGGTTCGATCCACGTGTCCGTGCTTAGAAACCTCTGGGTATTAAGCGCGTAAACCTATCATATCATGCCTTGTCTTGGATGTTGTCTCTAGAATGGAGGGCATTTTCATAAAAAGAAGGAAATTACAAGGTCTGCCCCGGGCTGAGCAACATTGTCCTTGAACCTGATCTTGACCGCAGGCATTTGTCGGTGTCATGGCGCTTGCCTGGCCTTCGCAAGTTTGAATCCAGGAAGCTAATTCAGCCCTTTCTCCCTCTGAGGACGATGTATTCAATAATGTTAGAAAGGGTATAATAATGTTAGAAAGGGTATAATAACAGCTATTAGAACCCGGGACAGAGTGCTAGCCAATCAGGGAGCTCAGAAAGTAGGCTTTATTCTCTGGTATAAACCAGTGTTCTGAACTATGCAGTATTGAGCGCCCCTACCTTTGTGCCTCCCCTGATCTCTTCTCCTATTCCATCCCACCTTTTCTACCCATGGCTGATAAAAGCTGAAAGAAACATTTTTTAAAACATACTTACCTTCAGTCAGTCCTTTGTGTGTAAGAAACAAGCTATTTTCATTGTTGATCAATTAACATTGAAAGTAATCTGGTAAAGGCGATACACACCTCTGCGTTGTAATGCTTCACTCGGGCTTTAACTTGGGCGGCAGGCCATTACCAGCAGGGTTCGCCCGCCTCCTCTGTGTATAGTGCCTCATTTTTCCCTCACTTGCAAGCTGGTGGAATTCCTGAAGACTAAGGTGCAAGACCAGAAGGAAAAGGCCCACCGGAAGCACTCTAGGCATAACAGAATCCACGTAGTAATCTTTGTCACAAAGTTACTTTCCCAAATACTTCCAGTACTAATTAAGAGTATCAATAGCAAGAAGGGCTTTCATTCAATCGTGTGCAATGGTTACCTGGTGACTCCACGTCATCAGGGATACCCTTCTGCAGTCCTTTCACTTTAGTGTTACTTTTAGTGACCCAAGACTACATATCCCAGAATGCAACTGATGGAGAAATGTAAGCTGATCACCATGATATGGGCCTCATGTGATATGGATATATCTGGTAATCTTATCAGAGTGGGCATCCATTCAATCATTTTTGTTCACGCTTCATCACTTTTTGTAGATCAAAGGAAACCTGGATAGCCCATGTACTCACTATCTTTATGAGAGTCAAAGCATAATCAACAC
This sequence comes from Ambystoma mexicanum, assembly GCF_040938575.1. Lineage (NCBI taxonomy): Eukaryota > Metazoa > Chordata > Amphibia > Caudata > Ambystomatidae > Ambystoma > Ambystoma mexicanum. Next base: position 1,421,530,747 of record NC_090922.1, on the reverse strand, counting down.
CACTTTTCCGATCAAAGGAAGGGCTCCTGTAAAGTTAACTGATGCGATATGAAATGCTCGTGCCTGTAGAATGTGGCCATTCGGGAACATCCAGGGAGAAAACCTTGGTGAAGATCTAGTTAACGTTTCAATTAGTTTCTGGAGGAAGCCGAGATTGTGTTCATTTTTCTTATGATCCATGATGGTATGTATGTGCCCTGTATGGAAAGGCTCAGGCTGTTCTTATTGCCCCCCCCCCAACTCCCCATGGGCAGGAGGATAACTCATATGGGTCAGTAGGTACATTGATATTTACATGTCTGGGGGAGTTGGCTCCAAAATCCTTGAACATGCACTACCTATCATTTTGCCACCAGGTGCCTCTCTTGTCATTTAACTGGAATTGATGTGCATGCATGCACCTGCTTCTTTTTTGTACAACACAAGAACACACACACACGTGTGAATTATGGGGAGGGTGTCAAGTCCTTGGGGACAGATAGGTGTTCAGGTGCGTCAATACCCTGTACATTGGTGCACACGTGTCTGAGCACTCACCCAGTGTACCCTCAATCTAACAGTTAGCAGGGTTCATGCAGAGTGGTCTGTGCAGTACTTCCACCCATTTCATGCACACACCATGATAAAAACAGAGACACTTATTACTGGCGGCAACAGGAATGGGTCACAGAGCAGGCCCACACAACACTGGCATAAGAAATGCATTGGCAGACCCTCATACAAACTGAAACATTGATTATGGGTAAAGCGGACCACCATGGACAAACACCGGCAGACCCGCGTACACGGAGAGGACAGGGCTTGCAACCACTTTTGTTCTGTGTACGACTTGTAACATCTGCCGGAGGCAAAGACAGAGATTCATTGGCCCGGGGATCCACCAACGGAGAGCCAATGGAAGGAGGATGGGGAACATAAAAGAGGGCACAGAAAACAGGAAGTTGTGGGTTGTTCGGGTGAGGTGGAGGTGGAATAAAGACATGAAGGAAGAAAGATTTTGTAGAGGAGCGTGGAGGCATTTTTTACTAAAGTTGAGGTATTGGCTAGTGAGAGCAAGTAGTATGAGTGTACATGTAAGGTGTGTGAGTGAAATGGATAGTCGGAGAGGAATGAGTGAGTGAGAGAGTGACTGGAAGAGTGAAAGAAGGGTGGAGAAGTAGTAGTGTAGAGGTGGGAGCAGTAGTGGTGCGGAGGTGGGAGTAGTAGCAATATGGAGATGGGAGCAGCAGAAGTAGTAGTGTGGAGCTGGATGGTGTAGTATTGTGGAGGTGGGAGTAATAGTGGTGTAGAGCGGTGAGGGTAGTAGTACAGATAGGCGAGTAGCAGGAGTTTGGAGAGAGGAGTGGTATTAATGAGGAGGGTAGTATAAGTAGAGGAGAGGCAGGGAAATGGTAGCAAGGAACAAGATGAGAGATTGGAGGTAGACTGCAGAGAGAGGAAAATCAGAGGGAGAGAAAAGGAAGTGTCAGCAAGAAAGAGAAAAGACTTTTGGTGTAGTAGGAGGGAGGAGAGTAGGAAAAGGCAAGGGTGAGCAGGAGATAGACCTCGAGGCATGAAAGGAAGGGCGTGGAACAATCGGCAAGTTCCCGAGGCAATCCAAATGCATGTTCCAGCCGGGGTCCCCTGATAGGTGTCCCCTAGAAGGTTCCCATAGATAAGACGTTTGCCTTTAGGCAATCACTAATAGACAGATAGCTTTAAGGGATAGGGTTACCAATTAAAAGTACCAATCCGTGTTGAGTGACGTCTGTGTTAGGATGGGACTACCCATTCCTACGTGAAACAGCCATTAGACACTTTGATGAATTGTAACTAAAAACCCTTGAAATTCATCTGGGAGTTGGTGTGTTATTGAGGCCATCTGTGGCAATACATGCATGTTACATGTGTGCTAATAGATACAGTGTAAAGCCACATATTCCCAGCGCCACTGTAAAACTGGTCATTGGGGCGTGCACCTCGGAGGCGGGCCCCGAGTCCTCTCCACCACACATCAGAGGGATACAGTATTTAGGTCATCTGGCAAAAGGACTTTGTGCTGGCCCTGACCATCCATGTTCCAAGCTGATGCTCAATAGACAGTGTAGCCAGCAGCAGTATAAAGTCATGTCAAACAGTATTTACCGTTTGCACAGGTTTATCCCCTTGGCTACCAAGAGGTGGGACTTATTACGTCCAATAATAAACAAAACATGCGGTACAGTTAATGATTGGTGTTGCTTTGATCCACACAGGATATTCTAAAACGGATTTTGGGTGGAATCGAAGGTGGCTATTCCTTTTTCAGAGATGTGCACCAAACCACTAAACTACAGAACAAATGCACTACTGCATGGACATGAAGTCCATACAAGCACATTGGGGACATTATGAGTTTGGTGTGATATGGTAAAATTAGCAGTAACCGGTATTACCACCACTTTTTTCCCATTCTGCTGAATCACGAGTTACTGGTAATACCGGTGCTGGTAATACCGGCCATTATGTTTCCGGTAACGGTAGTCCCGGCGTTCTTTTGTCTGTATTTCCATCCAATGGCCGTTGCCAGCAGTGATATCGCCAGACGGTTTTACCATTTCCACCGGGGAGTGTGCATGTGCCCACCATATCATAATGTGGCAGCCATTCTGCCAATCAAACCCGACGGTAATGGTAATATGGCCGGGGTGGAATTACCGCTGTATTAATGGCTAACTCATGATTGTCATGTGTCACCATGCATCAGTGAAAATAGTGCACATCATCACTGCAGTTTTAGACTAGTGCCACACCATGGAGAGTTTCCATCACTTTCTTTTTAGCGCTATGACTGGTGAGAAAATACAACTAAGTACCCAGAGACCACTTGCTGAGGCAAAGGGTCTCGTTTTGAAGCGCAGTGATCATCGCGTGTCTGCCGATATCACAAATCTCGATGACAAATACTGCAACTATATCCCTCTAATACATGACCCTCTGGTTAACAAGCTATCCCATTAAACTTAACTCACAATATCATCTGCCTCCAGAATCCACTTTTCCCTAATGGATTAAAACCACAGCATACACTAAGCTGTTGCAATGTTCATATAAACACACATGATTAACTCTGCCCCTCAGCCTTCTGTGGTCTGGGCACTGTTAAATTGGGTAATACAATCGGCCTCATTATAATTTTGCCGATCCGGAAACAACGGTGCTGGTACGTTAAGCTTACCAGCACTGTTGTTTCCGGAGCAGCAAACTACAAGTCTGCCTGACCCTGCCTGACCCTGCTGGGTGCAGCGGCCACGGTAGGCACACTTGTCACAGGAGCACCGGCACCGTTGTTAAAGGTGCCGGTGCTGCCGTGTCCCCATTCCCATAGAGTCCCATACGACTCTATGGTAATGGGGATTAGCACAATTGCCGGCGCCTGACTTCCCGGCTGCCGGACTTGGACTAGCCCATTTGCACCAGGAAGTCAGGCACCGGTAATTCATTCCGAGTCCAACAACCCGCCGGTAGCACTGGCAGGGTTACCGCCGGACTCGGAATGAGGCCCAATAGGTTGCAATTGATTGTTGTCTTATTTCAGTCTACATTACCACATCGAGTGCCACAGAGAGGAGACTGTGCAGAAGATTTCACTTCCGTCACTTTCAGTTGTTTATATTTATTCTTAGCCTTTAATTTAGCCCTAAGACCACTAATGGTGCAATCCTTGTACTATTGCTTTTTAGCTATTGTGCTAATGGTTAATGCTTACTGTGCTACAACACAACACTGACAGCAAGTATCACATACACACATTGTAATGGCATAATTATCCGCTCAACTGTTGCAGGCACTACTATAGCTTCTACTACTCATGCACAACTTTTCATACTGTGGGGCTCATCGCAAGTTGGGCGTTATCCCAGAGGTAAATGCTCTGGGATACCACCCAATGCTATTACTGTTACTGCAACTTGGTCCTGAGTTGGGGTGTGACTGTTAATCCCCATTTATTCGGAGTCCATAGGACTCTATGGGGCTTTTTGGAGCTATTACTGCAGGTGGTAATAGCACTGGCTGTAATAGCACGGGCGGTAATAGCACTGAAAGTGGGCATAATGGGGAGGTTTTTACCTTCAACCTAAAGCTGGAGGTAAACCGCCCACTTTTCTCCCAAACTCAGGATTGGGCGGACCGGTAATGCAGTGGCAATAGCATTACCGCCACATTTTTACTGCTCCACCCAACCCCTGATAAAGCCTATATGCATCATTATTTTAAGTAGTAACAGTAGTGTGTATTCACTATTACCAATACTATCATTATTACTGTTCTTTGTATTGTTTTAAATATTAGTGGGTACTAATAAAAATTGAGATCAGTGACGGCTTCAAAGGATTTCAGTAACTCACCTGAGTATTCCTTTGGCAGTTAATTTATTAAATTACCCAACCAGTTTATTGTTCAACCTATTGCTTCCTTTGATAATTTGAGCCCTGTAAATGGTATGTGTCCGGGTCTTGTAACTAAAAGGTTAAACGTGACTCATATAATGAAGGGCCAAGTATATATTACAATTGCACACAACACTAAAACACTACAAAGAGGATGAGTTTGTGGAAAATTGGCGTACAAGCACAAACAACCTATTCTAAAAGGGCTCCTCTCAATTTGACCTTAGATTTAGGGACACTGAAATAGATCTTCTGTCAACAACTGTTGCATAACAAAAAAAAGTTAGAATAGGATCCTGATCTTTGCTCTAGGCACCGCCACTTCAATTCAGCACCACACTGGCTCTACATTGGACCCTCTGAGAGTTGACCACAATAGACCAGCCCTGAAATGGAACACATGGTATCACCCATTACATCACAAGATGAGACAACCATGCCGCCAACATGAATCTGCCTGGCACCGAGCCAAATTCAACTAAGGTCTTTCTTCATAATACCCTGCCAATTCACATTTCGTTAAAAAACATGTTTGTTGCTAAAAATACATCCAAGATACCTGACTCACATGAGCCATCCATAGCTCTGTCTGACCACCACAAAAAGGTCCTCATTCTCAGATTCACAACCTCGATGCCCAAAAGCCTACCAAGGCCTTTGGCATGGTTTCTTCGTCAGTTTCAGCATTCAGGCTCTTGGGAAACGTGTCCATGGACGAGAATTGAAGGCAAGGCCATCTCCCTCCAATGGTTTCAGATCTCTTAAAATCATCCACGAAACAAGGCATAGCTTTAATGTTCCCGGTCTCCAACAGTGCCATTAACTGCATTGAGGATATCCCGCAGTCATCAGGCCTGGACACTCTGGGCCTCATCACAAGCGGGCGATATCTGTGGCTATTAGTGTTACCGGCAAACCCCACCAGCGCTATTAGCGCCGGATCACGGGTTTGGTGGAACTGTAAGTCCCCATTCCCCATTGGGCCCATTCAGGAATTCCCCATTCCCCATTGGGCCCAATGGGGAATTTTCAGCGCTACTACCGCCGGCGGTATTAGCGTGGCGGTAATAGCACCGAAAATCAGTGGGGCTAAATCCTGCCAAACCCGTGATTTGGCAGACCCTTAATTGCGGCGGTAATAGCGTTACCGCCAAATTCGTGATGAGGCAGTATGTCTAAAGAGGCATGCACCCTGACCAAAGGTGGAAAGGGCTGCTCACATGGTCCTAACCAACAGATAAAGACAAAGGGAAGTCATTCATTGAGTTCTTGTGGAATGATTACATTCCTGTTCAAGGTAATAGTGCCCCCGAAAAGAAGTTGTATTCAAGCATGTTACATTTATATATTAATTTTCAGTTCAGAAAACACGAAGATGGGACATAAGAACACAGACAGTAGACATGTTCAGTAAAGAGTCTTTAATAAGAACATACATATGAAGGAACTGATGCAACTATCGTATTCAGACAGCTGAGCAATGACAAAATAATCTAAAATAGTTCCACAATCTGCAGAGATGAAGTAGGTGCCACAGTGATGAACCAACAAATGAAACTGACAACTTTACAGTATCTGAGAAAATAAAACACAGATTCCCTCGGTCATGCTGCATTCCACTCGAGAGGCAGCCATTTGATGTTTGTCTTCAGGTTGTATGTAGCGCTTTTTATGCTATTTTCATGGGCGCTTGATGCTCCAGGGTCTGCAAGAGATGAGTTTGGCGTGAAGTTGGTCGGGTGTAGTTTTTGCTGTGATGCTAATGCTCTGTGAAGAGGGAACCAATGGTTGGGGGGCATGGAGTCGGGTGAGAACCAGACTCAGGGTACCAATCAGTGGTTGTGTTTTTTATCTAGTGGAAGTTCATGCGTCTACCATGTCCGCGTCATGCATGAATGTGAAGTTGTTTGAGGTATAGCACGCCTATCCTCTCTATCGCGTCTTGCACGATCTGTTTGCTGATAACAGAAGATGCTCTTCTTCCTCCTCTTCTTCACCCATGAAGTATCTCCTTGCATCATTAATTGCCTCTACAGCATTTGTCAGGGTACAGGCTTGATGCTTAGTTTGTCAGAAATGCAAGTGATCGTTCTTGGTATCCAGTGATAATATTGCAGGAAATAATAAATAATGAATTTACAAAGATGAAAAAATATTGCAAGAAATAACAGAGTGGGTATAAAAGACCTAGAAGCAGAAAGAATATTGAAATAAAGAAAATAAATTGGGATAAAGTGGAGGGAGACTAGGAGAATTTAGGAGTAGGAGATGTAAGAGGGTTCAGGGGGTCCTCCCAAAAATAGTTCTTTTTACAATGTGCACTGTATAAGGCATTTCAATATGTTTTCATGCAATATTTATCACACTTTGCAGTTGTAAGTCACTGTTATTTCTGTAATAAAATCACAGTGAACGTTTTTCTTATAACCTTAACCTCTTTCCACTCACTTATTTTCCTCTTCCAGGCACTCTCTCACTCAGTCATTAGTCTCCTACTATCAATTTCACTCACACACCTTATATGTACACTCATACTACTTGCTCTCACTAGCCAATACCTCACCTTTACTATAAACTGCCTCCATGCTCCTCTACAACATCTGTCTTCCTTAGCATCTTTAGTTCACCTCCTCTCACCTCACCCAAACAGCCCAAAACGTCCTGTTTTCTGTGCCCTCTTTTATATTCCCTCTCCTCTTTCAATTGGCGCTCTGCTTGTTGATCCCCAGGCCAATGAATCCCTGTCTTTTCCTCTGGCAGATGTTACAAGTGGTACACAGCATAAAAGAGGTCTTCTTATTCAATATTCCAAGGCTCACCACTACGGGTTCCAAATTGACATCAATCTTAAGCTTCAACAACTGCTATCATCAACCTTCTTAACACCGGACAAATCTTCCCCACCTCCCCCATTACAATCCTAAAACCCTGAGGTCCATTCTCGCTCAAGAAGACTCGATTATAGCTCTACATTGTTTTTGGTTCCTCTCCTCTGTTTGTAAGCCCCTCTTAACAATGTTCTAAGCTAGTCTACTCTCACCATTTTCTACCTCTCAGTTTTCTCACTCACCCCTCTACATCATCATCAAGCAGCCATCTTTCAATGCAGAAAACCTCTTAAAATGTCTTCTCTTAGTATTCAAATCCATCCACTGTCTAACCCCCGCCAGCTTCTCACCTACATATCCTACTCCACACTCTTTAATCCTGAGATCAGCATAGCTCATCTGACCCCTCTCACGTCTGTTGCCTCCCACTTCCGATCGCTCATCCTCCTGGCTTCAGACCACTGCAAAGAAAAGGAGCATTCCCTCATTGTCTGAGAAGTCCCCTCCTACCCATGGAAGGATGCCTGGCATCACTTGCTCCCATGAACTACAGCTCCTGCTCCTAATAAGTATGTATTGGAGCTTTTGTTTTCCATGTTGCTAAAGTAACAGGGTAATTCATAGAATTTCGCAGAAAAGTGTCGCAAGCGGCTAGCGCAGAGTGTCCGCGTGCGATTGACTGCGCCAGGCACGTGCGCTAAAACCGATTTCCACGCACAGCGTATTCATGGATTTCAGGCTTCCAAACCAGCCGTGGCGCAGAGAATCGCAGCGACCCTGCAGCAGCGCCAGTAACACCCCCAAGAACGCCCTCGCGCAAGGAAAAGCCATCAAAATCGCTAAATCATTGCAAAGGGCTGCGCTAACCCTGGACCAGTTCACCGGGCTGGCAAACAGCAAACGCCAAGCGGGGAACGTGTATTGCAGGGGTGCGCGGGAAGATCCACATGCGACTGG